>NC_052149.1:139003215-139319062 GCF_902713615.1 Scyliorhinus canicula
TTCTCCCCTCACCGCCCCCCCTCTCCCCTCTCCCCCTCCCCCTCCCCTCTCGCCCCCTCTCCTCTCCCCCCCCCTCCCCTCCCCTCTCGCCCCCCTCCCCTCCCCTCTCGCCCCCTCCCCTCCCCTCCCTCTCGCCCCCTCCCCTCCCCTCCCCCCTCCCCTCCCCTCTCGCCCCCTCCCCTCCCCTCTCGCCCCCTCCCCTCCCCCCCTCCCCTCCCCCTCTCGCCCCCCTCCCCTCCCCTCTCGCCCCCCCTCCCCTCCCCCCCTCCCCTCTCCCCTCCCCTCCCTCTCACCCTCCTCCTCCCCCCCCCCCACACAAACGCCGGTACTCCCCCCCCCCCCAAACGCCGGGCGACGTTGATGATGTCGCCCGACGCGCCACTTCTGCAGCGCGTGAAAATGACGTGTATCGCGTCAGTCCGCTGCTGGCCCTTTTGGGAACGGAGATTAACGGCTTAAAAGAAGGCCCGGACGCCGGAGTCATCCGCACCGCTTTTGCCCGCCGGAAATGGACGTCACGCAGGTCTTCGGAGAATTTTGCCCCTGGTCTTTGCTGTTTGTTCATTGTTAAGTTCTTCTGTGTCTGTATTTTTGTGTGGGGTTATTGTAAAGTGGGGGAGGGCTTGGTTTTATGGGGCTTGCTGGTGGTGGTTGTGTCTGGGTGAAAGTGGGGGTTATTTATTATATTGTTGGAGCTGTTTGGGGGAGGGGTTTTGGGTGTGGTTATCATTTTTCTTCCTTTAGTTTTGGTATTAAAGTTGGGTATGGTTAGGGGGGCTTATCGTTGATTCAATGTTTGAAAGACTTTGATTGCTACCCTGGGTTTTGCTGGTTAGCGGGAGCAGAGTGGAGGAGATGGCTGCAGCTAGTTATCTATGTTTTTTTTTTCTGACCCCGTGGAGATTGAACACGGCGTTGCTCGTTACTAAGGGATTTTGTGAATGGGTATCCTCTGCTATTGGGAAGTATGTGGAGTTTAACAAGAACTACGTTCTGGGAAGCACTGAAAGCGGTTATTAGGGAAGAGATAATTTCTATAAGGCGTATAGGGATAATCTGGGAAGGTGGTGAGGCAGATGCTGGTGGATGCCATCCTTGAGATGTACCACCAATACTCGATTGCCCCAACACCGGAGCTTTAGGCAGAGAGAAAGAAATTGCAGATGGATTTCAAGTTGTCAATGGGAAATCAGTGAGCCAGCTGTGTCTCTCGTGGGGAAATTTTATGAGTATGGGGAGAAGGTCGGCTGCTTGTTAGCTCACCAGTTAAGGCGGCAGGCTGCCACCTGGGAGATAGTTCACGTTAGAGACTCAGGTGGTGGTTTGGTCTCTGCCCAGAGAAAATCAATGAGACCTTTTACCATGGGCTATACAAGTCTGAGGCCCCAGATGAGGATTCGACCATATTACAATTTTTGGATAGGCTGGCCTTCCCGGAGGTGGAACAGGAGAGAAGGTAGAAGCAGGAGGCGCTGATGGACAGGAGGATATCATAGAACAAAGAAAATTACAGCACACGATCAGGCCCCTCAGCCCTCCAAGCTTGAACCGGTCATGCTGCCCATAAAACTAAAACCCCCTACCCTTCCGGGGACCATATCCCTTTATTCCCAAATTGTATTTATTTAATGCAGACGGGTAAAGCACCGTGAGGCTTTAGGGGGCATGTGAACCACGTGTTCTGGTCTCTTTTTTGCGTCTCCTTTTTTGAAACAATGTCAATGATTGTAGGTGTTAACCTGGAGCCGTGCCCTGGGGCTGGTTTAGCACACTGGGCTAAATCGCTGGCTTTTAAAGCAGACCGAGGCAGGCCAGCAGCACGGTTTAATTCCCTTACCAGCCTCCTCGAACAGGCGCCGGAATGTGGCGACTAGGGGCTTTTCACAGTAACTTCATTGAAGCCTACTCATGACAATAAGCAATTTTATTTTATTTTATTTATTTATTTATAGGTGGCCTTTTATGCAGTGTCGGACTGGCTGGTGTTGCAGGCGGGGATGAAGGCGGATGTCTAGGCCTTCACCTCACTAACAGCCCGGAGGCGAGTCTTGCTTGGATTGTGGTTTCCAGTGCCACCTAAGGCTTTGGCATGGTAGGGGACCTGATGGAATTTCTGTGACTTGAGAAGGTCATGTATGCGATGAGGGGGGTAGGTGGACGGGTTTTACTCAGGGTGGCAGTCTCTCATTGCCTTTTTCAGGGAGTTGATTACCATCAGCTGTTAGGGGTGTGGTTGGTCAGTCTATTAGGGCCTTCTTTGTGGTGGGGAACTTGGGGGATTTGGGGGTGTAGTCTTGGTATAAAACTGGATTGGGGCGGGTTGTGTCGGGGTCATTTTTGTAATACTGAAAATTATGTTTGAATAAAAATATTTTTTTTAAAATTAATAGGTCAGTGTTGTGACCACCTACGACTTGGAAAGCAGCATAAGGAACATTTGTAATTACTTTAAAATGTCTGAGAAGCCTGTAATTTGTTATAAGAATGTTTTAAAACGACTTTTAAGTGATTAGATTGGATCCGATCAATTGAAATGAAATCAATTGGAATTTTCTTGAATAATAAGAAATATTGGCCCATGTGTCCTGGCAATTCCTGATCTTAGAAGCAGTACCGACAGGAAAGAAGTCAAATTGTGGAAACTATGTGCCAGATACAAAAGAGGGCGGCAGACAAAAGGTGATCAGCACACAATGCAGAAACAAAGAGAAAGCAGACAGAAACAGAAAGAGGAACACAGAATTCATGTGTGGTGAAGCCCACAAAGATCTCCAAGAAAAGATTGGTTTTCTGTTTGGTGGTGAGAATAAAAATAACATTGCAGAAGCTCTTGGGGATGTAATCGGCCAGTGTGTAAAGGAACTGAATCCTAAAATGGTGTCAATAGCTCAGGCATGCAAAGAGCTGACAGATTGTATTGGAGGACCAGATTGTGAAATGGGTATTGGCAGTTGGCTACTTGAAAAGAAATTCTAGAAAGTTAAGCCATCAGGACTAGAATGAACAGGGGCAGCACGGTAGCATAGTGGTTAGCATCAATGCTTCACAGCTCCAGGGTCCCAGGTTCGGTTCCCGGCTGGGTCACTGTCTGTGCGGAGTCTGCACGTCCTCCCCGTGTGTGCGTGGGTTTCCTCCGGGTGCTCCGGTTTCCTCCCACAGTCCAAAGATGTGCGGGTTAGGTGGATTGGCCATGCTAAATTGCCCGTAGTGTCCTAAAAAGTAAAGTTAAGGGGGAGTTGTTGGGTTACGGGTATAGGGTGGATATGTGAGTTTGAGTAGGGTGATCATTGCTCGGCACAACATCGAGGGCCGAAGGGCCTGTTCTGTGCTGTACTGTTCTAAATCTAAATCTAGAGTGAGAAAATGCTCTTCGGTCCATAGAATCCCTGCAGTGCAGAAGGAGGCCATTCGACCCATCGAGTCTGAACCGACCCTCTGAAAGAGCACCCTACCTTTGCCCACTCCCCTGCCCTATCCCCGTAAACCCACCTAACCTTTGGACACCAAGGGGCAATTTAGCACTGCCGTTCCACCTAACCCGCACATCTTTGAACTGTGGGAGGAAACCCATGAAGACACGGGGAGATAGTGCAAACTCCACATTGAGTCACCCAAGGCCGGAATCAAACCTGGCTGCCTAGCGCTGTGAGGCAGCAGTGCTAACCACTGTGCCGCCCCAAGGTGTATACTTCGTCAGTCTTAACCCGAGGCAAGGACCTCAGGTGGAATAGCACTGCAGGTGAACGTGACTTGAAGGCCAAATTGATCGAGTAGGAAAGTGAAAGCTGCCACATTCCAGAAGCCGAGTTAGAGTACTTTGGAACTGCACATGGTGCCACATATGTGAGTAGTGTTGGGGTGCTTGTGGGCCTGCAAGATGTTTCTTTGTTGTATCATCTATTTAAAGTAAAATTTACCTTTTTATTTGAAGTATCATTTACCTGTCAATTCATGTTCCATTTACATTGGATCTGATTCACGTTAAAGTAAAAGCTTCAAAAATTGGAACGTTGGTGGTAATTTCTTCATTTGGGGGACATTCAATAAATTGGTTATTTTGCTTTATGGTCCTCTGCAGCGATTGTAACAGAATTAAATGAGTGACGGTAACTTTACTCCGGAATGGGCTTGGTTTACACAGTAAATTATGTGACAAAGTTTTGTCTAAAGGATGCTCCGGAATGTGGCGACTAGGGGCTTTTCACAGTAACTTCATTTGAAGCCGACTTGTGACAATAAGCGACTTTCTGTGTAGATAAACATATTTACTCAGGGATGCTTGGAGTGAGCGCTATATAATGACAGCACAATGTCCGCCCAGAATGGACATAATTAGGTAAATCCCTGTCAATAATGGCTAAAGTAACTGGGATTGATATTACCTACATAATTTGTATTTTGTAACAATCTTCCCTTCCTGTATTTTGCTGCAAAATAATCCTGCTGTACTGAGGAGATGGCACTTCCTTTAATTTGGCCATGACATTGGTCAAATAAATCCTGCCCAATAGCTAACACAGTGGGGTCAATATTCACTCCATAGCATTAGCTAAACAAAAAGTAAATGAATGGAACAGAGTTCACTTTTTAAAGAAATAAATATTTTGAGTTGTATGATTTCGCACATCCAGATTTAATTCCTTGGCCTGCTTTTTGGTAGTGTACCTAAGAAGCTATTTCCTTAAATGTTAATGCTTCCAATAAAATAATAGAGAAAATTTTTAAGAAGGTGTCAATATATCTGTTACTAACATTGCATAGCACCATTTCAACTTGTGAATATTTATGGTTTGCTGAAAATCTTGGAAATAGATTTCCTATCTGATAGACATACAAAAAATAAACATTTCAGAATTCACTTCTAGCCATTGTGTCTCTTAACAGCAGGCTGACAAGATCAGACAAAGAGTCACTTGATGGAATTCATCACACATATCACAATATAACACAATTGCACTTCACAGGAAAGGTTACAGTATCAGAACAAACAGCCTGTCAGTCAATACACTCACCAGTAACTTGATGGGTTGTGTGGTGCTATGTCATTAGATATAAAGGATATTAAATCAGCAGATTAATAGCTGATTGTATTGCTTACATTGTATCATTTTAATTCATTCTCATTACATTTCATTGGCATCATGGCTTGAAATTGCACTGCAATGCTATTATTAATAGTGACTACTGCAAAGAATTCAGGGAAAATATCTTTCTCTGCTATGTTAATTAAGCTATTAATTTATTCAATTACGTAGAATTTTACAGTGCAGCAACCAGCCATTCAACTCAGTGGAGGCGATTCTCCGGCTGCGTTGCGCCTGGCTCAAATTCTGCTATGTCGGGAGAATAGCGGGAGAGCCCTAAACGGAGTTTGCGCTGGAAGCCAAACAGTGCGTGATGTTCCCAGGCCACCACAGCAGAAGTAATCTGTTGTACACCCTCACTGGGCAGGAACCAGATTAGTATATTTAAATCACCGCCTAAATATGCCAGCGCAGGGTGATGACGGCGGGAATCACTACTGGTCTCCACCTCTGCAGACTGGACGTGTTGACCATACCCGGGGGGGGGGGGGGGGGCGCGCTGAGGACACTGGAGCCCCTGGCAGTGGGGGACATGGCAAGGCAGTGCCTCTTGGCCCAAAAGGGGCATGGCCTGAAGGGGAGGGGCCTGGAAGGGGCAGGGCCTGGAAGGAGGTCGGGAATGTTGGGCCTGGAACGAGGATGGGGGGGGTGCAAGTCTCGACCTCCTCCAAACATATGCCTATATGCAGGAAGGTCCCATTGGAAATCGCGCCAGGTCAGCTGGCTCTATTCGTACCAATTATCTCGCCCGAAATGGCACTTAAGAATTCCGCCCAATATGTCTATGGTTCAAGCCATAGTTCGGGCGAGAAAATTGGTACGAATCGAGCCAGCTGTCCCCTTCCACCTTATTTCATCCAACCCTATTGACATATCCATCTGTTCCTTCCTCCCTCATGTACTGTGTATCATTAGCTTTCCCTTTATCATAACTATCCTGTTTATTCATTGACTCCTTATGGTAGTGAATTTAACATTCTAACCACCCTCTGGGTAAAGAAGTTTCTCCTCAATTCCCAATTAGATTTATTGGTACCTGTCTTAGGATTTTGACTCCTACTTTTGGGTCTCACACAAGCAGAAACATTTTGGGCGTGATTCTCCGCTCCTCACGCGGCGTGGGAGAATCGCGGGAGGGCCCCCCTCGCGATTCTCCCCCCCCGCTCGGAAGAATCGCGGGCCGCTGTTTTTCACGCCGGCCCGCAATTCTCAGGCCCCGATGGGCCGAGCGGCCTGCCGTTCGCGACCGTTTCACGACGGCGGCAACCACACCTGGTCGCTGCCGTCGTGAAACGGGTGAGATATGCCCGTTTGGGGCTTGTGGGGGGGAGTACAGGGGAAAGAGCACCACGACTGTGCTCTGACAAATCGGACACACTATTTCCCCTCCGCCGCCCCGCAAGATCAAGCAGCCACGTCTTGCGGGGCGGCTGAGGGGAAAGAGGGCCACCGCGCATGCGCGGGTTCGTGCCGTCAGCGTCATGCCGTCAGCCGTGCATGCGCGGGTTAGAACCGGCCAACCTGCGCATGTGCGGCTGACGTCATAGATGCGACGCCGTCGCGTCATTCTCAGCGGCAGCGCCAGCGTCAAGGCCGCGCCGCCGAGAAGAACGGAACTCCGCTCCTAGCCCCCCCCGGGTCGGGGTGAATTAGGTGCGGGGAGCGGGCTCCGAGGCCGTCGTGAAAGTTGGCCGATTTCATGACGGCCTTCGCGATTCTCCGCTCCCGCGGAGAATCGCGCCCTTTCTCTTTGCCTGCTCTACTGCAGGCATTTTCAAAGTGGGAGTTGCGATCCGCAGTTTGGTCGCGGGTGGGTGTTGGGAGGGTCGCAGAGTCATCCATCATGGCATTCCCGATCACGGGAATTCACGTGCAACCGCTGCAGCAGCCAGCTTTTAAAACTGACGGCTGCAAACAGCTAAAAATCTGCGGGCTCACTGCGCATGCGTGCCTGCTCATCAGTGTGCATGTGTGGAGCCCAGCTAGAAGCACCGCCTCATCCTGACGTCAGCGCGCTGACCCAGGAGAAGATTTTTAAAAAAATTCAATGCAATATTCTGCCTGAAGCGAGGCAGAGAGCAAGTCACGCGCCCCGAACGCTGACGTCTCGTGCTTTGGGCATGATTGTGAATCCTCCATTTTTTGAGCAGCAAACAAGTAAATGAGGACCAAGCAGGCTCACCTCTTGCATTAAAGGTAAGAGAAAATGGTGGGTCGCGAGTGTCCGCCGGCATGGGTCGTGAAGGTCAGCCGGCATGGGTCGTGAAGGTCAGCCGGCGTGGGTTGCGAAGGTCAGCCGGCGTGGGTCGCGAAGGTCAGCCGGCGTGGGTTGCGAAGGTCAGCAGGTTGGTAAAAATGGGTTTCCAGAAAAAAAAGTTTTAAAAACACTGCTCGACTGAACCCTTTTATAATTTTACAGGCCTCTTATCAGGTGAGCTCCGAGTCTTCCCTTGTGCAATCTACACAGTCACATTAATATATATTTTTAAAATTGTGAAGTCAGGTGTTCCATTGGAAGTATATGTTAGGAATAAATGTGAAGTATCTCATCCAGCATTCCAACTCACCATATCTCAGAGTCGGGAATCACCCAGCACGAGTGCCCAGCCCAAAGAGCTGCACCGATAATCTGTTCTCACTCACATGACCAACATTAAATTTCACATACGCAATGCTGCCTGGACATGTCCAGTTTTATCAGTATACTCAATCTACCCATGTAAGTCATTATTATTATTTGGGCAGCACGGTAGCATCATGGTTAGCACAATTGCTTCACAGCTCCAGGGTCCCAGGCTCGATTCCCGGCTTGGGTCACTGTCTGCACGTTCTCCCCGTGGGTTTCCTCCGGGTGCTCCAGTTCGCTCCCACAGTCCAAAGATGTGCAGGTTAGTTGGATTGGCCATGATAAATTCTCCTTAGTGTCCAAAATTGCCCTTAGTGTTGGGTGGGGTTACTGGGTTATGGAGATAGGTGGGGGTGTGGGCTTGGGTAGGGTGCTCTTTCCAAGAGCCGGTGCAGACCCGATGGGCCGAATGACCTCCTTCGGCACTGTAAATTCTATGATAAAAAAAGAATTTAGACTACCCAATTCTTTTTTTTTCCAATTAAAGGGCAATTTAGCGTGAACAACGCACCTACCCTGCACATCATTTCGGGATGTGGGAGTGAGACCCTGGCAGACATGGGGAGAATGTGCAAACTCCACACGGACATTGGCCTGGGGCCGGGATCGAGCCCGGGTCCTCGGCGCCATGAGGCAGCAGTGCTAACCACTGCACCACCGTGCTGCCCGATAAGACATTGTTAGAAAAAGTACCGTGTGACCACAATGGCGACTGAGGAAACCCAATATATGTTAAAATTTAAAAAGAGTCAAAAGGAGAATGAAATGAAAATGAAAATCGCTTATTGTCACGAGTAGGCTTCAATGAAGTTACTGTGAAAAGCCCCTAGTCGCCACATTCCGGCGCCTGTCCGGGGAGGCTGGTACGGGAATCGAACCGTGCTGCTGGCCTGCTTGGTCTGCTTTAAAAGCCAACGATTTAGCTCAGTGAGCTAAACCAGCCCCTATATAATAACAACCAAGGAGAATGTTTGATGCCATGGGGTGTGGCAGGATTGAATCCACCCATATGATCGCAGAAAGCATTTCGATTGAATTCTCAAATCTGAGCTGGGAGTAATTAACTTAACTGAATGTTGCAATTCTGTCTGATGAAACAGAATTCTGCTCTAGTTGTAATTGAGAGCAGCTATTACTGATTGGGGATAGATTGGGGCATTATTCTTAAGTATATAAGAACCAATTTCTACCAGTGTGGGGCCTGTGTCCAATGGGTCACATGAATGAAGGAAGAGTGGCTCCAGATTTTGTCTTTGCTCAGTGAATTATAATACTGACGTCAGTGGTGAACACTTGTTTTTCGGATTAGATGGAGGTATACAATGGTATTCAACAAGCGTTGGTATTAGGATCACTGTTTTACAAAAATATATGTTAATACGCTGGACATCATTTCAGAGCTTAGAGATGGGACAAAGTATGGAAGTGTAGTGAAGAGAGAGGGGGATAGAAACAGACTTTAAGTGGACTTGGAAAGATTTGTGAAATGGACAAGACACGAGGTAGATAAATGTAATGTGTTTTGAAAGGATAAATGGTGAGAAGTGATATGAACTAAAATGATACAAATCTAAACAGGGTTCAGGAATAGAGAGAGCCGAGGGTTCACATTCATAAATCTTTGAAGGTGACAGAACAAGTTGGCAAAGTTATTAGAAAACATACTAAATCCTTTAGAAATAGCAGCATAGAGTGCAAGTGGAACCCTTTATATATCATTGGTTAGACCTCAGCAAGAGTACTGAGCCAAGACAGGGCACCCAACTTTAGAAAGGAAGTTAAGGGCTCAGAAAGGGTGCAGAGGAGATTTGCTAGATTGACACAATAGTAAAACAGTCGAGGGACTGCAATCATTTCAAACAGCATCGGTGATTTATAGTATGTTTTTATGACAGTTTCCTGGAGCGATATATTAGACCTAGTATTATGCAATGCGGAAGGTGAATTAGTACTCTCATAGTAAAAGATCTTGGAAGCAGTGATCATAATGCAACTGAATTACATATTATATTTGAAAGTGCGATGCTCCAATTACAAGCAGGAATCTTGAGGTAGGGCAGCTCCCACAGCTGCACTTTCTAGGAAGTACTTGAGAAAAAAGAGGGAGACTCATTAAAAAAAACTGTGGTTAGGAAAACACCTGCTTCCCTCAGTTAATGGATCCCAGCAGAGCTATAAAAAGAAACAATCTGAATCTCCCCTTTGAAACAGCCTTGACCTGTCAATCAGAAAGCGCTTAGCAGGCAACGGGGCATAATATTGAATGTAAACAATGCAGATCAACTCTTTCAGCCTTCCGGACATAAACACAGACTTTTATACTTTAAAGAGCAATGAATTTGACTGTGAAAACAATTTAAAGGTTTTCGCCACTTTAAAGGAATTACTTTTATCTTCATCTCACAGACCCTTAAACTTGGCATACTGGCAGACTTTTTAAAGGGTTTATGTGTACAGCTAAGAATACAAAGAACAAAGAAAAGTACAGCACAGAAACAGACCTTTCGGCCCTCCAAGCCTGTGCCAACCATGCTGCCAGTCGAAACTAAAATCTTCGACACTTCCGGGGTCCGTATCCCTCTATTCCCATCCTATTCATGTATTTGTCAAGATGCCCCTTAAACGTCACTATCGGTCAAGATGCCCCTTAAACGTCACTATCGTTCACTTTCACTTTATTATGAGAAAACTTTTTAAAGAGTTTAAAGGTTGCAGATGGGGAGAGCAGCCAAACCAGCCCCAGCCCAGGGAGGACACCCGACCTGAGCCCATCCAGCTCAGTGCAAGCCCCCCTGACTCCCGGGTTCTCCCGTTTCCCTGGTGGCAATTGTTGGGGAGGATTGTTGAGGCGGGTAGTTGGCAGGGACACTTGGAAACCTGCTATGGCCGGTGAGGCGGTTATGGAGACCCGTGATGGGTCTGCTGCCCGGCGTGAATCCTGATTTTGGCCCAACATGCTATTCTGCAGTAAATCTCGAATCCCACTTCTCGCGAGTGGACCCGGATAAACTTGGCCACAGTACAATTAGACAATGTCAACATAATTTTATGAAATGGAAATCATGTTTTACAAACTTATTAGAGTTTTTGAGGATATAACAAGTAGTGCAGATAAAGGGGGAACCAGTAGATTTAGGATATTTGAATTTCTAAAAGGCATTTGATAAGACACCACACAGAAGGTTGCTTCAGAAGACAAAGAATCACAGTTGGGGGTGATATATTAGCATAGTTGGTGGATTGGTTAACAGATAGGAAGCAAAACGTTGGCATAGACGGGGCATTTTTATATTGGCAGCCAGTGACTAGTGGATCAATGCTGGGGCCTCAGCTATTTATAATCTAAGGGCGCGATCTAACCAAATTTGTTCTAGGTGTGATAGCGAGCAGGAATTGCTGGGGGATTTTCCAACAGCCACCCTGTCAAGGCCATCACCAGTACCTAATGTTAATTAGGTCACTTATTGGAGCCCCATGGGCTTCACGCTGCAAATGACTATCCCATTGGCTGATTTGCTGGGATCGCGCCCTGCAGCTTTCCGCTAACAAGGGAGTACAGCACTTAAACCGGAAACCCCAGACAGCACGCAGCCATGCCACCAAGGGGACCAGCTCCACGATTCGGAGATGCCGACCTAGCCAGACTCATGTATACGGTGGAGTCAAAACGGGATACCCTGTTTCCCCAGATGGGGTCGGAGGATCATCCACAGGGGGGTCAGTGCCGCCTGGGAAGCAGTGGCAGGGGCTGTCAGCTCAGGAGCGAGACAAGGAGGGCCGCCACCCAGTTCTGCAAGGAGCTCAAGGATCTCCCACCAGGCTGCAGGGGTGAGTTGGCATCGGCACCCCTGGCACCTGTTTCGCCTGCCACCCCAGGGCCCCTCCAACGACCCTGCGCCTGCCCCCCCCCCCCCCAGCACAAGACCACAACGTGCCCCAGCACACCCTGCATCCACCAACACACCCCATCCATGACCAGCATCGGTGTCTGTCCTCCACCCATGCTCCACCCTGCACCGCTATACATCAAATGTGCGGGTCACGATGACCCTCTGTGTCCCGGCAGGAGAAGTTGACTGACAACAGACGGGAGAGGGCCCAGATCCAGATAGGCAGCAGGAATGCCGAACCTCAGGGTTCTCACCCTCTACGAGGAACGGGCTCTGGAGTTCGCGGGGGTGGCCAAGGACAGATCGTTCACCGATGTCAAGATCGGCCTGCGTCACAGAGGTGAGGATTCACTGGCCCCCACCAAAATAACCTGTCACACGTGAGTTGATCATGCCAGGATGGTGATCCTTCCCTTCCACTGATCACATGTCCATTATCTCACAGGATCCCAACCTGGTGGTGCCGGCCCATCTGGGGTAGACCCTCCTTTGTTTCCCAAGAGCTCTGAAATGCCACCATCATTGTGTCACAGCTGTCATCCCCACTCTCCACCAGTGTAGAGAGACACACCTCGGTGGGTGATGTTGGTGGACAGGCTTCTGGGGCACAATCTGGTGAGCACCACACAGTTGCAGATGCACATCAGGTGGAGGCAGGAACATGCAGGGGAGACAGCATTCAGAGGTCTGCTGGATCCCAGGAGCCAGCTGAGTGCCAGTCAGAGGTCGGGGCTCCGGACCAGGCTACCCGAAAGCTGGGTCCTCAGCATGTGGGACGGGCCCCTGCACAAGAGCTGCCACTTCGAGCCTTTTTTGACGCTTCTGTCTCTGCCTCTCCTGCGCAGACCACCTGTACTGCCACCACCACGGGGTCCACAATGTCATCCATAATGTGATATCTGTAAGGAATTGGAGAGGGTGGGAGACCGACAATCCACTATGGCTTCTATTCCAGTGACCCTCGGATTTCCACAGACATCCTCCATCCTCACATCCCCTGCCAACCCTCAAGTGCCATCCAACCCGCCCAGCACATGTACCCCCAGCCACAGGAGGGTCCCCTGGGTACTGGATCCCAGACATCCACTGGAACGTTACCTGGACTGGACGCTGGTTCCGTCCCTGGTCAACACACCCACTCTCTGGTCGCGGGGACATCCCCAGTGCTGTGGCCCAGCTCCAGGATGCTGGAATGTTGGCTGCTGCCTTTGAAGTGTTGACGCCTCTGGAGCTGAGGCAGAGTGTCCAGGCTTCACAGCCTGATTGGAATGCTAGGCAGTAACAACCGCCTGCAACATGGCACGTATATTCATGGGGTTCCACTTAGGCGCTGTGAGGTGCTTGCATTACTAGAATTGCCAATCCCCCATTCGTGATAGCCTTCAGCCATGCAGCCAGAAGCCGCAACAGTCATTAGGAGTTGAAGTGACCATCAACATATTACCACGGATAGAGCTCTGGCCTTTGTGAGTTCGGTAGGACGGACAAGCAGCAGCTGGAGCTGTCCCCGTTATGGGCATACACTATCTGGAGGGTGGCATGCCGCACCTGTGGACGCAGGACCACCTGCCCCCCCCCCCCCCGAAATTCTTTGGAATTAAGGAGAATGAAAGGTGATCTCATTGAAACATACAAGATTTTGAAAGGGCTTGACTAGGTAGACATAGGCTGGATGGTGTGGGGGGGGGGGGGGGGGCACAGCATCAGGATAAGGGCCTGATCATTTAGGGATTTGGAGGAATTTATTAACTCAAAGTGTTGTGAATGTTTGGAATTCTTTACCCCAGAGGGTTGTGGATGCTCCATCATTGAATATATTTAAGGCTTAGATAGATAGATCTGTGTCTCTCAGGGAATGAAGGAATATGGGGCGCAGATGAGGAAGTCCAGTTTAAGACAAAGATCACCATGATCGTATTGAATGGCAGAATAGGCTTGACAGGCCATCTGGTGTACTCCTGAACCTATTTTCATGTTCTAACGTGTTTTTGGTGAAATTGGGATTCTCCGTCGTGAAGGTGAAGGAAAGGTTTAAAAGAGTTGGTCAAAATTCTGACATTGTTAAGAGTAGATTGGGAGAAACAATTTTCTAGTGACAGGAAAATCAGTAACCAGAAAACAAAGATTTAAAATAAATGTCAAAACCCACAGGGGAAGATTTTTTTTTGAAGGGCAGAAAGTTATGATTGGATTGGACTATCTGAAAATGCTGTGGAAAGTGCAGTGCAGGTTCAATAGTAACTTTTAAAAGATAATTTATATACACACTGGGAAAAGCTAAAAAAATGACAGGACTATGGGGAAAGAGCAGGAGAGTGGTACTGCGGAGGCTCCAACACACATTAAAGCCAATGAAGTACTTCTGAAGTGCAGTTACTGTTGTAGCCAATTTTCTCACAGCAAAATCAACGTCATGGTAATGCGTTGTGATCAAATAATCTGTTGGCTGAGAAACAAATATTGAGACTTGTTTTACTTTGAATAGCCATGGAATCTTTTAAATCCCCCCTGAGAGTGCATGTGGGGTCTAGGTTTAATGTCTCATCTATAAAACGCATATCTGACTGTATCGCACTCCCTCGACTCTGGAGTGGGACTTGAAGCCACAACGTTCTGACTCAGAGACAAGAGGAACACCAACTGATCCATGACCGACAACTAACCTATCAACGAGGAAAACGTGACCAGAAGTAAGGTTGACAGGTGCAGGCAGTACATACAAAATGTTTAATCTATTCAGATAGATTGTCTATGAAACTTTTATGAATTGTATTTTATTTCAAGCATTCTGTTTTGCCTTTCAAGCCAGAGTGAAAACGTTGCACAGTGACAGCACAATACATACGGTTATGGGTAATTAGGTGGTAAAATATATATTTTCAACATAAATGCAGTGCAATATGTTTAAAGTCCATGGTGCAGGACACTACCATGGGTAAACACGAGTAATTGAATGGAATTGGCCACGAGAAAATAAAAACTTTCATTTATATAACACCTTTCATGGATACTGGAACCTCAAAGCCAATTAAATACATTTAAAATGTAGTACTGTTGTAATGTAGGACATATGAAAGCCAATTTATGCACAGCAAACTCCCACACACAGCAACATGATAATGAACAGATAATCTGTTTATGTGCTGTTGACTGGGGGATAAATATTGACTCGGACACCAGGCATAACTCCCCCGTTCTTCTTCAAAATAATATCACAGGATCTTTTACATCCAACCAAGCAGATAGATGTGGTTTCACATCTCATTTGAAAGAAGACACTATTCACGAAGCCCTATTCTGCTCTTGCTCATGTATTTGCTTTGTTTGGCCCCTTATTCCGCACTGTAGCCAATCACTGTTTGTCGATGTACCATTTGTCAATGTTCTCTGCTGATTATTCTTTTTGTCTACTACATACGTACTGTGTACGTTCCCTCGGCCGCAGAAAAATACTTTTCACTGTACTTCGGTACATGTGACAATAAATCAAATCAATCAATCAACACTTTCCTCTGTGCTGTATTGCAGTGTCAGCTTTGACATTTGTGCTCAAGCCCTGGAGTGAAACTGAACCCAGAAACCCGCGGCCGGAAATCTTCCATCTGGAGACGAGGTCCCGTGGTTGGAGCTGGAATGTGGAATTTTTCCCGCTGCGGGAACCAGCAGAAAAACACGGCAAATCTTCCAGCCTTGGCCTAATTAATTATGCAATTGTGTGTTTTATGTTGTATAATGTGGTGGGGCAGGCCTAGTGGCACTCCAGGACACAGACTCCGGAAGGTCCACCTGTAGATTCTTTCCCAATCCATTGCTGTGGTGTTCCGGGGTCCAGGGTTCCCATCAGCTTCCATTCCAAACTGGAGGCAGCCCAGGCATTGTTCAGGTGAGTGCTGACATTTGCACATCACGTTGATCCAAACATGTTTGATACCGGTGTGTTTTCCTGCTGGCGCCGCGGAGAATTGGGCCAGGGTGGTCAGACCTTAATTTGAATATCATTAGTGGGAAACAAATGAGTTTCATGCCAGCCTCCAGTAGGTTTTCCGATCTGCCATGGGGGGGGGCACCAGTGAAAACATCACTGACGTAAAACCGATTTTTGTGGCGCCTGCCGAATTCTCACTGCCTCCCTCCATTGAACCCGTCAGTGGGGCTTGGGAGAATTCCACCTGCAATTCCGAGATAAGGGGTGGAGAGTTCCATGCCATTGGCCGGTTACGGAATCTTTTGGTCCCGCCGCTTTTCACAGGGTTTTTCTCTGTATGCAACCCTGGTGCTGGGAAACGTGCGGCGAGGGTTCACCGCCAGCGGGACCGGAAGATCCCGCCGGCAGGAACGGTCGGAAAATTCAAGCAAAAAGTTCTATGCACTGAATCACATCTGACAGCATTTGAATCCAACTGGAATCATATAATATCATCACGAATGGTGCATTGCTCCCGTACAAAACGTATCCTGTCACGTCATTCTCATTAATATAGTTACATTGACGCTGTAGGGGAGAATTAGATAAATGACTGAGATAAAACAAGAACTTAACATTTCATAACACTCATAACAATTAACCTAGCACCAATATCTTAGGAAGGATGACCATAAGACATAAGAACAGAATTAGGCCACTAGGCCCATCGAGTCTGCTCCGCCATTCAATCATGGCTGATATTTTTCTCATCCCCATTCTCCTGCTAGCCTAGCACCACGGTTAATCAGCCTTGCCACATATTAGTAAATCTCATGAATTAATATTTGCAATTTTCTCTCATTTCCTGAAAGCTATTGGTTTTTCAGGTGGGTAGAGCTCGTCAAGCACCAGCAATGCTCCTCTCAACTTCTGCAAACATGAAAATTGAACCGACATTTAGCGAGTTGAAAGATACGGAGAGCCCATCTAGAGAACTTGGATCTAATGACCCCCCCTGTGTGGTATTGTGTGAAGCAAATAATGGCATGATGGGAAAACTAGTCAAGTCTTCTTGGTACAATTGAATTTAACCTAAGACACAGATTCAAAATACACAGATATACACAGCCGAGGTCGACTTGACCTAAGAACCGAGTGACTCTAAAATTCTAAGATAAGGTGTTTTCATCATTCGCCTAAATGTAGTCTCAATAAATAACAAGCTGAACAACAGTCTCTGCCTGTATGTAAACAACTTCTTCCCTTTCTTAAAACAAAGACAAGATAATGATATGCGACTCCAGTCCCCTAAAGGTCAGAAGGTGACGCCATTGTAACGATTATTACTTATGTTTTACTTTCAATCAAATTCCTGACCAAGCTGTATTCATGTTATCTTGATCCTATAATGTATAAGAATCGCCTTCTTTTCTGTACTATCGCAGACTTGGGACGGACTCCGCAGTTTGTAATTGACTGCCTTCCGACTCCAAGTATCAGCCAATTTCTGCTAGCAGTTCTAATTAGTGAATAAAGTTCAGTTTTGCTTATCTAATGAATGCTGTTTGAATTTCTCTATCACAGTCAAGACGCGGGGAAAATATAAAATACAACATTTGGCGCTGCGAGAAAAAATCCAATATCCTGAAGTGAGCTTCCATGAGGGACTGAGAAAAAGTGATCAAAGCCATGACCGGAGTAAAGAGACAGACGCCGGCACAAGGTAAGATTGACCTTGGTCTCTCTCTCTCTCGGATCTGTGCTGCGACCCCTCATCCCTGACGGAAGTAACTAAACAGGTGACGGTTCTCGAATCTAAATTTGACTGTGAGTACATTTTTTTTGTGTAAATAGCAGCAGGTCAGGGACCTTGTTGATCTCGTTTTTCATCCGCATCAGATTTATACAGGCTGTCAATAAGTTTTGGGGTCAGGGACCCTCTCAGTAATTGTTTTCGGGTCAGGGACCCTGTCAGTAATTTTTTGGGGTCGGGGACCCTCCAATTTGATTTGGTACCAGAAATTTTGTTTGAGCGTTTTTTTGCCTGGGGCACATTTTACTGACATTATGCGACAAACTTTAGACAAAACTAGCGGCAACTCCCCTCTATTTTTCATGTGTTTAGAAACCCTTTCTCAAGAACGTAATATTCAAAGATTGGCTGCAGCGCTGCTTTAAACAATAAATTAGGTAACGATATCTGGCCAGTAGGTAACACAGGGAACTTGGAACTTTGAGAATAACATTGATGCAGAAAAAAAAACAATCTGGGAAAAAAAAAAATGCCGGTTTCACATTATTTAATTTTACAGTGGAAAGAAACAGTCCACTTAACGCAACGAACAATCACAATGAGTTGGAGAGATAAAGCCCGCAAAAGAGATATTAATGAGTGTGTGAACGGTAAATTGAAAAATTGGGAGACTTTAAAATTGTAATGTGAGCTTTGGGATAAAGACAATCAAAATGATAAAAAGCAATTCGGCAATAACAAATCTCCTGCCGGCAGAAAAGTAGGACTGGCCAATCAGATTATAGGAAAGGAGGATCCTCCCAGTTGCTCTGGCATGCCGATGTTCCCCTATTCAAGCGATACGGAAGACGAGGAGAATTTGAACCCTGGACCCCACCCTCATTTTGCGCTCCCCGATTTTACAATTCCACTTTCCCAAGTCCTGACTCGCACTTCTGATCCCATTACCAATGAAACTCCTGCTAACGTATCCCCCTTAGCGACACGCACTCGGTCACAGACACAAGCCGTAAATATCGAACAACCCTTCTCTACGGAAGACATGATAATTGACTAAAAGGTATTGATTAAAAGATCCACAATAAGGAAATTTTAGAAGTGAAGTTAATAAGTTATCAATTTAGAAGCATGCTGGCAATAATGACTGGATTTTAACATTGTTTTTGAACGAAATTTAGATGATCAGATGATGTTAACTAACTACTGCTTGGAATGTTGTACTGGCCTTATTATGATAACAAGTGGTTCTTCTAAAGGACAACAATATGCATATTCGAATTGTTTTTAAACTAATGGCAAAACATTCATATTTCCTCTTGCAAATGTTCCCAAGCTTCCCAAAATGTTCCAAAGTTGTTCAGTTCACACTATATCAGTTTAAAAGAAAGTAACTTTACAAATAAGAGTAATTAAAATATGAATAAGTTTTTAGATTGCGTGAAAAGACGTAAATGGCATCACGCCAAGTTCTCCGCCCCTTAGATTCTGCAGGAAACATTAACCATTTCAGCAGACAGTTGGTCTTTTCTGAATTGACAAAGAAAAAATACTTCTCAAAGAACAGCTATTGCCTCTAAAATTAATCAGTGCAAATTGACTTAAATGGAATAACACAGATAAAGTTTTTGAAAGAGAATGAAAAAATTTTTTGTTCAAAATTTGTCCGCAAGGACAAGGGCTGAATCCAAGAGAGAGAAAGAGAGACAGAGGAAGAGATTGAAGGAGAGAGAGCCAGCGACAAGAGACAGGAACTGTTAGAGATAGCGAAAGAGAGCGAGCCAGGGAGAGGCAGAGATGGAGAGGTAGACAGATAAAGAGAAAGAGCAACAAGAGTTCCAAAGACAGACAGAGTTATGTAGAGAGGGAGAGAGATAGATAAGAGAGAGAGGGAAAGAATTCATATTTCATTTTTCAGACTTTGACTTTAAAAATTATGTTTCAAGCTGTGATTATTTGAAAGAGGTAAAGAGATATCGATGCCAACATGGTCCTTGTTATTACTTGAAACCTTCGCGATAAAAGGTTCCCCTTAACTTTGTAAGGCGGGTGGCATAGAATCTTTACGGTGTCACCTTCGAGCTGTTAATTGGTTTGCATGGAGCGCGATTACTCCGTGATTTAAATTATAATCTCCTGCAGATGCGGATAACTCTGCTTAATAACACATAAACAGGGCAAAAAGCGTGCGGACCCTGACATAAAACATCACACACGTAATTTCCTTAATCAATTGTTAAAATTGTAATCGGAAGGACCATCTGGCATCAGACAAAGTGTGCAATGGGTAAAACTTTAGATACAACTTTTTAAAATGGCAGCGTACTGCAAACGCTGTGTGAACAACTAAAAAGACCTATCAACAGTAATAGAAGCTCAACAAGTGATTTAGGAAAATAATAGGGCGTCAACTGCTAAAAAGTTAGTTGCTCTATGGAGGGAATATTGTCCAAAATTGAAGGATGCTTCCTTGTTAGCCAGCTGGCAGGATAAAGAATAAAAATTGAGTATAGAATTGACAGGTCTTGAAAACGGAATGCGCATATAGAAAAGAACAAAGTTAGACTATCCACCTTGATTAGAAAGTTGCTGATTAGACACTGCAAACTCGGAGCGGTAATAGTGCATTGATAATGGTATGTTTATAGAACTGTCTCAAATACGAGGTCACCAGCTGCAAGATTTAATAACTTCTGAGCCTGCGCCTGATTGCTCTGTGTTCTATGCTGGCAGCTAATGTTAACCCTGAGTACCACTGTTTAAAACGCCCGATAGAGTCCAGATGAGAGAATATAGTGACCCAAGCCTTGATAACCGCATTACTATATCACCTATTCTGCAGGCCCAGCTTCGAAACTTTCCCCTATTCACTACTCCACAGTGGTGGTCGACTGATTTTGCTCCCTCACACTTTTCACCTCCCTTAGATATTCCCGATCCACATGTCACTTTAGAATATTTTAAACGCCCATTTGTCCACATTGGCACACTGCACCATCATCATTCAACCCAATCTACAACTTTTGAACTACCAACAGATTTATGGGCAGCCCCCAAACACAAAGTTGGTCTAACTAATGTCCCTCCTGTTGTTATTAGAGTCAAACCTGATATGCCCTTGCCCTCTATTTCACAGTACCCTTTGCGTCCCGAGGCTGAAAAAGGAGTCTCGGTCATTGTTCAATCGTTCCTTCAGCAGGGAATTTTGATACCATGCCAATCGCCCTGTAACACCCCGATTCTTCCACTTCCTAAGATAGGAAGACCATCCGAATGCCGTTTAGTCCAAGACCTCCGGCTTATTAATCAGATAGTTGAACCCTTACATCCCATTGTCCCAAATCCAGCGACAATCCTTAGCAATGTCCCACCGGAAGCGACTATTTTTACCCTTGTTGATTTGCAACATGCCTTTTTTTTGCTATACCCCTCGCCCCTGAATCACAGTATTTGTTTGCCTTTACATTTAAGAAGATGCAATACACTTGGACTCGACTTCCACACGGTTTCATTCATTCCCCAACCCTTTTCTCACAGGCATTGCACTCCCAGTTAGCGACATTAGCACCTCCTGGTGGCTCCACCATCATTCAATATGTTGATGACTTACTCCTTGCCAGCCCTGATTTCATCGCTAACCAACGTGACACCTTTTACCTGCTCATCAGTCTCCATTCATGGGGATATGTGATCCCGCCCGCTAAAGTTCATAAAGGCCAAAGACAAGTCAAATTTTTGGATGTCCTAATAAGTACTACTGATCGCTCCCTTACTCAAGAACGCATTACTCCTATATTGCAGACCCCATTTCCTACATCGCCCAAGCAGGTGCGAGCCTTTTTAGGATTAGTGAACTTTTGCAGACAATGGATTCCGAATGTTACTGTATATACTAAAGAATTAACTCCGTATTCTTCTCAAAATGCTCCTCTTAAGTTTGATCTACCTGATTCAGCAAAGCTATCTTTTATTACTCTGAAAAACGCCCTGACTATCGCCCCAGCACACGACCTATGTATGACAGACCTTTTCACCCAAATTCTTACTGCTGTCCATTTGTTAATCCAGGCAGCCTCTAATCTAACCCTTCACCAACCAGTACAAGTGCATACTTCACATTCGATTGTGGCTCTCCTAACGTCTCAGCAAACCCAGCATCTGACTCAAGCGTGATTGAGCCGCTATGAGGTTTCACTATTGCAAAGCCCCTACCTCTCGTTTCATTATTGTTCAACCTTAAATCCTGCTGTGTTCCTCGAATAGCCCCCCGATAACCTTAACCACCACACGATTGTTTGCTTCGGAATCACTTCCTTACCGCACCTCGCCCGGATTTAACAGACAGGCCTATTGATAATCCAGATCTAATTTTTTATGTTGATGGCAGTTCTTCCATTTCCCCATTTCCCGTCCCACAGTCGAAATATGCCGTGGTAACCGACACTGACGTGCAGGAAGCAGCAGCCTTCCAGACCCCTGTCTCTGCACAAAAAGCCGAGCTATTCGCCCTTACTCGAGCATGTATTTTGGCCACAGACAAAAGTACTAATGTTTACACTGATTCTAGATATGCCTTTGGCATGACCCCATGATTTCGGCCGCCTCTGGCAACAGCGAGGTTTTCTCACCTCCGTGGGAATTCCCATTCAAAATGCACTTTGGGTTAAAAATCTCCTCGATGCTATTCAGCTTCCCCGTCAATTGGCAGTTATTAAATGCATTGCGCACACGAAGGGTGACACTCCTGTTCAATTAGGAAATGCCCGTGCTGATTCAGCTGCTAAAACTGCAGCTTCATCAACCTCTTTAATTGTTCCCAGTGGGGCTAATCAGGCTCTAAACCAGGTACCTGCATTACGGAAGAAGGGCATGCCAGAGATAGCTGAAGTTCAAAATTTACAGAGGGACGCCTCTGATTCTGAGTGAACACTGTGGAAGTCAATGAGGTGTTCGCACTCCTTGACACGAGACCTCTGGCTGACTCCAGTTGGTCAAGTTTGTATTCCGAATTCCTTATTGCCGTTACTTGTTAATTATTTGCATTCTTGTACCCATCTTGGCAAGGAGGGAGTGGTACAGCTACTCCTAAAAGCTTGGTGGCACCCAGATTTGAATACAGCAGCGCAAACGCGGCTGGATCGATGCGTCATTTGCATGAAACATAATAAGAGTAAAGGTATTAAAGGTCCTCCGGGACCACCCCCTTGCCAGATGATCCTTTTGTTTGTATACAGCTTGATTTTATTGAATTGCCAAAAGCACAGTGTTATAAATATTGTTTAGTAATAATTGATGTGTTTAGTAAATGGATTGAAGCATTCCCCACCACTAATTGTACGGCACATACAGTAGTGAAGTTGTTGTTAACGGAAGTCATTCCTTGTTTTGGGGTACCCAAAATGGTGAGCTCAGACAATGGACCACATTTTGTAGCTCGGATCAATACTGAATTGTGCAAAGCACTTGTAAATAAACAGCAACTGCACTGCGAGTATCACCCGCAGGTAGCAGGAATTCTGGAAAGAGCCAACGGGACTTTAAAAGAAAAATTATCTAAATTAACTGAAGAAACTGGGTTAAATTGGCTAAAAGTATAACCCTTGGCACTGTTTCACATGCGAGTGACTCCCCATTCGCGGACCAGACTGTCAGCTGCAGAGATAGTCTATGGTCGGCCAATGAGGACTCCCTGGGATGCCCATGAAAAACCCCTAGAGGGAGTAGACCTCCATGTGATGGGGGAACAAATGCAGAACTATTTGATGCAATTAACACTTTCTTTGAAGTTTCTTCACTCACAGGTAAAACAGGTACATCTACCAGTAATGACAGGGACAGCTGTCCCTCGATATCCAGTGGTCAAACCCGGAGACCTCGTGTTGGTAAAAAAACTGGGACAGAAAGAAACTAGGACAACGCTGGAGCGGACCCTTCCTTGTACTACTGACGACGCCAACTTCGGTCAAACTTGAAGGACGTTCAAGTTGGATACATCTATCCGATTGCAAGAAGATAGTCTCCAATCCAGACGAGAACACAGGATGAAGATCTTCAGTATAATTTTTGGACTTTCTGGACTACTTAGCCTTAATGGCCACTCGGTAGTAAAAAAACGAACTAAACGAGACCTGCCTTCCAATACCTATTTACATATGTCATATCTTTACGCCGAAAAATTGAATATTAGCAAGTGTTGGATTTGTACCCATATCCCCGTCCATTCAAGGGAAGGAATACCTCTCCAATCTCTCCCCTTTCATACCGCAGAAACAGTTGAATGGATTTTACGACAAAATCGAACAGGCATCAGGGGAAATAGGGGGAATATGAAAATATGGAGATCTGTTGGCTATGACATGACTACATTTCCAGCTTCGTATCAACCTACCTGTAATCATGCCTTAACTCCACCCTCCCTCACTGTCCACTCGTATAATGTTCAAGGTTCCATATGTTTTAATAAATCAGGGAAAGGAAAGTTAATGGGGCAAAGTAGGTGCAACCTACCAATATAATCCCCTGGATGACATCAGCTGATGATTTTACAGCCTACAATGGAACCTATTTCATATGCGGCACTAAAGCATGTCCGTGGCTCCCCATTAATTGGGCAGGATCCTGCTTTTTGGGATATGTCATACCCCAAATGCATCATCGACCCACCCTTAAGCACCCTTAAGCACTCCCCCTCGCGAGCAAAAAGAACAATTTCTAAAACGGAACGGGCAAGGCATGAACGAACTGATCTACATGGCCTCAGCATTGGAACATCTGGCAAACGTAATGGCAACAGAAGCCAGGGACACTAGACAGGCACTGGCCGAGGTCTCAGCTGAGCTAGTGGCTTTCCGGACCGTGGCATTACAAAATCGACTGGCTTTGGATTATCTGTTAGCCTCGCAGGGAGGAACGTGCGCTATCATAGGCCAAGAGTGCTGTACTTACATTCCAGATGGCTCTGAAAATATCACTAACCTGGCCGACCATATTAAGAGACAGGCTGCTCAAATTCAAGAAATTGGCAGTGAATTTCACGACTATAACCCGCCGGGTTGGCTAGGATGGTTGGGTCATGGATTATTTGACTGGATCTTTAAGGCCTTTATTCTACTTCTACTAATGCTATTAGGGATAGGATTGCTTTCCTGCTTGTGTAAATGCATTTTCAAATGAATCAAATATACCTATTTAGCTAGTTGTCATGATATGACAAAAGGGGGGAGTGTGGTATTGTGTGAAGCAAATAATGGCATGATGGGAAAACTAGTCAAGTCTTCTTGGTACAATTGAATTTAACCTAAGACACAGATTCAAAATACACAGATATACACAGCCGAGGTCGACTTGACCTAAGAACCGAGTGACTCTAAAATTCTAAGATAAGGTGTTTTCATCATTCGCCTAAATGTAGTCTCAATAAATAACAAGCTGAACAACAGTCTCTGCCTGTATGTAAACAACTTCTTCCCTTTCTTAAAACAAAGACAAGATAATGATATGCGACTCCAGTCCCCTAAAGGTCAGAAGGTGACGCCATTGTAACGATTATTACTTATGTTTTACTTTCAATCAAATTCCTGACCAAGCTGTATTCATGTTATCTTGATCCTATAATGTATAAGAATCGCCTTCTTTTCTGTACTATCGCAGACTTGGGACGGACTCCGCAGTTTGTAATTGACTGCCTTCCGACTCCAAGTATCAGCCAATTTCTGCTAGCAGTTCTAATTAGTGAATAAAGTTCAGTTTTGCTTATCTAATGAATGCTGTTTGAATTTCTCTATCACAGTCAAGACGCGGGGAAAATATAAAATACAACACGCACTAAATGATGAACTGTAAAAACCTTCTCTGCAGTCGTTTTTTGACATTTACTTGTTCTGACATCCCATGAAATAGACTGACACAAATTCCTGACAGCCAATGAATGGGTCCTGAGCTACACAGTATCAGAAAGCACAGGAAAGAAGCCTTGGGCCTGATATTTTTTCAAAGGAGATTAGGCAGTCAGAATTTGACAGAGCAGTGAGAAAAAACCCAAATAAAGACATTGCTAAATTGCACGGTATTCTCCTGCCACTATTTGAGGTTAAGTGATACCAAAGGAAGGCTGCTCTGCTGCAGCCCTGAGGCCCCAGCATAAAAATATTGTTGCATTCCAAATTTACTCAGCCTATCTCTCCAAATGATGCTGTCACTGGAACAAGCCTTTGGCGGTTTAGCGGCACCCTTGTACCAACAATGATATAAATTAATTTCCAGTGTAGCTAAATGGGAAACAGAAGGGTTGCTGTACCCTGTTGGAAACAACAGCGGGTTATTCCTCCTGGGTTTAGGGGAAGATGGTGGCACATTGGTAATGTAACTGCACTAACAATCCAATGGCCCAGCATAGTGCTCTGGGGACATCTGGAATTCTAAAACTTTAATGGTGATCAAAAAACTATTATCAATTGTTGCAAAACCCCCTCTTGTTCACAGATATCCTTTTGGGAAGGAAATCTGCCATCCTTACCCAGTCTTTCTTACACCAATGTGGTTGACACTTAACTGAAATGGCCAAGCAAACCACTCGGTTCAAGGGCAATTAGGAGTGGGCAAGAAATGCTGGCCAATGATGCCCACATCCCATGAATGAATTAAAAAACCTTTTAATTCTTTGTCCTATTTTTGAAGTTATTTTGATTCTCAACTTCGGGACACTTTAAAAAAGCAAAGTATTTTTATTCAACAGATTTTCACCATTTTCACAATACAAAAATAACCCCCCCCCCCAACCACTCAACAGTAACCAATTCAATTCTACAATTGTAGAACCGCTCCTTCATCCCCCTCAGCTTGAAGTTCACCTTCTCCAGGGTCAAAAACTCCAGCACGTCCCCCTGCCAAGCCGAAGCACAGGGTGGACAAGCTGACCTCCTCCCCAACAAGACCGGTCCACAAGCGATCAGCAAGGTGAAGGCTAAGACATCTGCCCCCGCTCCCGCCTGTAACTCAGGCCGGATCGATACCCCGAATATGGCTTCTAGGGGACCAGGCTCCACGTCCACCCGAGATTTCTTTTTAAAAAAGTGTTTCTTCGGATGTGGGCATCGCTGGCTGGGCCATCATTTGTTGCCCATCTCTAACTGCCCTTGAACTGAGCGACTTTCTCAGTGGGGGGCAGTTAAGAGTCAACCACATCGCTGTGTGGGTCTGGAGTCACATGTAGCCATGCCGGGTTAGGACGGCAGATTTCCTTCCCTGAAGGACATTAGTGATAGATAGATAGATAGAACAGTACAGCACAGAACAGGCCCTTCGGCCCTCAATGTTGTGCCGAACCATGATCACCCTACTCAAACCCACGCATATACCCTATACCCGTAACCCAACAACCCCCCCCTTAACCTTACTTTTATTAGGACACTACGGGCAATTTAGCATGGCCAATCCACCTAACCCGCACATCTTTGGACTGTGGGAGGAAACCGGAGCACCCGGAGGAAACCCACGCACACAGGGGGAGGACGTGCAGACTCCACACAGACAGTGTCCCAGCCGGGAATCGAACCTGGGACCCTGGAGCTGTGAAGCATTTATGCTAACCACCATGCTACCCTGCTGCCCCTGATGATCCAGATGTTTTTTTTAAACGACAATTGGCAATTGGGTTTCATTGATCGTCTTTAGAATTTTAATTCCAGATTTTTATTGAATTCAAATTTCACCATCTGCCATGGTGAGATTTGAACCCGGGACCCCAGAGCATTACCCTGGGTCTCTGGATTACTAGGCCACTGACAATACCTCTACGTCATCACCTCACCACAAATTGTACTGAACACCATCCTCCAAAACCTTTCCTGCTTTGGGCAGGACCAAAACATATGCAAGGCCTATCCCACATCGCTGACAGATATCCTCCACCCCTTCAAACAGCTGGCTCATCCTTGATTTAGTGAGGTACGCCCTGTACGCTACCTTCAGCTGTATCAGCCCCAACCTCGCACATGAAGTCGAGGCATTCACCCTCCGCAGCACCTCATAGCACAGTCCGTCTTCCAGTGCGACCCCCAGCTCTTCTGTCCACCACCGTAATCCGCTCCATGGACACCCTATCCTCCCCCAGGATCCTTCTGTGGATTGCTGAGACGACCGCCCTCTCCAAACCCCCCCCCCCCTCCCCCCCCCCCCCGATGACAGCATCCCCTCCAGCACCAAGGAGGGTGCCGCTCTCAGGAAGGTCGGGAAAACCTTCCTTGCAAAGTCCCACACCTACCTTTGCTTAAACCCTTCCCCCTGCGCCAACACATACTTCTCTCCCAGCTCCTCTAAGCTCGCGAATTCCCCCCCCCCCCGGAACAAATCCTTTATTTCCTTAATCCCCCTTTGTCCCATCTCCGAAACCTTGCATCTATCCTTCCCAGCTCAAACCTATGATTCCCCCTAATCAGCACCTCCCTGATGTGGCCCCCAGCTTAAAGTGCTGCCTAACTGCCTCCAAATCTTCTATATGGTCACCACCAGCGGACTCACCGAGTACTTTCTTGGGGACATCAGGAGTGGCGCTGTTTCCTGTGCCCTCAACCCAGACCCCTAAAAGAACCCGCATCCATCATTACCCACAGAGCCCCCCCCCACTCCTTCCTCCAGGCTCACACCTTCTCCGTATTCACCGCCCAATAATAATAATACATCAAGTTGGGGAGGCCTAGCCCCCCGCCTGCCATCCCCTCTGCAATACCACCCTCTTAATCCTGGCCACCTTCCCCCCCCCCCCCCCCCCCCAATCCCTCCCCCCACAAATGAACGAGGAGATAAACTCCCCCCACCAAAGAAAGACTTCGGTAAAAAGACCGGCAGACATTGAAATAAAATACTCGTGTATTTGCTTTGTTTGGCCCCTTGTTCCGCACTGTAACCAATCACTGTTTTGTCAATATACCATTTGTCAATGTTCTCTGTTGATTATTCTCGTGTCTACTATGTACGTATTGTGTACGTTCCTCAGCCGCAGAAAATTACTTTTCACTGTACTTTGGTACATGTGACAATAAATCAAATCAAAACAGGAATTGCGGTCCGCCAACAACAGAGAGATTGTCCCAGCTCGACAAACCGGCCTTCACCCTCCCCACCAAGCTAGTGAAATTAAATTTCCAAAGCCCTGCCCAATCCTGGGCCACCTGCACTCCCAAATACCTAAGGTGGATTGCTGCCAAGCGGAATGGCAGCCTCGCCACCCCCGTTCCAACTCCCGGCAGCGGGCAGACCAAATAATATATGTTTTTTTCCTAGATTCAATTTTTACCCCGAGAACGTCCCGAATCTCTGGAGCAATTCCATTATAGTCACCACTGGCATGCTCGGTTCCAAAATATACAACAGCAGATCATCGGCATATAGGGATACCCTATGATCCACCCCCTCCCATTATTCCCATCCAAAGCCCCAAGCTCGTTAGTGCAATGGGCAAGAACTCTATAGCAATAAGTAGGGGGCCTCATACCCCGGTGTAGTGCAAAATACCCTGAATTCATGCTGTTTAGTGTGCACGCTCGCCATCAGTTCATATTACAGCAGCCGCACCCACATCACAAATTTTGGCCTAATTCCAAATATTTCCAGTACCACCATCAAATAACTCCACTCTATCCAATCAAATGCCTTCTCTGCATCCAGTGCCACCACCACCTCCATCTCCCTTCGCTCCACCGGAGAAAGGACCACATTCAGCAACCTTCTCACCTTTGAGAACAACTGCCTTCCCTTCACGAACCCATCTGGTCCTCCCCGATCACGTTTGCGAGACACCCTTCCAACCTTGCCGCCAACACCTTCGCCAGTATCTTGGAATCTACATTCAGCAAAGATATGGGCCTATATGACCAACACGCCACTGACACTTTGTCTGAGAATAATGCCTGCCCCATCGTTTGCGGCAAAACACCCCTGCCTATCGCATACTCAAACATTCCCACCATCAACTGCACCAACTTGTCTTAAAATTCTTATAAATTTCAACTGGGAACCCTTCGGGCCCCGCCGCCTTTGCTGCCTGCATCCTCTCAATCGCCTCCTTCCTCCTGCTCCCCCACCGGCTCCTCCAACCCTGCCCTATCCTCCTTTACCCGAGTGCTCCGGGGCAGCATAGTAGCACAAGTGGATAGCACTGTGGCTTCACAGCGCCAGGGTCCCAGGTTCGATTCCCCGCTGGGTCACTGTCTGTGCGGAGTCTGCACATTCTCCCCGTGTCAGCGTGGGTTTCCTCCGGGTGCTCCGGTTCCCTCACACAGTCCAAAGACGTGCAGGTTAGGTGGATTGGCCAAGATAAATTGCCCTTAATGACCAAAAAGGCTAGGAGGGGTTATTGGGTTACGGGGATAGGGTGGAAGTGAGGGCTTAAGTGGGTCGGTGCAGACTCAATGGGCTGAATGACCTTCTTCTGCACTGTATGTTCTATGTTCTCAGCCTTGGAAACGTCAGTCCATCCAGATATTCCCTCATCCCCCGCTCCTCCTCTGGCGGCTCCGACCTATACAGGACCCTATACAATTCCTCAAATACTTTATTAATCTGCTCCGGAGCCACCACCAACTTCCCCATCCTATCCCGTAACCGAACTATCTCCCTTGCCGCTGTCCTCCTCCGGAGCTGACCGGCCAGCATACCTCCTGCCTTCTCCCCATACTCGTAGACAGCCCCCCTTTCCCTTCCCATCTGACGCACTGCTTTCCCTGTGGACAATTGGTCGAACCTCGCCTGCAACTTCTTCCCCTTGGCCAGCAGACCCTGATCCAAGTCCCCGGCATACCTCCTATCCATCTCCAAAATCTCCTCTGTCTTTGGCATTCCTCCTTCTCCACCTTAGCCTTGAACGAGGGCAGCATGGTAGCACAGTGGGTAGCACTGTTGCTTCACAGCTCCAGGGACCTGGATTTGATTCCTGGCTTGGGTCACTGACTGTGCGGAGTCTGCACGTGCTCCCCGTGTCTGCGTGAGTTTCCTCCAGGTGCTCCGGTTTCCTCTCACAGTCCAAAGGTGCAGGTTAGGCGGATTGGCCATGCTAAAATTGCCCTTAGTGTCCAAAAAGGTTGGGTGGGGTTCCTGGGTTACAGGGATGGGGTGGAGGTGTGGGCTTATGTGTGGTGCTCTTTCCAAAGGCTGCTGCAGACTCGATGGGCTGAATGGCATCCTTTTTCATTGTAAATTCTTTGATTTCAGCCCCAATCCTTCGATCTTCACGAACGCCTCCACCGTCTCCACCGTCTCAACGTAGAAATCCCTCCAGTAGGACTTCCGGTGGCGCCCTCGAGGAGACAGGTCGCAGGTCGGATCGCTCCCGCCCGAGATGGGCAAACGGACCTTTGTCAACGGACTTTTTTGGGACCTGGCAGCCTGAATCGGTGGAGGAGACGATAGGGAAGAGGCTTCCTTTCCGGGGTATGGGCAGCTGGACCAGAAGTAGTCGAGTGGAGCGGCAAGGATCGAAGCGGGAGCAGCGGGGACCCCAGGCCGGGCGGCCAAGCATGGCGGACGGCAGGGACCGGGGAGCGGAGGCTCACTGGCCAAGGGAGGAGCAGATGGAGTTCTTCAAGAACTGCTTCGCCGAGCTGAGGAGGGACACGCTGGACCCGATGAGAGCGGTGATGGACCGAATGGTCGAGACACAGGCGGTCCAAGGGAAGGCGCTCAGGGAGGTCGAGGCGAAGCTCTCCAGTCAGGCGGGCACGGTAACGGAGCTGGAGCACGAGGTGGAGGAGCTGAACGCCCGTCAGAGGAGGATGCAGGAGCAGCTTGAAGAGCTGGGGAACAGAGCCAGGAGGCAGAATTTACGAATCATTGGCCTCCCCGAGGTCTGCGAGGGGCCGGATGTTGGTGCATACGTGACAGGTATGCTTGCGGCGCTGATGGGACCGGAGGCCTTCCCTCAACCCCTGGAGTTGGATGGGGCACATAGAGCCCCCGCAAGGAAGCCCAGGACGGGCGACCGACCGAGGGCCTTGGTGGTCCGCTTTCACCGGCTTGCTGACAGGGAACGTGTGCTGCGATGGGCCAAGGCGGAGAGGAGCAGCAGATGGGAGAACTGCGAGGTGCGCATTTACCAGGACTTGGGAACGGAGCTGGCCAAGAGGCGTGCAGGATTCATCAAGGTAAAGGCAGCCCTCTACAAAAAGGTTAGGTTTGGAATGCTATATCCTGCAAAGCTTTGGGTTACGTTTGAGGAACTCCACTACTATTTTGAGACACCAGAACAGGTTTGGACCTTTATTAAAGACAAGAAGCTGGACTTGAACTAATGGGCACTTAGTTCTTTCAGTGCTGTACAGTGGCGGCGGCCTGTCAACTCAAAATTGCTCTGATTAGGACTTTTACTAAAAGAAGAAGCTGGACTTGGGGCTCTCAGACCTTTTGTGTGGCGGCGGTTTGTTAAACTATCCTGTACTGTAATGTTTTATCCAAGATTGTTTTCAGCCTGGACAGAGAGTGGGGGCTGGAGGGCGCACTGTTTAGGGTCCTTTGGGGGGATTGCAATGGAGGGGGGGGGGGGGGGGGGGCTGTGCTTGGTACCTTTTGGCGGGAGATCGGGGCCTCTGATAGGGGGATGGGCAAGGGGCTGGTTACGGGACTTGAAAGGGCACGGTGGGATACAATTAGGTTAATGGGTCCCTGGCGTGTGGGGGGAGGGCCTGAGCGCTGGGACGGGAGACAGGTAGGCGCCAAGGGCAGGGGTCAGTGTGGCTAGCGTAGGTCAGGGGGCACCAGGGAGATCGGAGGGGGGGCGGGGCGGGCTAGGGCCAAGCGCAGGGCTGACCTGGCAGGTCAGGCCTTGGGGAGCAGGGGAGACCAGGCGGGGAGGGGGAAGAGGGTTAGGGCCACGTTAGTTTAGTTGAACACGTGTGGCATGGGCAAACAGAGCAGGCAGGGAAAGTGCCGTATGGAAGGATCTTTGGCTTCAACATTTATTAACATGTTTATTCTTTCCCACTGTTCGTTTTCACTATGTTAAGGCTCTTTGCACAGGGCCATTTTTCTCTCTGTAACTGTTACAAATTTGTGTTAAATAAAAAACTTAAAAAAAAAGAAATCCCTCCAGTAGTGCGTCACCCTCAACCTCCCAACCTCACGCTGTTGCTGTACAGTGCCGCCTTCACCAGTCTGAAGGATGCCTGCCTTCACACCAGTTCCACCGTCAAATCTTGGTATATTTGAATACCAATGCCTTCCCACTTCACCTCTCGCCTCTGCTTCGCCAACTCAGGACCTTCTCCTTCACATGGAACTTATGGAAGCAGATTCTGACCGCTCTTAATAGCTCATTTGCTTTCGGCATTGGCCTGAGTGACCGATGTGCCCTGTCCAGCTCACATCAGGAGGGTTGCCCCCCCTCCCCCAACAGCTCTGCCAGAATCTTTGCAAAGTACTTGGTCGGCCTCAAGCCCTCCACCCCCTCAGGCCGACCCACTATCCATAGTTTTTCCACCATGACCTTGACCAGTTCTTTCACCTTAGCTCTGAGCCCTCTATTAGCCATCGCCACCTTCCGCAGGTCCTCACCCCTCGAGGTAAACTGGTCACTGTGGGGCAACAGAGCCTCCCCCACTCCCTTCAACGTCTCTCCTTGCTCCCGCACCTCGGCCGATGTCTTTAACACTGCCGCCTTCACCGGGGCAATCACCTTCTCAACCCACTCTTTCATCACAGCCATCACCTCTATGTGCTTGGCGAACTGCCTCTCAAATTTTCGACTATCACCTTGGTCAGAGTTTCCATTGTAAAGAGAGTGCCCTCACCCAGCAATCCAACCTCTGCGATCTTTCTTCCCGCTGGACTCACCAACTCATTCGACAGCAGACATTTGCCACCTTCTTTCCAATGCCCTTCTTCTGGGTCTTTGATGTCTCCCACCTTCCTTATAGCTTCCTGCTATAAACTCATTCAAAAACTGATTCTGTAATCTTTCAGATACCTGTCAGTTCTGGTCTTGATTCAGCCCATTTAACATCTCCCTCTGCCTCTGGCACCACCTCAACCTTCAATGGTTCACCCCTTTAACAATGGAAATATCTCCCTTTCTTTTTTTTTTCTCCAGCAAATGAAGAACAATTAAAACAAATTAATTTTTTGCCTTTCGACTGAATACGTTACAGCTTTTCCAGAACTTATTCAAATCCATCCAATTGGTTTCAATCAGACAGCAAACAATCCATATTTAAATGAGTCCACCATTGCACATTCACACCAAAAACAAGGAAGTCTGGGCTGGACTGCATGGATTTCAAGAGTTCAACTCCACCTAATCTCTCAATACTTCATTTTAAATAATTTCCTGCACATGTAAAATGGGCCTCGGGTGCCTGGCCATGCAACAATCCAATTGTTGGATGCTGGGAAATCTGGCCAGGCGGTGGCTCTTAACGAGCTACTGATGGAGCGTAAGGTTCAAGTACGTTTTTCCTTTGGTTATAAAACTACCTCGGTTGCAATTTGAGACAATAGTAATAATAATGATAAATGTGGGCAACATTTATCAATTTTCCCAGGATTTCTTGGAAGAGCAGGACAGAAGACCCAGCAAGGGACAATGTGCACCTTCCTCCAAAACAGAAGAATTGTGAGCTGCTTGGCTGTTACAACCCATGGAAAGAGGCAGCCTCTCTTGTTCATCAGCATTGGAAATAAATTAAGGAATTGGAATCCAAACTGGTTGCAGATACTTGGTCAATTTGAGCTTTCGAGAGTGAGGGTCAATAGATATTTTGTTGGATAATGGTACCAAATGATATGGAGGCAGATTACCTGAGTTGAGGCTTCTGATCACTCACGATCAAATTGAATAGGGGGGCACAGTCGAGCGGCTGAATAATTTCATTCAGTTCCTAATATTCCTGGTATTGGGTCTGCCAATGTAAATGTGCCTATCTTGGCACACATTACTAATATCGGGGCATAGCTTGCATGCATGAAATTGTGAGCTAAGGCATCGAGCTGTAAAGTTCGACAAACCGGAGGCAGATACGTTCACAAATAGCAAACAAAAATCTCGCACCATGACAGGCAGGGGTTGTAAAGAAACTCAGCCACCAGAAACAAATGCCCATGTATTGGTATGCAGTGGCACAAGGAGGGTCAGGGACTGCCCACAGTGTTGGCTGGCTGACTGGGCGATCTGTCAATTTCTAATGTCTTCTGTGTGAACCTTCATTACTACCAATAGTGTACCAGCAGGGGGCCAGCTAATATAAGGAAGATATTTTGGCCAGAAGACGATCGATGCTAGAAGTGGTTGAGGGAGAAATCAGAGGTACACCGCCACCTGTCTTGTAATGGTGAGTCTTAGAGCAATGAGGGCCCAGCGGGTATCCTGTTACAAAGCATCATAATTACTTTCTGGATGAGGTGCATTTATCTACAGAATGAATGAAAGGAATGAACCTGCATTTATGTAGAGCCTTTTGTGACCTCAGTGCATCTCAAAGTGCTTTACAGAAAATTAAATCATGTTGCAGGTGTCCTAATTTAGAAAATGTGACAGCCAATTTGGACAGAATAAGTAATGTAATAATTTTTAAAAATAAATAAATTTTGAGAACCCAACTATTTTTTCCAATTAAGGGACAATTTAGCACACCCTCTCAATGCTGGGATAATGCCAGGGTGGAAAGCGACTGTTTACTGGTTTGATAGTCTGCTCATTTCCAGTCAGCACTCAGCCAAGTCTCTGCCATTGAGAATATCTTGTAACGGTGGGAAGACATTAGATTCTCCTTTCACTGCTATTTTACGAGACTGCCCTATAGAGATATGGTAAATTCCAGCCCATGTACTCAATTTTTCTCTCCACAGATGCTGCTTGACCTGCGTGTATTTAAAATATTTCCTGATTTTACCACAGTTCTCATGATGGGAGTTGAATGCTCAGACTTTTATTAAGCTCCATTTATTAAGCTTCTGTTTAACTTCAAACCAAGCAGGTTGATTGTTGTCATTGCCATGGGGTATGAACCAGTGAATGGTTCACGAGTGCGAGACGCTACATATGGTCTCACAGGACCCTGCCCTTTGCAAATAGAAAGAGCATGTCCACCTATTATGCCTTTTCAATCAAGCAACAGCTTGGGAAACAGCCTGGTTCATTCCACATTATAATGCCTTATACAATAAACAATCAGAATCAACCTGCCTGGTTTCAATTTAAACAAAAGCTTGGCAGTTAACTGTTCCCCAGTGCATTCTCCAGGCCAATGCCTCGACCAATGAGAGTCCTCTTGCCAACCAACCAGTACCTTCTTCGCATGCATCAAATTGCTGCTCCATTTAGATCTGGTATTCTTGCAAATCTTTCTTGAGGAGTGCAGATGAAAAACTGACAGCAAGGACTGAATTCTCTGTTTGGGAGACTATGGGCTGGATTCTCTGTTTGGGAGACTATGGGCTGGATTCTCTGGGCGCGCGATTCTCCCGAGTCACGAAGACTCGGGAAGCTGGCGTCAAAAACGGGCGGGTTTGACGCCAGCCTCCGCCCCCGACCGGGAACCGATTCAGCTCACCGGTCGGGGCTAGCATCGCGCGGCCGTGAACTCCGGCATCACGGGCTTAACGAATTTCGTTAAGCCCGCTAGCCAGAGTTACCGACGGCTGACGCGTCAGATGACGTCAGCCGCGCATACGCGGATTGGACGACTCCAACCCGCGCATGCGTGGATGACGTCATCACGCATATGCGTGAAACCCGCGCATGCGCGGGCCGGTATGCCCCTCAGCCGCCCCGCGAATGGATACAGCGGGGCGGCGGAGGGAGAAAGAGTGCGCGGGGTAAGTACCCGCTGCCTGCGATCGGTGGGCACCGATCGTGGGCCCATGGCACCCTTGGCACGGCCGTGGTACTGCCATGCCAATCGGTGCCATGGTTCCCCAGATCGGGACTTAATGGCCGTTTTTACGAACGGTCAGACCAGGTGTGTTTTATGTTCATAAAAACGGCCGTAAAGGCCTTGGAAATCAGCCCATCGGCCAGGGGTGAATCGCTGCTCGCTGTAAAAAAACGGTGGGCAGCGATTCCTGTCAGGAGGCGGGTGTGGGGGGGGGGGGGGGGGGGGGGGAGAATAGCGGGAGGGCGTCGGACCAGCGTGGCCGTAAAAATTTACGCCGCCCGCTATTCTCCGCCCCGTCGTGAGTGCAGAGAATCGCGCCCTCTGTTTGGGAGACTATGGGCTGGATTCTCTGAGTGGGAGACTATGAGCTGAATTCTCCGTTTGGGAGACTGTGGGCGCGATTCTCCGCAAATGCGGCGAGTCATAAAGGCTGCCGTGAAACTGGCAGTGTTTCACGGCAGCCTCCGCGCCCCCTCCCAGGACCCGATTCTCCCCCCCCGGGCGGGGCCCCGGGAAGCACGGCCTCGCGGGCTTAGCGACCGTCGCTAAGTCCGCGCGCCAAGCGTCACGCCGGCTGACGCGCACGATGACGTCAGCCCCGCATGCGCGGGTTGGACGGCTCCAACCCGCGCATGCACGGATGACGTCATCACGCAGACGTGTCAAACCCGCGCATGCGCGGGCCTTCATGCCCCTCAGCCGCCCCGCGGACTGATCCTGCAGTGCGCGGGTATCGGATCTGCTGCCCGCGATCGGTGCCCACCAATCGCAGGCCCATGCCACCCTTGGCACGGCTGTGTCAATCGGTGCCATGGTTGTCCGGGACGGGCACTTTGCGGCCGTTTTCACGAACGGTGAGAGCAGGTGTGATCGCGTTTGTTAAAACGGCCGTAAAGGCCTGGGAACTCGGCCCATCGGCCTGGGGAGAATCGCTGTTCGCCGTAAAAAACGGCGAGCAGCGATTCGTGTCGTGGGGCGGCCGTGGGGGGGGGGGGGGGGAGAGAATAGCGGGAGGGCGTGAAAATTGTCGGGAAGGCCCTCCCGCTATTCTCTGACCCGTCGTGGGCAGCGGAGAATCGCGCCCTATGGGCTGGATTCTCTGTTTGGGAGACTACGGGCTGGATTCTCCGTTTGGGAGACTATGGGCTGGATTCTCTGTTTGGGAGACTATTGGCTGGATTCTCTGTTTGGGAGACTATGGGCTGGATTCTCTGTTTGGGAGACTAGGGGCTGGATTCTCTGATTTTGCAGCTAAGTGCCAACGTCGGCGTGGGAACTGTGGTGTTCTACGACTCAAAATTTGGCGTCAAACCTTAACTGATTCCAGGACTGGTAAAGGGTTACATACATAGATACTTAGAAGATAGGAGCAGGAGGAGGCCTTTTGGCCCTTCGAGCCTGCTCCACCATTCATCACGATCATGGCGGATCATCCAACTCAACAGCCTAATCCTGCTTTCTCCCCATAGCCTTTGATCCCATTCTCCCCAAGTGCTATATCCAGCCGCCTCTTGAATATGTTCAAAGTTTTAGTATCAACTACTTCCTGTGGTAATGAATTCCACAGGCTCACCACTCTTTGTGTGAAGAAATGTCTCCTTACCTCTGTCTGAAATGGTTTACCCTGAATCCTCAGGCTGTGACCCCTGGTTCTGGACACACCCATCATTGGTAACATCTTCCCTGCATCTACCCTGTCTAGTCCTGTTAGGATTTTATAAGTCTCTATGAGATCCCCCCTTATTCTTCTGAACTCCAGCGAGAACAATCCCAACCTAGTCAATCTCTCCTCATATGACAGTCCATTCATCCCTGGAATAAGTCTGGTAAACCTTCGCTGCACTCCCTCGAGAGCAAGAACATCCTTCCTCAGAGAAGGAGACCAAAACTGCACACAATACTCCAAGTGTGGCCTCACCAAGGCACAGTACAATTGCAGCAACACATCCCTGCTTCTATACTCGAAACCTCTTGCAATGAAGGCCAACATATCATTAGCCTTCTTTACCGCCTGCAGCACCTGCATGCTTACCTTCAGCGAATGGTGCACAAGGACACCCAGGTCCCACTGTACACTCCCCTCCCCCAATTTATAACTATTCAGGTAGTAATCTGCCTTCCTGTTTTTGCTTCCAAAATGAATAACCGCACACTTATCCAAATTATACTGCATCTACCTTTGGTTTGCACACTCGCCCAACCTTGCTGTTCTCCCTCACAATTCACCCTCCCACCTAATTTCGTATCATCTGCAAACTTTGAGATGTTACATTTTGTTCCCTCAGAACATTACAGCGCAGTACGGGCCCTTCGGCCCTCGATGTTGCGCCGACCTGTGAAACCATCTGAAGCCTATCTGACCTACACTATTCCATTTTCATCCATATGTCTATCCAGTGACCACTTAAATGCCCTTAATGTTGGCGGGTCTACTACTGTTGCAGGCAGGGCGTTCCACACCTCTACTACTCTCTGAGTAAAGAAACTGCCTCTGATATCTGTCCTATATCTACCTCAATTTAAAGCTATGTCCCCTCGTGTTGGTCATCACCATCAGAGGAAAAAGACTCTCAATGTCCACCCTATCTAACCCTCCGACTATCTTATATGTCTCTATTAAGTCACCTCTCAGCCTTCTTCTCTCTAACGAAAACAACCTCAAGTCCCTGAGCCTTTCCTCGTAAGACCTTCCCTTCATACCAGGCAACATCCTAGTAAATCTCCTCTGAACCCTTTCCAAAGCTTCCACATCCTTCCTATAATGTGGTGACCAGAACTGCACGCAGTACTCCAGGAGCGGCCGCACCAGAGTTATGTACAGTTGCAGCATGACCTTGTGGCTCCGAAACTCAATCCCTCATCCAAATCATTAATAAATATTGTGAATAGCTGGGGTCCCAGCACCGATCCCTGTGGTACCCCGCTGGTTACTGCCTGCCAATTTGAAAAGGACCCATTAATCCCTACTCTTTGTTTCCTCTCTGCCAACCAGTTTTCTATCCACCTCAATATATTTCCCCCAATCCCATGTGCTTTAATTTTTCACAATAATCTCTTATGCGGGATTTTGTCACACGCCTTCTGAAAGTCCAAATATACCACATCGACTGGCTGCCCCTTGTCGACTGTACTGGTTACCTCTTCAAAGAATTCCAACAGATTTGTCAAGCATGATTTTCCCTTCATAAATCCATGCTGACTCTGACTGATCCTGTCACTGCTTTCTAAATGTTCTGCTATTAAGTCCTTGATAATGGATTCAAGCATTTTCCCCACGACCGATGGTAGGCTTCCTGGTCTATAGCGGCGGGGCCGGGTAAAACCCCTGGCTTCCGTGGCAAAAATGGCCAGAGAGTGGCCGGGTCCATGGCCGCGAATGCGCACGGTGATGACCTGCAGTGGTCGCGTCGTACAACACGGCGCCGGCCGCGCGCGGACCCGACCTGCCAGATAGTCCCCCCGGAACCCCGTTTGCCACCTCTGGACCACCTCAAACCAGTCCCCCAGCCCTCGCCGAAGCTCCCCCCCACCCGGCCAGCGGCACGGCTCCCCCCCCCCCCCCCCCCCCCCCCGCCGACTGTGGCAGTGCTGGACATAATCCGCAGCCGCCACGTGAGATTGTTGAAAACTGAGAGCACAAGTGATCCGCACCGTCGTGAACTCGGCCCATTGGGGGGGGGGGGGGAGCGGAGCATCGAGAGAGGGCCTTCAGGCGATGTCCTGAGGCCGTCCCAACAGCGTGCAGCGTACTCCCCGATGACGCCGTTTTGGAGGGGGCGGAGCTCCGCCCCCGATTCGGTCATAAAAAGGGATTCTCTGCCCGATCGCCGATTACGATATCGGCGTCGGGCAACGGAGTATCCCGCCCTATGTTCTCCCACCAGAGATAAATCTCCTCTGATGTTGGTTTTCGCTGGGAGCGGGAATCCAGGGATGATTCACTATCCCTTACCATGCAAATTTATGCATGGCGGGGTTGCAAGGGATTCCCTTATGAATCCTGCTAATGTATCGCCATGTTGAGCGGGTTTCTGTAATGATGGGTCTCTGGTGGGGGTCTCTTTTATGGAGGAGTCTCTAGTGGGGGTCTCTCTTATTGGGAGTCTCAGGTGATGGGTGGTTTGATTAGGGGGTTTGGTGGGGGTGGGGTGTGCAGTATTTGCATTGTGAGGGGGTGAGGAACTTTCCGATGGACTTTGGGGGCAACTCACTTGAAGAGTTACCCCCTTGGCCAACCGCAAGGTCCACTACACCAGGGTCATGCTGGGAAATACATGCACCAATTCTCGCCCACGTGAATCCCGTCTCAGAGGACAGGAGAATGACGCAACCTTGGAGAATCCAATGCCAAGCCCATTTATAGGATGCAAATGGGTCAATTTCACCTGCTGGCATCCTCTCGCTGATGCAGGACACAAACCTCGATACCGTCGCCGTCAGGAGCATCGGAGGGCGCTGATCCCATTTGTGTGACTACGCTGGATTCTCCGCTGCATCGCGAACTCCACTACCGGCAGCAGGCGGCAGAGAATCCAGTCGCATGTCTTTTTTTCAATGAACAAGTTAGGTTCTGTCCTACCTCTCACTTGCCTTGACTCTCTGGACAACAGTAAATAATTTTTAATGATGCTACAGCACTGTAATCATGAGAATCACAGAATGATGATATCTCAATAAAGGTCTGCTTTAAGCAAATAGCAAAATTATACAGCATGAGAAACTATTCTTTTAGTGGATCATCATACTTCAGACCTTCTCTCCAGTGAACAGCAGTTGTTCTTCCTGCAACATTCAATTAATTGTGCCATTTGCACAAGATCTTTCAACTGCTAGATACAATTATGCAGCATCTTTTTTATCATTCCTATCCCCTGTTTGAGCAAAGGCTTAATGTTCAATAATAAACCTCTTCAAAATGAATGCTTAATGTGACTAGAGAGAGTAATTCAGGGAGAAACGTGTGAAAATGAAATGTGGGTCAGTGTGAATGATACAGCTTCCTGCAGTTTGTATAGGACCTGTAGTTTCACAGAGCTGTTTATCCTGCTGTTGCTCAGCTTCTATCCAATGCCTAATGAGATTTTGGATTTTCTAATTTAGCCATTACAGCTTATTCAAATCTACTTTGCTCTTCATCCTCATTTTAGACACAGGGCATCACAATCACTAGCAGTCTCTTACTCTCGCCAAGTCACCACCTGTTCTTTAGTTTTACCTTGTTTGAGATAAACTCTCAGAAAGAAATTAGTGAAGAAGAATCAGATTGGACTAGAAACGTTAGCTCTGATTCTCTCTCTCTCTCCACAGATGCTACCAGGCCTGCTGGGTTTTCCCAGCATTTTCTGTTTTATTATTGAGGGACATTGGGCTACTTCTTACTGCAGCAGTTCACCTTGTAACTCATTCCGTTCATCATAGAATCAAATCATAGAATCATCGACTTCCTACAGTGCAGAAGGAGGCCATTCAGCCCATCGAGTCTGCACTGGCCATCAGAAAGAGCACTCTACCCAGGTCCACTCCCCTATTCACCCTGCCCTATCCCCGTAACCTAACCTGCACATCCCTTGACACTGAGGGGCGATTCAGCATGGCCAATCCACCTCATGTGCATACCTTTGGACTTTGTTGGACTTTACCTGCATGCTCCCACTCAAAATTCCTTTGCCCTTGTAACTTCCTGGAAGTGCAGGCACCTGAGTAAACAACATGGGCCTGCGGCAAGTCTCCTCAACCAATCGCATATGAATGGAAAAAGAAACCGGAAGGACAGCAAAGGAAGATGAATTAGAATCAAATAAAGTCAAGAAAGATAAATAGAGAGAGAAAGATTGGATTAAGAGAAAAAAAAGGTGAGAAAGGAAAAGTAAGAAAAAAAATCATAATAGTTTCAATTTGAAATCTCGAAGAGGGATTTACTACATGCAGGAATGAGAGCAGTTTAAATTGTTCCGGTTCTGGGCTAGCATTGCATTATTAGTTATCAGTTCAGTTAAAGAGCATTTTATGGTCTTAATTATTAATCCCAAATTTCTATGCCAGGTTTAATTGGCAATTAATGAGAAAATCCAAATGAAAGGAAAACTGTAAGGACAAGATGCTGCGTGTGTGAAACAACCAGCTGAGAGAGCTGAAGAGCAGCTGATATCAACCAGCAAGTTACTGAGATTACAAGTTTGGGGGCTTTGTAACTTGTGTCCAATCTCTGAATTAACTGAACTTGTTGGCCTATTTGTGCTTTAAAAACTATGCATCGTTATCTTTCCAGGGAGATTTGACCCCTTGTTGGGGCAGAGTGGAAGGTGCAGGATTTAACAACACCATGCCCAATATTGTCACTGGATTCTGTGCTTGAAACTGAGAGCTTCCCATGTCATTATTACATTTGCATTTTTTGCACTGGCTGCCTAAGTGAGGCTTCTCAACTAGGACATATATGACCGTTCCATCATCATTATGGTGTCAAGATTCTGGAACTCCCTACTGATTGGCATTGTGGGAAGACCTTTGCCATGTGGACTATATGGTTTAGAGCAGGCTTGTCCAACTTTTTCAAGTGAGGGCTTCATTTCAATTTTTCTCACTGCCGGGCGAGCTGATGAGCAAATGTTGTAAAGGTGAGGTTTGGCACAGCATTAAACATGAATCTCAAAAACAAAAGCTGGCATATGAAAAGAAACAATTTACTGAGCAAAATAAAGGCAACAATAATAAATGGATAATTAAGCAAACTAGTATTTGATAAAGACCAACGTTAGAATGTGACAGTGTGCGTGTGTCAGGATGCTCACTCACCCACTGTTGGAGAGTGCCTGCTGACAAGTGCGGGCGAGGGTGAACGAGAATCCCAATATTGGGTGTGAGCCAACCACACTCACCCCCATTCCATGCACTCACCCCCTCCATGCGTACACACAATTCCCCCATGCGCACACCCACCCTGCACACACACCACCCCACACACATGCCCACCCACAAACCCCCCTACACACACGTATAATCCACCCCACGCACACACAGATCCCCATACACACTTCCCCACCCTGCACACACTCACCCCCGCACACAAAGACACCACAAATACCCCACGCCACACACACCTCGACAAAACTACACCACCACACAAACACGTACCCCACACAAAACCCCTGCCACACACACCTCCACACTAAACCACACCACCACACATCAACCCCCGAGTCACACAAACCCATATACATACACACCTCAGCCCACACACACACCCTCACACACACCCCACACACGCATCCCACCCCCACACTTACACACACGCCCATGTGCACACACCCCCATGCACACAAACCCTCACCCACCCTCTCCACTCACAGATCACACATGCACGTGCATTCCCACACACACTCTCACATGCACCTCCACATACGGTCCCTCCTCACACACACTTTCCCCCCTCACACACGCTCCCCCCTCACATACAGAAGTGAGGTAATGTGGGGAGAAGCAGGGAAACATGGCTGAAGCCAGACCAAAGCTCTGGGAGTGGGCCTGAGCACGGGGAATGATGGGAAACGTGGCTAGAGCCTTGGTGAATGGAGACCTTGCACTCTCCAGAGTCTCTTGAAATCTTCACATACTCACAGTTGCCAGTGTTAGCTGCTCCTCCAATCACAGCCTGACTCACTTTTGTGTTTGTTGCTGATAGGCTCAATGCAGGATAGAAACAGATGTGACTGGAGGAGCAGTCCGCTGCAGAAACCTTCAAACTCTTTGACCCACCTTACTAGCATTTTCAATAGTCGCTCTGAGGGCCATATAGTGGGCTATGGGCTGGACAAGGCTAGTTAGTGAGTCAACATTGTGACTTTAATGTATTTCAATCTGTGCTTCACTGTGAATAATCCTTGTGGCAAACTCAATCCCAGCAGATAGACATTAGTCTGACTGTATAACATGGAGACCATTCTTTCTATGGACTGCTAATCTTTTATTAATCAGGGGTTAAACTCTCTGACCCCTCGCATGGTCGGAGAATCGCCCGGGGCCGCCGAAAATCCCGCCCCCGTCGTGGCAGAAATTCTCCGCCACCCGGGAATTGGCGGGGGCGGGAAACACACCCGCCGATCGGTGAGCCCCCTGTGGCGATTCTCCGGCCCACAATGGGCCGAAGTCCCACCGCTGGGAGGCCTCTCCCGCCGCCGTGGTTTGAACCACCTCTGGTGGTGGCGGGATCGGCGGCGCAACCGGGCCCCCGGGGTCCTGGGGGGGCGTGGGGCGATTGGACCCCGGGAGGTGCCCCCACAGTGGCCAGGCCCGCGATCGGGGCCCACCGATCGGTGGGCAGGCCAGTGCTGTGGGGGCACTCTTCTTCTTCCGCTGCCGCCACGGCCTTCCCCATGGCGGAGACGGAAGAGAATCCCCCAGCGCGCATGCGCCGGTGGTACGTCAGCAGCAGCTGACGCACGGCGCATGCACGAACTGACGAAGGCCTTTCGGCCAGCCCCGGTGCCGGATGGCGGGCGTCAAAGGCTGCTGGATCCGGTTTGGGTGCCAGTCGGTGTGGTGCCAACCGCTCCGGCATGGGCCTAGCCCCTCAATGTGAGGGCTAGAATTCCGCACCTTTGGGGAGGGCCGACGCCGGAGTGGTTGGCGCCACTCCGCTACGCCAGGACCCCCCACCCCGCCGGGTAGGGGAGAATCCCACCCCAGATGAGGGACCATATTCTGAACACTTCATTTTTGAAATAGCAACAGAATCAAAGTACTTTCCATCAGCCTCTCCTACCTGTGGCTTAATGTCTTGGCACCAGAGGTGAGAATTGTTTGAGCCAAACCTTAACGGAAAGCTTTGCGCAAGTCGAGAAGACACAGCCGGAGTGAGGCACATCCAGAGTGGGAAGTTGGAACTTGGTAATTTGGTGCAGTGAGGTAATTCGGTGCAGAGTGGGAGAAGGTGCTTTTTCCCTACTGTTTTGTTCTCTCTCTTTCTTCTGGCCTGTAACTTTTAATCTGCAGGGAGAGAACCAGAGAGCATCTGAGACCCTGGGTGAGTTCTCCCAGTAAGCCAGAGAAGACACAGCCATAGTGAGGCACAACCAAGAGTGAGTTTGGGAATTTGAAGCTAGGTGGGAATTTGAAGTTGGGTGGGGAGGAGGTGCTTTTTAACCCTGGTAAGTAACTGGTAAGTAGTTTTTCTTTTCATTGTCTAATTTATTTATTTTTCTTTCATTATTTGAAATTGTAGTTGTATAAGTTTACCTAAGGTTTAAGACCTTAAGGTTTATGCTCCTCGTGTGCGATGTGGGAGCTCAGGGACATGTCCACTGTCCCTGGCTCTTTCACATGCAAGAAGTGTGTTCAGTTGCAGCTCCTGTTAGACTGCTTGACGGCTCTGGCGCTGCGGATGGATTCACTTTGGAGCATCCGCGATGATGAGGAAGTCGTGGATAGCACGTTTAGCGAGTTGGTCACACCGCAGGTGAAAGTTACTGAGGGAGATAGAAAATGGGTGACCAAAAGACAGAGCAAGAGTAGGAAGGCAGTGCAGGTGTCCCCTGCGGTCATCTCCCTGCAAAACAGATATACCGCTTCGGATACTGTTGAGGGAGATGGCTCACCAGGGGAAGGCAGCAGCAGCAAGGTTCATGGCACCGTGGCTGGCTCTGCTGCGCAGCAGGGCAGGAAGAAAAATGTCATGGCTATAGTGATAGGGGACTCAATCGTAAGGGGAATAGACAGGCGGTTCTGTGGACGCAATCGAGACTCCAGGATGGTATGTTACCTCCCTGGTGCAAGGGTCAAGGATGTCTCGGAGCGGCTGCAGGACATTCTAGGGGGGGGGGGAGAGGGTGAACAGCCAGCTGTCGTGGTGCACATAGGCACCAACGATATAGGTTAAAAATGGGTTGAGGTCCGACAAGTTGAATTCAGGGAGTTAGGAGTTAAACTAAAAAGTAGGACCTCAAAGGTAGTAATCTCAGGATTGCTACCAGTGTCACGAGCTAGTCAGAGTAGGAATGTCAGGATAGATAGGATGAATGCGTGGCTCGAGAGATGGTGCAAGAGGGAAGGATTCAAATTCCTGGGGCTTTGGGACCGGTTCTGGGGGAGGTGGGACCAGTACAAACCGGACGGTCTGCACCTGGGCAGGACTGGAACCGATGTTTGCTAGAGCCATTGGGGAGGGTTTAAACTAATGTGGCAGGGGGATGGGAACCGATGCAGGAAGTTGGAAGGTAGTAAAACAGGGACAGAAGCAAAAGGAAGTAAGGGGAAAAGTGCAAGGCAGAGAAGCCATAGTCAAAAATCAAAAAGGGCAACAGTACAAGGTACAGTGACTGAGGTGAGCTCAGTGAATAGGCCCAGTAATACTAAAAAGAATAAAACTGGAGATGTTAAGATTCAAAACAGAGGTAAAAAAACCAACATAAGTGTACTTTACCTGAATGCTCGTAGTATTCGGAATAAAGTAAATGAGTTGATGGAGCAAATCATCGCGAATTACTATAATTTAGTGGCCATTACTGAAACATGGTTAAAGGATGGTCACGACTGGGAATTAAATATCTGGGGGTATCAAACTATTCGGAAGGACAGAGTGGATGGTAAGGGAGGTGGTGTTGCTCTGTTATTTAAGGATGACATCCGGGCAATAGTAAGGGATGACATCGGTGCTATGGAGGATAAGGTTGAATCCATTTGGGTGGAAATCAGGAATAGTAAGGCGAAAAATCACTGATAGGAGTAGTCTATCGGCCACCAAATAGTAACGTTATGGTGGGGCAGCAATAAACAAAGAAATAACTGATGCATGTAGAAATGGTACAGCAGTTATTATGGGGGATTTTAATCTACATGTCGATTGGTTTAACCAGGTCGGTCAAGGCAACCTTGAGGAGGAGTTTATAGAATGTCTCCACGATAGTTTCCTAGAACAGTATGTAATGGAACCTACGAGGGAACAAACGGTCCTAGATCTTGTCCTGTGTAATGAAACAGGATTGATTCATGATCTCATAGTTAGGGATCCTCTCGGAAGGAGCGATCACAATATGGTGGAATTTAAAATACAGATGGAGGGTGAGAAGGTAAAATCAAATACTAGTATTTTGTGTTTAAACAAAGGAGATTACAGTGGCATGAGAGAAGAACTAGCTAAGGTAGACTGGGACCAAAGACTTTATGGTGGAACAGTTGAGGAACAGTGGAGAACCTTCCAAGCGATTTTTCACAGTGCTCAGCAAAGGTTTATACCAACAAAAAGGAAGGACGGTAGAAAGAGGGAAAATCGACCGTGGATATCTAAGGAAATAAGGGAGAGTATCAAATTGAAGGAAAAAGCATAAAAGTGGCAAAGATTGGTGGGAGACTAGAGTACTGGGAAATCTTTAGGGGGCAACAGAAAGCTACTAAAAAAGCTATAAAGAGTAAGATAGAGTATGAGAGTAAACTTGCTCAGAATATAAAAACAGACAGTAAAAGTTTCTACAAATATATAAAACAAAAAAGAGTGGCTAAGGTAAATATTGGTCCTTTAGAGGATGAGAAGGGAGTTTTAATAATGGGAGATGAGGAAATGGCTGAGGAACTGAACAGGTTTTTTGGGTCGGTCTTCACAGTGGAAGACACAAATAACATGCCAAGACTGATGGAAATGAGGCTATGACAGATGAGGACCTTGAGAGGATTGTTATCACTAGGAGGTAGTGATGGGAAAGCTAATGGGGCTAAAGATAGACAGGTCTCCTGGCCCTGATGGAATGCATCCCAGAGTGCTAAAAGAGATGGCTAGGGAAATTGCAAATGTACTAGTGATGATTTACCAACATTCATTAGACTCTGGGGTGGTCCCGGTGGATTGGAAATTAGCAAACGTGACACCACTGTTTAAAAAAGGAGGGAGGAGAGAGCGGGTAATTATAGGCCAGTGAGCTTAACTTCGGTAGTAGGGAAGATGCTGGAATCTATCATCAAGGAAGAAATAGCGAGGCATCTGGATAGAAATTGTCCCATTGGGCAGACACAGCATGGGTTCATAAAGGGCAGGTTGTGCCTAACTAATTTAGTGGAATTTTTTGAGGACATTACCAGTGCAGTAGATAACGGGGAGCCAATGGATGTGGTATATCTGGATTTCCAGAAAGCCTTTGACAAGGTGCCACACAAAAGGTTGCTGCATAAGATAAAGATGCATGGCATTAAGGGTAAAGTAGTAGCATGGATAGAGGATTGGTTAATTAATAGAAAGCAAAGAGTGGGGATTAATGGGTGTTTTTCTGGTTGGCAATCAGTAGCCAGTGGTGTCCCTCAGGGATCAGTGTTGGGCCCACAATTGTTCACAATTTACATAGATGATTTGGAGTTGGGGACGAAGGGCAATGTGTCCAAGTTTGCAGATGACACTAAGATGAGTGGTAAAGTGAAAAGTGCAGAGGATACTGGAAGTCTGCAGAGGGATTTGGATAGATTAAGTGAATGGGCTAGGGTCTGGCAGATGGAATACAATGTTGACAAATGTGAGGCTATCCATTTTGGTAGGAATAACAGCAAACGGGAGTATTATTTAAATGATAAAATATTAAAGCATGCTGCTATGCAGAGAGACCTGGGTGTGCTAGTGCATGAGTCACAGAAAGTTGGTTTACAGGTGCAACAGGTGATTAAGAAGGCAAATGGAATTTTGTTCTTCATTGCTAGAGAGATGGAGTTTAAGACTAGGGAGGTTATGCTGCAATTGTATAAGGTGTTAGTGAGGCCACACCTGGAGTATTGTGTTCAGTTTTGGTCTCCTTACTTGAGAAAGGATGTACTGGCACTGGAGGGTGTGCAGAGGAGATTCACGAGGTTAATCCCAGAGCTGAAGGGGTTGGATTACGAGGAGAGGTTGAGTAGACTGGGACTGTACTCGTTGGAATTTAGAAGGATGAGGGGGGATCTTATAGAAACATATAAAATTATGAAGGGAATATATAGGATAGATGCGGGCAGGTTGTTTCCACTGGCGGGTGAAAGCAGAACTAGGGGGCATAGCCTCAAAATAAGGGGAAGTAGATTTAGGACTGAGTTTAGGAGGAACTTCTTCACCCAAAGGGTTGTGAATCTATGGAATTCCTTGCCCAGTGAAGCAGTTGAGGCTCCTTCATTAAATGTTTTTAAGGTAAAGATAGATAGTTTTTTGAAGAATAAAGGGATTAGGGGTTATGGTGTTCGGGCCAGAAAGTGGAGCTGAGTCCACAAAAGATCAGCCATGATCTCATTGAATGGCGGAGTAGGCTCGAGGGGCCAGATGGCCTACCCATGCTCCTAGTTCTTATTTCCTTATGTTTGACTCACAGGCCTTGATATTGAGAACAAGATCAGCATTCATTGCTTCTTGCCAGTTACCTCGAGAAAGGTGAGGGGGTGGATTCTCCATTGCCCGATGCTTGTAGTGAAGTCCTGATCCAGCGGAGAATGGAGCGTCGGCAGCGAGCTACACAGCTCATGCTGGCGGCAGGATGCAAATCAGTGATTTGCACCAATTTGTATCTGATTGACAGGCTGGAAGTCCGGGTCCCACTCCCCCACCCCGTTATGCACCAACGCCCACTGTGTGAAATCCTCCTGGCGGGATTTGGTGCAAATCGTTCCAAGCGTGACCCTGACATGGATCAAGGGGGTCAGTGCATAACTGAGTTGTCCCCCAAAGTCCATTGAAGGCCCCCCACTACCCCCACAACACAAATTCTGCCTCCTACCACTTGCCCCCACCAGCCCTCCCTCAGAGACCTCCAACAGACACCCCCGGCAGAGGCCCCCTCATACAGAGAGCCCTTATCAGAGACCTCCCAACAGAGACCTCTGTCTGAAAGCTGAAGGGGGTAGTCTAGGCAGTAGGACGAAAAATCACTGCATTCTTACTTACACTTCCAAAACATCTGTTGCTTGAGACAAAAGTGTTTAAAATAGCAGCTGTTACAAGTGTCAGAGGCTTCCTCCAAAGCCAAGTACACTTCAAAGGGCGTCGAGCCCCTTCACAGGCCTTTGAAATGCAAATCTTCCATTCAATTTCACACAGCAAAACATTGCATTAGCCAGTGATTGATACTTTTATTTTCCCAGAGACAGCTGCTTGGTAGATTGATGATCTATCTTTCCATTCACACTTGAATGCATCTCACGTACCGGCTATGATGTTAGCCACAACGTTTATAAACATTCTTGCAATAACTGACAGCTTCACATCATATCAAAAGTAGCTGTGCTTTCTGGTGTGAAAAAGAGCACTTAGCTGTTTTTGTAGTGGTAAGGAACTGCCAATCATGGCAAGAGTATTTCTAAACATTGTGGTTAGCTTTGAAGCAGGGGTCTCTCTCATGGAGGTTCTCTGATGGGGTTTCTGTTGGAGGAGTCTCTGTTTGGGGTGGTCTATGATTGGGGGTCATCTGTTATTTCTGTGGTGGGGGGGGGAGGGTGACTCATTATTCCTGTGGTGGAGGAGTGGGCAAGGATGCCCCTACTTGTCGGGGGGGTGGGGGGGGGGGGGGGGCAGGGTTTTACATTGTTGACTGGCTGCCGGATCTTGGTATCAGGCTAGCTGCTTGAAATGGTGGCCTGATATCGGGATCCTGAGTAATCTGGCGAGCTCTCTTCCATGCATAAATTATCATGCTAAAGGAGAGGCAATTGCACCTAGGCGCCACTCCTATCAGTAGTGTGTCTCCGCTGGCAGGGCACTTAGAGAATCCAACTGAGGTTTCTTCTTGAACTGCTGCAGTCTATATGATGAAGTTATTCTGCAATGCTGTAATGTAGCAGGTTCCAGGATTTTGACTCAGCCACGAAGAAGGAATAGCAATATATATCCAAATGTGCTATTGGGAGGGTATCTTTGAAGGATAATGATGGCAGGCGCATCATTTCCAGGTCGTAAAAAATTGCCAAAGAGGTATTTAAATAGGTGATGCCTGGGAGATGTTAGGAAATTGGATCGAAGATGTAGTGGGCAATTTATGGGGTAACAGCCTGAGGGTAAAAGTCAGAGGTATACACCCACACCTGTCCTAAGTTACATTGTCCCATTCAGATATAAACTCATTGATTAAAGGAAACAGGATACATCTGTTCAGCTGGGGTGATTCACTGAAGATCCACTGTCTTCCAGGGCACTTTTGTCTTATCAGCCATGAGTCTATTAAGGAGTCTGATGGCCTCTTTTGTCCGTAAATTGGATGTTAGTTGCATATTCATAGCATGGCCCTGCTCTTTTGTGTATAAGGGAATGGGTAATCTGAAGCGGATTCACCGGCCAATCGCGATTTCAGCATCCGCGGCTGGAGAATCCCACCCCATGTCTCCTCTACAATGGGGAGACAAAATGTTGGATGACCACTTTGCAGAACACCTCATTCAGTTGGCAAGCATGACCATGTGTTTCCAGTCACCTGTCACTTTAATTCTTCAAGTTGCTTCCACTTTGACTTTTCTGTCTTCGGCCTCCTACACAATCCCAATAAAGCTCAATTATGACTCAACCATCTTTTAATTAAGCGCTTTACGGCCTTCGGGGCTCAAAACAACGAGATCAAAAATTTTGGATCATTAACCCTGGCCCTGTTTTATCATACAGTTGCTGATGATTTTGCTATTGCTATTGACATCTCCACTACACCCACCCTTTGTTACTTTACTCGGCCCACTACCACCGCATTTTGTCTTTCACAATAATCCCTTTCATCACTTAATCTCTTTGCCTGCCACCCTATCACTGACCCTCTCTTTTGTTCTTTCCCCCCTTGCTGCTGGACTTGTTTAAACCTGTTACATTTTAACTTTTTCCAGTTCTGATGATAGGTCATTGACCTGAAAGATTCATTCTGTTCTTGTCTTCATAGATGCTGCCTGATCTACTGAGTATTTCCAACCTTCTCGGTTTTTATTTCTGGTAGTTGTTTTGCTTTTCAATTAGCTGGTGGCAAGGGCTGTCCCCTCGTGATGGTCACGTTATGCAGCATGGAGAGGATCAGTGGGAATTTTGACAGCTTCTCTGGCAAGTGCTGCAGAACTCATCCACAGCAATCAGGCAGTGGAAGCATTAATTCTTAAACATTCTTTCACAGGATGTGGGCTTTGCTGCCAAGGCCAGCTTTTGTTGTCCATCTCAATTGCCCTAGAACTGAATGGTTTGCTGGGCTTTTTCAGAGTGCAGTTAAGAGTCAGTCACATTAATAATAACAATATTTTTTATTGTCACAAGTAGGCTTATAGTAACACTGCAATGAAGCTACTGTGAAAAACCCCTAGTTGCTACATTCCGGCCCCTGTTCGAGTACACAGAGGGGGAATTCAGAATGTCCAAATTACCTAACAGCACGCCTTTCGGGACTTGTGGGAGGAAACCAGAGCACCCGGAGGAAACCCACGCACACACGGGGAGAATGTGCAGACTCTGCACAGACAGTGACCCAAGCCGGAATCGAACCTGGGTCCCTGGCGCTGTGCTGTAGGTATGGAGTCAGATGTAGGCATTGGGTATAGATAGCAGATTTCCTTCCCTAAAGAACATTAATGAACCAGATGGATTTTTACAACAATTGATGATAACCTCACCATTACGGAGGCTAGTTTTATATTCCCTATTTGTTTAAATGAATTTAAATTCCACCAAATGCCATGGTGCATTATAGAGCATTAGCCTGGGCCTCTATATTAGTGGCCCATTGACATTACCACTGCACCACCATCGCTGCTCCAGCATGCCAAAGGTTTGCTCTATCATATTTCATGTGGCAGCATGCCTTTTATTGTACTTAGGCTGATTGTGCAGAATGTACGGACACTGGGGAGTCATGTCAACAGTGGATCGTCATCATCATCCAGGAGCCATTCTCAAGGTGACTCAAATGCTCCTGGTCCAGCACACTGTCACACAATGATGCCATCATGGCTACTGCCAGGATATTGGACATCGAACTGCATGATTCACTGCCCAGGGCCACTGGCTAAGAAAACGGAGCCTTTTGGCAAAGAGCAGAGTTGACATGACGCACCGCAAAGCCAGGTGTGTGCAGAAATTGGCACCTTGTAATGGTTGTCTTGAGTAAGATAATGCAATGCTCTCATTGAACAGAAAATCTCAGTGACCTTCCTTACGCAATGGCGGATGGCAAACACCAAACTGTTGGAAAGGTTTCCAGTTTCAACCTGGGAGGAATCGTGATGCTTCTCATGGCTATAGTCACCTGCACAGTCATTGGCAATGCTATCCTTGCCCTGCTCTGAGGGAGCAATGGTGGCTGAAACAGCTGGCAGATTTCGGAGAACATTTTGAGTGAAATGCAGATATCTGACACATTGGCTGGGATTGTTTTCCCCTACTGTTTTCATCAAGTGGGTTTGGCAACAGGGGCAAAAAAATCTCGCGAGAAGCCCAAATTGCGTTTCACGCCGACATAAACGCACAACGAGATTGTGCTCTCCTCCGTCAATGATGGGGTATGTTTCCTGCTGTTCTACGCCAGGAACATCATTTCATTATCATGCCTCTATGTCTAAATCAGCCCCCTTCAAGAAAGTTAATTCGCGTCAGCATGAGGGCAGAACGGCATGACACTCGACTGATCTCCCAAGAGATGTAACTGCTGTTCTGACCTTTAAATGACTAAGTTGCTGGTTGATGGGCTCAATCAGAGCCCACCAGTGCTCCTTAATGTTTCTCAGACCAAATCCGGGACAATACGGCACAGAAAGCCGCTGTTGATGTCAGCGGCTTCAGCGCCGCTTTTCCCACCCACTATCAGCCTTTACCAATATCCGGGTAAATTCCGCTCATTGTTCCTTGTGGAGTTCAGTTGCGAGAAATTCTCTCTCCATAGTCTGGAAGGATATGGCACCCTTTCCCCCCTTCTTCATACAGCAGTTTGCCCTGCTCTGTGGGGCCTTTTCAATCGCCCAATCATGCTATATTTCAGGAGGAATACCTATTAGTGCACCATGTCTCGGGTCAACTGGATTTTGTAGAACCCTTGAAGCCAGCAATAATCCTGCTGCATTAGCCACAGTGCTTCCTTTAGATCTTTGCAACTAGAAACAATTGTAGAAAGGCCAATCACTCATAGATTGTCATATCGGCCAGGAAAAATCAACCAACAACTATACTGAAAGTAGTTGGTGATCCCTTTGAATAGTGTTAGTGGGGAAGGAGTCCTTCCTACTTATGAATGTATGTTAGGTTAAGGGAAGATGTAAGCTGCATTTGGACTCCAAAGTGGCTCTGCTGACATCAAATCAGCCTTATATGCTGATTGACATCGCAAATGTACTTGGTCTGTATACTTTGCGTGGACAGTTGCTGGCATCTGCACCAAGATGACATCCAGCATGGCCCATCCCACCGGTCTGTATGACCATCATGGAAGCGATTCTGGAGCTCAAGAATGAACTCAAGTTTTTTCAACTCACAACTTGCAGAGGTCAGCAATTTTCTTTAAACTAAGGAAAATAGACTAAATAAGAGGCACATGAACATTTATTGGGTTAATCACTTTCTCTTTAGCCCTGGAAGAATGTTCCTTTGACATCATAACAATGTCACATGCAAGTGTCGTGTGGGTGCGTAATATGTTCCATTATAACATTAAATTTTCACCACTTTGACACTAATAGGAAAATGTGGTTTAATTCTGCCCTGTGGAAATTAGCAGCCTTGTGGATTAACATGATTGTTTGCCTTCCGGAGCACAATGCAGTGCATCTAGGCGGATGAGCTCCCGAGGAACACATTGTTTCCAGGAGAAAGGAAAATGTTTCCACAACAAGCTCTCAGAATGGAAACCTTTAGTCGGGATGGTATTGTGATTCTCAGGTGTTGTGATTCAAGTACCTGACCTTCTCCATTTCTGTGGAGGGGGTGAGGGTAATGAAGGAGGGTGTTCACTCTGTGCAAAGCTCAGAGAAGACTGACAACCTACTGAACTGATGAGCCGATTATAGTAACTGCATGGTGTTCATTTCTATTAAAATGAATGGATTGGAAATATTGTATGGTTTTGAAGACAAGCAGCCTATTCACAACACTAGTGAAACAGATGATGAATATTTGACAATCTATTCCAGTACGAGCAGGATTCACTGTATAGCTTTTAAATATGGGAACGTGGGCACATGGAAGGTTTTACAGTCTACCTGACGAACAGCTATTTCCGATTACATTTTGACTGCAAATATATTTTAAATGACTGGGGCGCGATTCTCCGCTCCCCACGCCGGGTGGGAGAATCGTGGGAGGGCCGGGTGAATCACGACACGCCGCCCTGGCACCCCCCGCGATTCTCCCACCCCCGCTCGGAGAATCGCCGCTCGCCGTTTTTCACGGTGACCGGTGATTCTCCGGCCCAGATGGGCCGAGCGGCCTGATGTTCCCGACCTGTTCACGCCAGCGGCAACCACACCTGGTTGCTGCCGGCGTGAACATAGCGCGAAACTTAAGTTTGGGGCCTGTGGGGGGGCGGAGAGGGGATTGTGCACCACGGCCGTGCTCGGGAGGGGACTGGCCCGTGATCGGTGCCCACCGATCGTCGGGCCGGCGTCTCCAAGAGGCGCACTCTTTCCCCTCCGCCGCCCCGCAAGATCAAGCCGCCCGTCTTGCGGGGCAGCGGAGGGGAAGGCGGCAACCGCGCATGCGCGGGTTGGAGCCGGCCAACCTGCGCATGCGTGGCTGACGTCACTTAGGCGCCGCCGTCGCGTCATTCTCGGCGCGCCGCTTTGACGCAAGCATCAAGGCCCGGCGGCCGAGTTTCTCACAACGCCGCTCCTAGCCCCCTGGGGGGTTGAATAGGGTGAGAGGAGCGGCCTCCGACGCCGTCGTGAAACTCGGCCAACTCGGTTTTTGGATGACAAGTTGGTAATTAATTCCTTTCATTCACAGCCCCACAATCTGCCAGTGTCTAACTGGAGACACTGTAGCCATCGTGGCCCAGCAGTCGTGGTCCAGGGCCCTTCACTGCTATTAAAGGCAGCCTAAAAGATTGCTGTCACTGCGGTCATTGTCATACTCGCTATGGTTAGGGGTCCCCTTGTGTATGTCACTAGCCTCACCTCGGTGTACCGCAAACTCAACCCCTGAACTCCAGTCCTGATTCTCTCGAAGGTCTCTCCCAATTACCGAAACTTCAACTCCAACTCCATTTCTAGTGGGTGGCCGTTCACCTTGATGATAATCCTGATGGGGGCAACTCACGCTGCGGTGATGCAATTCAATTGCATACACTCCTCGTCATCAGGTTGTTTTAAGTGGAGCGTCCGGACTCTGGGCTGGCGTCTCCCTCGGGTACGGCAGCGAGTTTGCTGGCTGATCTGCGGTTTCCTATCCCTGTGATTGCACTGGCCACAAGGGCCACATCGCCTTGGATTCCGGGGAAGTGTCCCGCCAGGTTGTAGCGGCCCTGGTCCAATTGGCCTCGTCCTGGCAGTATTCGCGCTAGGGCGGGGACGGAATGGGGGCGTCCTACACTGTTTACCCCATTCCTGACATTCCCTCGAGTTCCTAGACTTCCTTCTCTGCACTGTCCCATGAGAGGGAGATCACAACTGCCTTCTTTAGATGCAGCTACGGCTCGACCAGAAATATCCGTTGGGTCGCCATATTGTTTTCTCTGTACACCCAAGGCAGTCCCGTAGCACCTCGGGTAGGGATGGCCCACTGTCGCCAAAACTCTGCCAATTTTCACAATTGTGCCCAAAGCCCAGTAATGGACTCCCCTTGGCCATATTAAATCGGTACCTCTGTACGATAACTGACAGCTTGGGGTCATAGTAGTTGGGCAGCACGGTAGTATAGTGGTTAGCACAGTTGTTTCACAGCTCCAGGGTCCCAGGTTCAATTCCTGGCTTGGGTCACTGTCTGTGTGGAGTCTGCACGTTCTTCCCGTGTCTGCGTGGATTTCCTCCGGGTGCTCCGGTTTCCTCCCACAGTCCAAAGATGTGCAGGTTAGGTGGATTGGCCATGTTAAATTGCCCTTGGTGTCCAAAAAGGTTAAATGGGTTACGGGGATAGGGTGGAGGTGTGGGCTTGGGTAGGCTGCTCTTTCCATGGGCCGATTGGCCTCATTCAGCACTGGAAATTCCATGATTTTATAGTGGTTTTCCAGAAGTCCCACTAGTTCTTTGACCATTTCGGAGTCTGGGGTTGCGGGTATGTCAGCTCTTCATGGCACCAAGAAATGGGGGCCCCACATGCAGTCAGAAGATTTACTATCCGACGATCATCCTGGCGATAGCATTTGCCTTAAAAAATAAAGCATACGCTCTGCATACTGAGTCCAGTCTTCCACATCAAAAACATTGAGTCTGCCAAAGAGCGGCATTTTCAAAATGGTGCAAGCTTTATTCCTTTGCGAAGAGAGGCGGCTTTGCCTAGCAAATGGTTATTGGCACCCACTGCAGTTCCACTTTATCCTCCTCGCCAATTTCGTAGTCACAGAGGAGTGACTACGAAATAAGGAAAGTTAAAATGAATGGTTTTTGCCAAAGTTAACTGTCCCGCTGATGGGCCTCTGCCCCTCAGGGTGGGAGCCCGTACTCTATGAGGTTCATGGGGAGAGGAATCAGGTCGTCCCCGTGGATCTCGTAAGGGTCATAACAGGTAGTTAAGTTGTATTATGTGGTACCATATGCAAAGCTTTGTTTGAACGTTGTTTAGGCTACATTTGGAGCACTGTGTGCAGTTCTGGTCACCAGATCATAGAAAGGTAATTGAGGCCGTGGAGAATATTTACAAGGACGATACCAGAAATTCAATGTTATATTTTAACTTTCAGGACAGAAGTAACAGCCATTGTCATTTTCTTTTGAAAAGAGAAGCCTGAGGGGTGATCTAATAGAGCACTTTAAAATTACCATGGTTTTCATGAAGTGGATAAAGAGAGACTGCCTGGAACTTCTGGCTTGGCCTTGAGTCGGTTTTCCACCCTACTCCTAGTTCCTTACCTTAAAATGAAGCAGTTCCTATCTCACCGACCTCCCTTCTAACTCAGGCTGGGCAAGATCACTCCAGTGCAGCAAGATCCTGAGGTCTACAGTCAAGGGCAGCTTGGTCAAAGGTTAAGTTAGCCATTCCCCCTTTTTCATGGCATTAGCTACTATAAACCAGGTAAGTTGGACGGCGTGGTAGCAGAGTGTTTAGCACTATTTCTTCACAGCACCAGGGACCCAGGTTTGATTCCTGGCTTGGGTCACTGTCTGTACGGAGTCTGCACGTTCTCCCCGTGTCTGCGTGGGTTTCCTCCGGGCATTCCAGTTTCCTCCCACTGTCCCAAAAGATGTGCTTGTTCAGTGAATTGGACATTCTGAATGCTGCCTCAGTGTTCCAGAACAGGCGCCAGAGTGTGGCGACGACAGTAACTTCATTGCACTGTTAATGTAAGCCTACTTGTAACACTAATAAAGATTCTTATTATTATTTAAAGGTCCAGCCATCTTGTCACAAGTAGTTTTCAATTAAGTTACTGTGAAAAGCCCCTAGTCGCCACATTCTGGCACCCGTTCGGGGAGGCTGGTACGGGAATTGAACCCGCGCAGGTCCAGCCATCTTGACAAGCCAGTGAGTAGGTAAGTGGGTAGGATTTGGAGTGGGAGGTGTGGGGGGTCATGTCAGGTTGGATTGGGCCCTGGCGTGGGGTGGGGGTGAGCACAGATTTTGGTGAGGGGGTTGTGGGTCAGGTCAAGGGGGGGGGGGGAGAGAAGTTACTCGGAGATCATGAGGGGTCGGCAGGAAACCTGTGAGATGTTGGGGGAGTGCAGAAGAGTTCAGGCAGGTAGTTAGGTGGAGTTTTGTGAGGGGTCAGGTGGGGTATTTCGGGGTTGGGGGTGGGGTGAGGTGAGTTTTGTGGTCAGGGTTGACCAATGCTACTGTTTTCAGGAAGCTGGAAGTGGTTTTAATTCGGAACCGTCTGAAGTTTGCGATTTAAATTGCATTATTGGTTAATTTCCAGTGCACAGCAATTGCCAAAACCCCTCTGTAGGATGAGCACACTCAGAAACAGCTATCCATGAAACTCTGTCTCACAGATGTGATGCAGACATGCCAGCTGCTGCACAAACCCCAAAATGTGGAGCTTGAGCTGCTCCAGTTGACAATTCTTCCTGCTCACACGGTTGTACAAAAACAATAAGCATCTTGGAGCTCCCACGTGGAACAGGAAGTATACTCTACAGAACTGAGATGCCCTGTTATGCCTCCATTTATTGGACAAGTCACTGACTTAGCTGGAATAAATTCAGGACTGAAATAAATAACAACTTACCAATTCGCTGTTTCCCTTGCATTAAAGCCACTTTAAACCTCTACCACTGAAGGTGGATGGAAGTAATATTTTTTCCCCTGGTTGCTAGTTTCTTTATCTGTAAGCAATATATCGCAAAAGCTAATTGACCTATTTAAATGAAACTTGTTAAGATTTCAATGGAACCTGGTAGACAGATAGTATATGTTCCAAGGAATAACTGATTCGGATTTGGTGAAGGTACAGATCCTAATACAGATCCTAGGATTTATTTTAAAGGATCCATTAACACTGGGAGAAAGGATGAATTGGCTTTTCTTTAAGAATGCTATGTGTTCGGGGAAGGACTGGTGGAATGGATCAAATTATTATATCAGGCCCCGAGGGCCAGCGTCAGGACTAACAGAGAAGTGTCGGAGTACTTTAGGCTGTACCGAGGGACCAGACAGGGCTGCCCGCTCTCCCCGCTGCTGTTTGCGCTGGCCATAGAGCCGCTGGCGATTGCGCTGAGAGCCGCAGAGGGATGGAAGGGGATGGTGAGGGGCGGGGTAGAATTTAGGGTTTCTCTTTACGCAGACGACCTGCTCCTGTACGTGTCGGACCCAGTGGCCGGGATGGGAAGTATACTGGGAATGTTGAGGAAGTTCGGCCAGTTTTCAGGATACAAATTAAATACGGCCAAGAGTGAAATGTTTGTGGTACAGGCAAGGGGCCAGGAGAGCAGATTGAGAGGGCTACCATTTAGGCTGGTTGAGGAAAATGTCCGGTATTTGGAAATCCAGGTGGCACGAGACTGGGGCAGGCTGCACAAGTTAAATTTGGCCAGGGTGGTGGAGCAAATGAAGGGAGAATTTCGGAGATGGGATGCACTCCCGCTGTCGCTGGCAGGGAGGGTGCAGACTGTAAAGATGACAATCCTCCCTAGATTTCTGTTTGTTTTTCAGTGCCTCCCGATCTTTGTCCCAGAGTCCCTCTTCAAAAGAGTTAACAAGATGATCATGAGCTTGTCTGGGCGGGAAAGTCTCCGCGGGTGAAGAAGGCGATGCTGGAGAGGAACCGCAGCGAGGGAGGGCTGGCTTTGCCGAGACTGATTAATTATTACTGGGCAGCCAACATCGCTATGATAAGGAAGTGGATGGTGGGTACGGGGTCTATCTGGGAGCGGGTGGAGGCGGCTTCGTGCTAGGCCTCCAGCTTGGCAGCCCTGGTCACGGCTCCTCTACTGCTGCCGCCGGCCAGGTACTCCACCAGCCCGGTAGTGGTGGCGACCCTGTGGATATGGGGCCAGTGGAAGAGGCATGTAGGGGAGACGGGGGCGTCGGTTTGGGCGCCAATCTGCGACAACCATCGGTTTGCCCCCGGGAGTATGGATGGGGGGTTTCGAGTCTGGCGGCGGGCGGGGGTGGGAAGGGTGGGCGATATGTTCCTGGAAGGGAGCTTTGCGTGTTTGAGGAGCTTGGAGGAGTAATTTGGGCTGGTAAGGCGAAATGATTTTAGGTACCTACAGTTGCGGGACTTTGTTCGTAGACAGGTCCCATCTTTCCCACGCCTCCCGCCAATGGGGATCCAAGACAGAATAGTCTCTAGGGGGGAAGAAGGGGAGGGTAGAGTCTCTGATATTTATAAGGTGCTCATGGAGGGAGGAAGGGTCCCAGACGGAGGAACTGAAACTTAAATGGGAGGTGGAGCTAGGTGGGGAAATGGAGGACGGGCTGTGGGCATAGGCCCTGAGTAGGGTAAATTCGACCGCGACATGTGCCAGGCTCGGGCTGATCCAATTTAAGGTCGTTCACCAGGCCCACATGATGGTGGCTCGGAAGAGCAAATTCTTTGGGATAGAGGACAAATGCGCTGGGTGCGCGGGAGGACCAGCGAACCACGTTCACATGTTTTGGGCATGCCCTAAGCTTAGGGGGTACTGAGAGGGATTTGCGGGCGTCATGTCCCGGGTGCTGAAAACAAGGGTGGCGATGGGTCCAGGGGTGGCAATTTTTGGGGTTTCGGAAGACCCGGGAGTCCAGGGGGAGAAAGAGGCCGATGTTTTGGCCTTTGCTTCCCTGATAGCCCGGCGACGAATACTATTGACTATTGGCGTGGAGGGACTCAAAGCCCCCGAAGACTGAGTTGTGGCTTGCGGACATGTTGAGTTTCCTGGGTATGGAAAAAATTAAGTTCGCCTTGAGGGGATCTGTACAGGGATGCGCCCGGGGGTGGCAACCATTTATTGACTTCTTTGCGGGAGAGTGAGCGTCAGCAGGGGGGTGAGGGGGAGGGTAGAGTAGAGTAGGAGGGAAAATATGGCGGGTGGTACCGGTGGGAGAGGAGCGGGCTTGTGCAGTATGTTACGATTGAAGTATTGAATGTATGTGGATGTTTGCACATTTTTGCCTTTTTTGCTTTCTTTCTGTTGATGTCTGTAACTGTTTACAAAGCCAAAAACTACCTCAATAAAATTGTTTATTAAAAAAAAAAGAATGCTACGTGTTTATTTAGAATATTTTTGATTGCTCATATTTTGACAGCTGTGATGGATTCCATCACAGCAGCTGAGGCAATTCCTGGATTTCTAAAACAGAGTCTTCAGAGCAGATTGTTAGATGTGGATTGGCTTGAAGGTTCCTCCGGTAGATGGGAACTCTTAATAAAAAAATACCCTTTTCAGCTTTGTAGTTACATGGCACCAATGAAACAGGGAAAAACCTGAAGGAGGAGCTGCATAATTGTAATAAAGATGAGTTAACACTGGTGGAGGTATACACTCAACTGAGTGTCCACTTCACTTTTCATCTATAAAACCCAGATATAATGTACTGAAAAACTCAGAACCCTTTAGTGTTACTCACGCACATAGACACATGCAGGGTAATGAGTCAATATATTAAAACACTGTGTGGAGTTTCACCACCTCCAGCCTAGGAATGCCAGAGACCATTGCAGCAGCAGCTTTACCACCAGCCCAGCTAAGACCAACTCACTCAGTGCAGGTGGGAATCTAACCCAGGGCTCTCCTGGTTGGTATGATTCAGATTCCGCACTTCACAAATACAATTATCAACCAATCATTGAGGCAATGAATAAACATTTTAGAAATAAATATCAATTATATCACGCAAACGTAAATCAGTGCAAATTAAGATCTTTAATAATAGCTGTACTTTTTAGGAAGTTAACATTTAACATTCCTTAAATAAGGCTGTGATTGTAAAATAATAACACAGCAATTACATTATTCACAGCAATACTTTTGCTATCACCCACCATTTAATCTTAATTACAAGTTATTCATTCGTAATTGCAATGAAAGTATATCGAATAACCAAGGAATTACTACCAATTAGTATTTTAATTATAAAGCTATGACTTGATAATTAGAATTGCTTTTAACTATCCGAAAGGCAAATTATTAAGCACATGATTTTCTCAATTGGCCTTTTTACTCCAGTTATTTTCCTTTCTTTCCTGATGGCACTCATTCTTTGCTGCAATATTAAATTGCATAGCATTCCTCACTTTCTGGTATCATAACCAATCGGTTATTCTTGGTAACTCTACGAACAGTGACTATTAGCAGATTATTCGGTAGGTAAGGGATCACAGTTAAGCCTGATTGGCATACTGTCGGCCAAAGGTCACTGGAAAGCCATCAAAGGAGTACATCGCTGGACGGTTACCCCTGGCTTCTCCCCTGCACCCCACCCCCAACCGGATGAATATTTCCCATTGTAATACCCTACCCGAGGTCAGCACTGATTGAGAATCCAACCTTGGACCCTCTGACACAAATGGCGCTGGTGGTGCCATTACCCTATGCAGCAGACTACCTAGCTCTTGAGATTTGTCAATCCCATTGTGAAATCAGTTGCTAATAATTATGTGACAATAGCTGCCTCCTAGCTCCTTTCCTCATGCCATTCCCTTATCCCCACCACCTACAATGGAGCAGCTGAGATTGGTGACTCTGCCTAAGGAGGAACACATGCTTCAAGTTATAACCTACCACTGCCAATCTAATCCCCTAGATTCCCGTGGGGTGTGAAATGTTTCTACTGACCAGTGACGAGTTGTCTTTTCTGTGTTCCTTCAACTTTTTCGCCAGACGCTTTTTCTTCTTGTGAAGGGGCTTGGACTCCAGAATCATTTCCTCGAGTTCAAACGTGGGGTCACAATTTAATTGTCCTTTCTACAAATAAAGCAAAATAAAAATGTCAGAGAAACGCAGGCTGGCAGGTCAATGGACACATAAAGCTTATAAAACATGCCTGCATTTCCCCCCAGTTTTCACTACCTCCCCTTAAATTCAGGCCTGTTCTGGAATTTGTCCCATAGGGATGTGGTCCAAGTTAATATTCATCAAACAAACAATAATGGACAATACAATTCTGATGCCATCTGCACCATAACTTACACACACCCCCACCTTACTTGAAAGCCATGGAAATTCCCAGGAGCTGTGAATAATGTTAAGCACCTCGCTCACTGATGTGAGGGTATCCTAAAACCCAGAAGGGTAAAAACACTGGTTCTTAGTGGTGTATATTTTAAATCTGGTATATGGTTGGAAAAGATATGCAAACCAGGGAGGAATAGTCCTGTTGTTTTATAAGCAATCAATAAAGAATATTTATTAACATAAAAGAAAAAACACGACAAGAAGGACTATAATACACTACAACAGTACACTTAACTTCCTAGATGGCTATACACTCACAGTATGACATTACTCCTTTGTTGCCAACTACCTACGTTTCCTGTACTCTGAGATGCTCCTTGCTACCAGACAACATCCAATACTATATAACTCTTTAAGCTAAATCCAGCAGATAATTACCACGCACATGTTATTTGCCCACGTTTGGGAAAACCGTCTCCAGTTTCAGTAAATCTTTTTGGAGCAGATGTACATTCGGAATGTTTAGGACAGATCATTCTGTTCTATGTAATGCATTACATTGAATATACAGCACTGATCCAACAAAACTACATTGGTGTTTATGCTCCACAGAAGCCTACTTCCACTTCTGACAGAAAGAACCTTGCATAATCCTTAAACACAGACATCTTGCAATTTAGGAGACCGTTTGATGGGTTTTTCTGTGATGTTTTTTACAGTTGAATAAACTGCTCCATTTACATGTCCATGTTCACACTGTAATCTGTGGAGCACCCTCTTCATAAAAACAATAGCCACTTCTTCAGTAGGGGAGAACACGAGGGAAAAGATGTTTGTCAAGCAGAGAGCATGTCTTCCTTTCTTTGAGGATATTCCTCTGTTTACAGTAACGCTCAGCCAGTAAAGAAGTGTACATTTTTTCAAACCTGGTCTAAAGCTTGTTATGACCGGGATGGAAACAGTGCATGTGTTATCTAGTCCCACTACTCCGCAGATCATAAACATTCAATTTACTCACCAAAATGGCCAATTGATTACCTTCTCTATTGGTACGCAGAATAAAAGAGACTTGAACCAGGCTACTATCAATACACTTAGAACAATTGTTTATTATAAAACCAAACTTTTTAAAAGTTGCACAAACTGGTTAACACACAGCATGGTGTGTTGTTACTCGTGTCTTAATAAAGCTCGTAGTCTCAAATGTGGAGAAGATGCTTTATTGTGAGTTCGTTCTCTCTTCAGAGCTGTTTCCTAAGGTTACCTTCAGTGTTCCTAGCTGGCGTGTGGGTGTGTGTCTGTGTCCTGCTCCAAGTTCTGCCCTCAGTGAAGTGTGTCCTCACTTCCTGTCCCCGTCTATTTATATGGCTCTCCCGTGCCCCCTCTAGTGTTTGCTCAGTTGTGTTGCATCTAGTTAACTTGTGATCACCACATCCCCCTTTTTCTCTTTACATATTTTCTGTACATCGTTAAAGAAAATTGTACATCCTGTCCCGGTGTATTTATAGCTCCCCCTCTGGTGTTTGCTCAGTTGTTTTGTATCTAGTCAATCTACGATCACCACATCCCCCTTTTTCTCTTTACATATTTGCTGTACATCGTTAAAGAAAATTATAGAAAACAGTTACTTATGATATGCGTATCTATACAGGTGATGGTGCTATTGCATATTGTACAAAGCCAATGTAGTTATATGTCCAATCTTAATAAAAACATTTATGAGTCCAAACTTGATGAATTTGTTCAGAGATTTTTTTTTCTTTTTGTTGTTGATGACGTGGTGATATTGATATTGCAAGTCCGCTGTGAATGTTGTTGGTGTTCCTTGTTATTTTTTTTTTTTTAAGTACCCAATGCATCATCCCGAGGTGTTTGCATGGTCACCTCACTGATGTTGACTGGCATGGACTTTTTTTCTGTGCTTGTGGTGTTGATTTATTGTCTCATCCGCCTTGGATGCTGGTGTGCTTGCTCGTTCTGGAGCAGACGTGAGTTTGTGCGATTCGTTGTCATCCCATGACATGTTTGTAGTCTTGTCATCGTTTTGCAGTGTGCTGTGGCCTTGTCCTTCATGTGCCGAGTAGTACCATTGTGTACAAGTCGTTGTTTCATTGCTGTTGTTTCTGTCGTTCCTGTTTTTGTTGTTTTCATTGCCGTACTTGTTGCTGTTTTTGTCGTTTCTGTCTTTGGTGTTGGCACTGTCGTTGTTCCTGACTTTGTTGTTTTCGTTGCCGTTCGTGTTGCTGTTTTTGTCTCTGTCGTTGTCGCTATCTTTGTGCCTGACTTTGTTGTTTGTCTTGTCGCGCTTCATGTTGCTTTTGTTCTTTCTGTTGTCGTTCTCGTTTCTGCTGTGCTTCTTGCTATTGTTGTTGGTCTTGTCGCGCTTCATGTTGCTTTTGTTCTTGCTGTTGTTTGTCCCGTTTCTGCTGTGCTTCTTTTGACTTTTGTTTTTCTTGTTATACTCTATTCGTGTCCCGAGTGGATAATTTGAGTCATTGAGCATTTCGTCTCGAGAGTGGTGCGAATGATCTGATGTTGCATCGGTGCAGGTGACCTCAATCATTTGTGGAGAATTGGATTCCTCATCTTTGCTTTCTTGGCGCTCCTCTTCCGGAGTCAAATTCTTCTCGATTTCATTTGACGCGGTGTCTCTGGATTCTTGGCGCTCCTCTTCTGGAGTCAAAACCTCCATGATTACAATTGACGTGATGTCTGTGGACTCCTGGCGCTCCTCTTCTGGAGTCCAAATCTGCATGATTTCAGTTGACGTGGTGTCTCCGGACTCTTGGTGCTCCGCTTCTGGAGTTGAAATCTTCATGATTTCCGTTGATGTTGTCTCACTGGACTCCAGGTGCTCCTCTTCTGGAGTCAAAATCTGCATGGTTTCTTCTGGCTTGGTCTCTCTGGACTCCAGGTGCTCCTCTTCTGGAGTCAGAATCTGCATGGTTTCTTTTGGCTTGGTCTCTCTGGACTCCAGGTGCTCCTCTTCTGGAGTCAAAAACTGCATGTTTTCTTTCGGCATCATCGCTCTGGACTGTTGGGTGGCCCGACTCTGTGCTTCTGTACAGACAAGCTGAGAACTGTCAGTCTCGCTGTGATCCTGTACGTCGAGTGCGATCACCTTGTTACTGTTCTCGCTCTGTGCGTCGGTACAGACAAGCTGAGAACTGTCAGTCTCACTGTGATCCTGTACGTCGAGTGTGATCATCTTGTCACTGTCTTCGCATGCAGTGGGTAGAGGTGCATTGTCTTCTTCTTGTTCATGTGAGCTTGTTAGACTTTCATAGTCTGCTTGTGGTTGCTCAGATACTGCGGGTTGACCTTCATGGTCTTGTGCATGCATGGTGTCAGTGGTGAGATGTACGTTGTCTTCTTCTTGTTCCTGTGAGCTTGGTAGACTGTCATAGTCTGCTTGCGGTTGCTCAGATACTGCGGGTTTACCTGCATGGTCTTGTTCATGCATGGTGTTCGCCAGGGAGTGTTTGCTTGCATCCCTTTTGGAGTCTTTCATTACTCGCACTGTGGAGCCTGTCATCGCTCGCTCTGTGGAGTCTTCCTGTGCTCTCTGCGTGGCGTCGTCTTCGTCTTGGGTATTGCTGTCATCCAATGTATCGACGAGCTGCCATGGCCTCATGGTGTTGGATTCATCTACCATGAGTAGAGTCGTGTTGAGCTTTGCAACGGTGTCGCTGATGCTGTGATCAGCATGTCCAAATAACTCCTCCATGTCTGAGTAGTATTCCTTGATACCCATTTCATCTTCGTTGGCTTCTTCTACCACGAGTTGATTCGTGTTGAACTTTGCGACCGTGTCGCTGATGCTGTGAGAAGCATATCCGACTGACTCAGCTGTGTGTGAGTAGTATTCTTCGAAAAACAAATCATCTTTTGTTGTTTCGGAATTATTTTTGTTCTCTTCACTTTGGGTGGTGCAGACTGCTTTTTTCAGGGTGTTGTGCAAGTTGTCTTTAACTGTTGGTGTAAGTTCAGGCGTTTTTCTGTGTTCTGAGGCAAGAAAATTTGTGTTTACCACTTTAAGTGTCTTATTTTCAATTTTCGGGCATTTCCCTTTTAAGTGGGCGTGGTTGGGATGCTCAGACGTCATGACGTCACGCGCAGGAATGCATTGTGCATGCGCAAATCGGCCTTCCTCCTTCACTGTGCGGTTTTGTTTCCATTGCGCATGCGCGGCGTGCGCATGCGCATTACGATCCGCGACTAAAACTTCTTTTGACTGCGCATGCGCGGCTTGCGCATGCGCATCACGATCGGCACCGCGATCTTTTTTAAACTGCGCATGCGCGGCTTCCGGTTCCGGCGCATGCGCAGATGCAATTTGTAGTTCTTTGCTTACCGGAGACTGCAAAATGTGCTCCAACGCCATTTTTTGCCGTTTTTCGCGGATTTCAGCGATTTTTCTGTCCCACCAGGACCGGTCTTCCAAAATTCGTAAGTTATCTTCTCTTCCCGATTTGGACAGGGTTTCAGCGTTTTGGCTTTGTGAGAAATTCTTTTTATTTCTTCTTTTTGATCTGTACTTTTCATTCGCGATTTCTTGCTCTTTTCGTGATTTTTTAAGTTTTGCATCACTCAGTCTCTGTGCAGTTTGGACTCTGAGTATGTCTTGCTGTTCAAATTTCTCACAGTACTCTTCAAATTTGTTTAGTAATGTTTGTAAGCTGTTTCTGTCTTCACCTTTTGAGTATTTAAATCCATTATAAACTTTCCTAGCTTCATGTCCTTCGATGAGGATTGCTATTTTAATTTCGTCTGAGGCTGCTGCTGCATCATATGCTATGATACTAATATCAAACATTTGTTTAAGCCTTTCCCAGACACTTCTTACTTTTCCAGTCGTGTCCAGGTGAAGTGGGTATCCAAGGCACTTCCTCGCATTAGCGATGTCTTCCTGAGTCAAATGTCCAGTAGGAGATTTCCATGCCATTTTGAGCTTTCTGTATCTGCCACTGAGTTGTCCTGTAGTAAGCGTCTGAAGCCACTCCTGGGTACCATGTGTTGTTACTCGTGTCTTAATAAAGCTCGTAGTCTCAAATGTGGAGAAGATGCTTTATTGTGAGTTTGTTCTCTCTTCAGAGCTGTTTCCTAAGGTTACCTTCAGTGTTCCTAGCTGGCGTGTGGGTGTGTGTCTGTGTCCTGCTCCAAGTTCTGCCCTCAGTGAAGTGTGTCCTCACTTCCTGTCCCCGTCTATTTATATGGCTCTCCCGTGCCCCCTCTAGTGTTTGCTCAGTTGTGTTGCATCTAGTTAACTTGTGATCACCACACACGGTAGCATGGTGGTTAGCATAAATGCTTCACAGCTCCAGGGTCCCAGGTTCGATTCCCGGCTGGGTCACTGTCTGTGCGGAGTCTGCACGTCCTCCCCGTGTGTGCGTGGGTTTCCTCCGGGTGCTCCGGTTTCCTCCCACAGTCCAAAGATGTGCGGGTTAGGTGGATTGGCCATGCTAAATTGCCCGTAGTATCCTAAAAAGTAAGGTTAAAGGGGGGGTTGTTGGGTTACGGGTATAGGGTGGATACGTGGGTTTGAGTAGGGTGATCATTGCTCGGCACAACATTGAAGGCCGAAGGGCCTGTTCTGTGCTGTACTGTTCTATGTACTCTGGAAGTATAACTATCTATCTCCTCTTAAAATTCCTTCAGCAAAGACACAGAGACAAACAAAGGGTCAATGATTAGAGCCCCTCTGCTGAGATGGGATTTAGAGGATAAGTGTTATAAAAGAAAGAAAGTTTAGGAACAGACAGAGTTTTGAGACATGAGTCAAGTAGAAGGCCGAGATTTGGGACAGAAGACCAGAAGGAGATAGAGGCCAGGATATTTTGGATAGCGGGGTTTCCCGTCTGCACCAACTGAAGAGTCCGCTGACTCTGCTTGCCCCACAGCCATTTCACACTCAAATGAGCACCAATTAGCTGCAGAAGGGTTTCCGCCCCTCACCTGGAAGTTCCACCTTAAAAGGGCTTCCGACCAATCTGATTGACAGGAGCTCTCTAGTCCCTGCAGTGATGGAAACTGCAATGGACCCAAGAGAACTTCATGAAGATGTCAGGGCAATGGCAGGTTTGCAGTTAGTGGGGCCCTGTGCTCATAGAACATAGAACTGTACAGCACAGTACAGGCCCTTCGGCCCACAATGTGTGCCAAACTAGTCTGAAACTAAGATCAAACCAACCTACTCCCAATCATTGTAGTGCACTCCATATGCCTATCCAATAACCGCTTGAAAGTTCCTATAATGTCCGACTCCACTACCATAGCTGGGAGTGCGTTCCACGCCCCAACCGCTCGCTGAGTAAAGAACCTACCCTTGACATCCCTCCTATATCTTCCACCATGAACCTTAGTTATGCTGCCCCCTTGTAACAGCTACATCCACCCAAGGAAAAAGTCGCTGAACGTCCACTCTATCTATCTCTCTCATCATCTTATACACCTCAATTAAGTTACCTCTCACCCTCCTTCACTCCAATGAGAAAAGCCCTAGCTCCCTCAACCTTTCCTCATAAGACCTACCTTCCAATCCAGGCAGCATCCTGGTAAATCTCCTTTGCACCCTTTCCAATGCTTCCACATCCTTCCTATAATGAGGTGACCAGAACTGCACACAATACTCCAAATGTGGTCTAACCAAGGTCTTGTACCGTTGCAGCATAACCTCACGGCTCGTAAACTCAGTCTTCCTGTTAATAAATGCTAACACACTATAGGCTTTCTTCACAGCTCTATCCACTTAGATGACAACTTTCAGAGATCTATGGACATGATCTCTCTGCTCCTCCACATTCTTTAGAACCCTGCCGTTAACCCTGTAATCCGCATTCAAATTAGTCCTACCAAAATGAATCACCTCACACTTATCAGGGTTAAACTCCAACTGCCACTTTTCAGCCCAGCTCTGTATCCTATCAATGTCTCTTTGCAGCCTACAACAGCCTTCCACATTATACATTCAGCTTCATTTTTGCAGGAACTCTAAGAAAACATGTTGGCCATGTTATTTCACAATGCTTTATTATGTTGTTTTCCTATGGATTAACCATTGAGTCCCCAAATGTTGTACAACTCTGCTTATTAAGTGAAAAATATTAGTGCTGGTTGACATTTTATTTCAAACCATAGATTATTGAATCATTAGTCTTTAGCATAGCTAGAAATTCATTACTGTACGCAACAGTTTAATTATGTAATTCAATCCTATTCAAACACGAGTTACGGAGCTTTACCTATGAGATAAGGAACAAAACTAGGTAAATAGAGTTAAGATACAGATCAGCCGGACTTCCGATGACACAATGTTGGGGGGGAAGACGTGCATGAGATGGCTCCTGCTGGAGACCTGAACCTTTTGTTGGTAGTTTATGTCTGGGAAACCTAGTTATTGGGGTAGAGTTCCCTCTTTTCTGAAATTCCCAGAAAAAGAACAAGGATAAGAAACCTTCGAGCAGAAACCCATCAATGGAGTCTGAGGCTTCTCGGGGCTCAATAGCAAGTAAGATGGCGGAGTCGGATTGTCTCTCTTAGACCACACCACTAACGGCCGAGATCATCACCAATATCTTGGCGATAGAGTTTGGGAAGTACTGACACATTGGGCAAAATTCTCCCCTACCCGGTGGGGCAGGGGGTCCCGGTGTAGCGGAGTGGCGCCAACCACTCCGGCGTCGGGCCTCCCCAAAGGTGCGGAATTCTCTGCACCTTTAGGGGCTAGGCCCCCGCCGGAGTGGCTCCCGCTCCGCTGACTAGCACCAATGGCCTTTGACGCTACGCCGGCCGGCGTTGGAGCTGGCCGAAAGGACCGTCGCCGGCCGCTGACGTCACCACCGGCGCATGCACGGTGGGGGGGTCTCTTCCGCCTTCGCCATGGAGGAGGCCATGGTGGCAGCGGAAGAAAAAGAGTGCCCCCACGGCACTGGCCCGCCCACTGATTGGTGAGCCCCGATCGCGGGCCAGGCCATCGTGGGGGCACCCCCCGGGTCCGATTGCCCCCCCCCAGGACCCTGGGGGCCCGCTTGCGCCGCTAATCCCGCCAGCACGGAGGTGATTTAAACCACGTCAGCGGGATTGGCCTGTCAGCGGCGGGGCTTTGGCCCATTGCGGGCCGGAGAATCGCCGCGGGGGGCACTCCGACCGGCAGGGCGTGATTCCCGCTCCCGCCAATTCCCAGGTGGCGGAGAATTCCGGCCACGGTGGGGGCGGGATTTACGCTGGCCCCGGGCGATTCCCCGACCCTGCGGGGGGTCGGAGAATTCCGCCCATTATGTCGGAGAAGCTTAAAAGATCAACAGGTGAGGCCTTGGCCACCATACATGTGGCTCTGGGAAAAATTAATGAGGCCGTCGAAGTCCAAAGAATCATGATCAAGGATATGGAAGTGGCTTGATTGGCCCATAGTGATTGATTGGTTGCACTGGAGTCCGATCTGACTTCGGTAGCTGATACGAACAAATCGCTGAAGGCCACGTTGAATGACCTGGGAACAGGTCCAGGAGGCAGAATCTTTATAATAGTAATCTTTATTAGTGTTTCAAGTAGGCTTACAATAATACTGCAATGAAGTTACTGTGAAAATCCCCTAGTCGCTACACTACGGCACCTGTTCGGATACACTGGAGGAGAATTCAGAATGTTCAATTCACCTAACGAGCCCATCTTTCAAGACTTGTGGGAGGAAACTGGAGCATCCGGAGGAAACCCACACAGATATGGGGAGAACGTGTAGACTCCGCACAGTGACCCAAGCCGGGAGTCAGACCCTTCTCCCTAGTGCTGTGAAGCAACAGCGCTAATTGTGGGGATGCCGGAGGGGATTGAGGGCCATATCCCCATGCAATATTCTCGGCATGTTTCTCAAGATGGTGAGTGAGGCTGAATTCACATCCCCACCTGAATGGACCAGGTCCACCGCTCATATTGGCCGATGCCTCACTCTGAAGATCCACTACGTGCGGTGATTGTGAGATTTCAGCTATATGGAAAAAGAGAGGGTTCTGCGATGGGTGAGGGTCCACCGCAATTTCAAGTGGGAAGGCCACTCCATTAGGTTGTATCAGGACATGGGTGCAGAGTTGCCGATTAAAAGAGCCACGCTCTCCGAAGTGAAGTGTATAAGTGAAGTGGAGTCAGGTTCGGGCTGTGTTTCCAGCTTGTCTTCGAGTAAGATTTGAGGAAAGAGACTATATTTTTGATAGACCAGGGAAGCAGATGCTTTTGTAAAGAGGCACAAGTTATACGTGGTTTAATTTGGTGTATGGCTCTGTCGACAGGCACATTGCATTGTTTGTATTTCTTGATCTTGTTTTTTTCTTAATTGATCTTTTGGGGTTGCGTTCATGTTGTTTTTGATTATATTTGAGATTCTCTACTATCCGGGGTTTTGTTCTTTATTCTAATATATGGTTTCCATTTATTTTTTTAAAAAAGTTGTTGTTTGGTGTGACGTTTAGTCTCTGATGGACAAGCAAAGTACATGGGGTTTTGGTAGTCATTTATTTGATCTATTTTTCCTTTTCTCTAGTGGGAGTCTTCCCTGCTAACTAGGGAGTTAGTTAGTGAGAGGGGATTCAGGGATTCGCTGAAGCTCATTAGTGTTTTTTTTGAAAATGAGCTCAGAGTTTTTGTTTTCTTTGGTTTTGTTAAATGTAGGTTTTAGTTGTCGGGTGGCTTTTTGTTTGCCTCGCTCTTACTATTCGGTGTGGTCACACTCAATGGCGATGGCGGTGAGTTTGTCGGGCTTTTGTGTCCAGTCTTTTGACTTGGTTTGGTGGCCATCTTGGGTGGATCTTTTTGCTTTACCTTTTCAGTGCCCCTTGATTAATCTCTCTTGGTGGGGCTGGCTGTCTCCAGATTAAGGGGGGTGGTGATGTGGGAGACCGCCAATCCATTGGGCCTCCAATCCATTGGGCCCCTTCTTACTGATGGGGTTTGGAACGAAGCCCTTCACGGGGTTAACTCCACAACATCATGTGGTCGGCTGAACCGGATTCAGTTTACGTTGTTACACAGGCAGCACTTGGCTAAGCCAAAGATGAGTGGGGTTTCCCCAAATGTAGAGGTTAGGTGTGATGGACTATCAATTATCACAAAGACGAGTACTTAGTGGTGACTACCACAAGGTGTGATCAATGTTCTGTTGGTCCAGCTAGCCCTAAGCATATCATAGAATTATCATAGAATTTACAGTGCAGAAGGAGGCCATTCGGCCCATCGAGTCTGCACCGGCTCTTGGAAAGAGCACCCTACCCACGGTCAACACCTCCCCCTATCCCAATAACCCCACCCAACACTAAGGGCAATTTTGGACACTAAGGGCAATTTATCGTGGCCAATCCACCTAACCTGCACATCTTTGGACTGTGGGAGGAAACCGGAGCACCCGGAGGAAACTCACGCACACACAGGGAGGATGTGCAGACTCCGCACAGACAGTGACCCAAGCCGGAATCGAACCTGGGACCCTGGAGCTGTGAAGCCATTGTGCTATCCACAATGCTACCGTGCTTGCCCTATGTTCTAGTCTTGCCTCAAACACACAGGTTTTTAGACTTCATTCTCTAATACCATGTCGGAGATACTGCATGTAGATTTAGAGCTGTGTCCACTGGTGGCCATATTTGGTATGTTGGATTTGCCAGTGATTCAGTCTATGGTAGAGGCGAAGAGCCCGGAGGAGAATGCTGCTTGGTTGGAGATCTCCCACTCCGCCCAGTGCCTCTGCTTGGTTGGGTGACTTGATGTTATTCCTGAATTTGGAGAAGGTCGAGTTCACCATCAGGGGGTCGGTGGAGAGGTTCTATCTAAGATAGCAGTCATTTATTTAATTTTTAAGGAGTTAGCCACCGTCAATTGTTAGTGTGCTTAAGTTAGGTTTCCAATTTGAGTTAATTATGGGGCGTTTTGGGTTTATTTTCGTATTTGATTGTGATTTTCTTTTTGTATTCTTTGTTCTGGTTTGTATTGATTGTTATGAAAAATAAGAAGAAATATATTAAAAAAGATACAGATCAGCCATAATGGGAAAACAAGCTCAAGGATCTGAATGGACTCCTCTTGTTTCTATCTAGATATCAATGGGACTTGGCACATGTGAGCAAGTATTTATGCGTCAAGCTCTTTCTCCAGTCAATTCAAAATAATTCAGGTCACAAACTATTAGTCAGCTAAGTTAATGGCTAAGAAAACCTCACAGCTACATCTGATACCTGTACATTCAATCTTTCCATTCATTTATACTTTTTGAAACATTCATTTTTGAGGCTACTTTCCCTATGTAACATATACTCTCCTATTTATGAAATGGACATGACAAGATTTTCTGACAACATATGTAAACAACTTTATTTTTCTTCTCGTAACTTATTTCCATCAACCAGCATCCATTTTTGATCTCCATTTTTGAAACCTTTCTTTACACTGGAAAATTTAACCCATTCTTACAGCAGGTACCAAGTTGTCTGCAGCAATAACTTTCTCAACAAAATTAAATTTGATTATACGCTGACTATCGATATGAATTGAGGGGTTGTTAGGACATGCAATGTTCCCACCGGAAACTGTGGCAGGCGTAGAATTCATTTATAATTTTAAAAAAAGTACCCAATTCTTTTTTTCCCCAATTAACGGGCAATGTAGCGTGGTCAATCCACCTATGCTGCACATCTTTGGGTTGTAGGGGTGAGACCCACGCAGGCACGGGGAAAATGTGCAAACTCCACACGGACAGTGACCCGGTGCTGGGGGAATAGAATTTATAAGTTTCATATTTGAAATTCAAAAATAGAGAATCATGGGAAATAGGACAATATGGATAGTTTGGTGCAGTGACAATGATGGGCCGAGTAACTTCCTTCTGTGCTGTGAAATTCTACGGTCCCACATGGGAATCGGTTATCACCTCAGGATAACTAAAATCCATTACTTCCCAACATATTGAATAAGGAAGAAATTCTTGCCGGCACCCTCAACTACCTTTTCCCTGCCATGTTACTGAATAAGGTAACATGTGCTTATTTCTGACTGCACCCCCCCCCCCCCCCCCCACCACCACCAAACAGCTGATGGTGACCAGCTCTTTAAAGAAAAGAATAAAATGAAAGGCCGCAATCTTTTATAAATCCCCTCAATTGCGCCCCTTATCGTGAACTTAGTCTTCTCAGGATGCAAGAACTCCGTAAGATTTGCCAGCCATACCGAGGCATTGGGTAGAGAAGCTGACCTCCAGTCCAACAGCAGCCGCTTGCGAGCGATCAGCGAGGCGAAGACTAAGACATCCGCCCCTGCACTCATCTGTAGCTCCGGCAGGTCTGACACCCCAAGTATGGCCACCAGAGGACTCTGCTCCAATTCCATCTGTATTATGGGCAGCAAGGCAGCACAGTGGGCAGCACAGTTGCTTCACCGGTCCAGGATCCCAGGTTCGATTCTCAGCTTGGGTCACTATCTGAGCGGGGACTGCACTTTCTCTCTGTGTCCTCATGGGTTTCCTCCGGGTGCTCCGGTTTCCTCCCACAAGTCCCGAAAGACGTGCTGTTAGGTAATTTGGACATTCCGAAGTCTCCCTCCGTGCACCTGAACAGGCGCTGGAATGTGGCGACTAGGGGCTTTTCACAGTAAGTTCATTGCAGTGTTAATGTAAGCCTACTTGTGACAATAAAGATTATTATTACAAAATTGCCAACATGTTGCTGAAGATGGAAAACCAAAATCTCACCAGCTCAGGACATGCCCAGGACATATGCACATGATTTGCCGAGCCCTTCCCACAATGCTCACACTTATCTTCCACCCCTTCAACCAACCGACTCATCCTAGCCCAAGTTAAGTGCACCCGGTGCATGACCTTCAACTGTATCAGCCCCAGTCTCGCGCATGACAAAGCAGCGTTCACAGTACACAAAGCCTCACAACACACATCCTCCTCCTCCCACTTGGCCTTAATCCCCACCGGGGATGCAGTCTCCCGTAAATTCCTAAGGTACTACCCTCTTCCATCCCGGCCAGCGACGGAACCTTTTCTAATAATGAGGCTGGCGGCACGACCAGAAATGACGGGAAGACCTTTCATGTTAAGTCCCTCACCTGTAGCTGCTTTCCAACTTTGAAAGCCCAAATGTCTCTGATACTCCTCTGGGCTTGTGAACCGCCCCTCCAGAAATAAGCTCCCTATGCCTTCCACCCCGTTGTCCACCCAGCCTCGAAACCTGGCATCCAATCTTGCCGGCTCAAACATGTGGTTATCACAAATTGGCGCAAACTTCGACACCGCTACTAATTTAAAGTGCTGCCACCATATGCCGCCATATTTTCCTGGAGAAATTGGAAGTAAGGCAGTCGCCATTGCCCGCAACCCCAACCCCCTAAATGAACCCGATACCCTCCTCACCCAAACTGCCTCATGGTCCCCACACCAGCCCAACACCTTCTTCGCTGCCAATAATAAAAGATCAGGCTCAGCAGCATCAAACCCCCTGATTGCCAGTCCCATTGCTTCCAGTGGCCCAGTAAACATTCATCCCTCAATCACCATCACTAAAATGGATTAACCGGCCATTATATTTTTAATGTTTGTGGGATCTTGCTGTGCGTAATGTGGCTGCTGCGTTTCTGATATTACAACAGTGACTATACTTTTAAAAATTGGCTACAAAATGTTTGGAGTTGCATGTAGGTAGCAAAACATGTGATATAAATGCAAGTTCTTACAGATGGGCTTTAGATCTTAGTAAGTGGACAGCTACAAGGATGATTGTTTAAAACAGTAACCAGCAATTAGCAAAAGAAGAAAACATGGAAAGATCCTCTAACCGAATAGTACGTCACGCATGTTTAGATAACCAGCTAAGGTGTAAATGGAGATGTCTTACATTGGGAATAAAGCCTGCTGTGAGCTTCTTCTCCAATACAGCATCCCAGTTGATGTCTGCCAGGTAAGGAGAACCTTGCATATCAGCCAGGCTGGAGAGGCGCTGGGTTGAGCTAACCGTAAGCAGCTGAAAAGAATCAATAAAAATTACAAATGGAAGGAGGACTATCCAACAAAACAGATTCATACAACATGCTCAAATCAGTTTCACACAATGCTTTTTTTTTCATTCATGAGATGTGTGAGCATTGTCCATCCCTGATTGCACTTGTTATTTGGCCATTTAAGGATCAATTACATTGCTTTGCGTCTGGAGTCACATGTAGGCCAGTGCAGGCAAGGACAGCAGATTTCATTCCCTAAAGGACATTAATGAGTCAGATAGGTTTTATAACAATCAACATGGTCATCATTAGACTTAATTTTTTTTTTGATTTCTTTGATTAAGAGTTTTTTTTATTGATTTCAAATTTCACAATGTGCCAAAGTAGGATTTGAACCCAGATGCTCAGAGAATTACCCTGGGTCACTGGTACTGGTCCAATGACAATACCACTATGCCACCACCTCCCCAGATTTCTGTCATCTCTCTATTCCACTAGTATGTGTTGGCTGTTCATGTATCCAATAAGCTATGTTGATACTTTTGAGAGATTTACCAAGGTGCTTTCTTTTGGATCATTGTGTAACAAAGTCATTGATCCATTCGAAAAATGCAGTGATCATGATAACACCTCGAAGAACAAGGGAAGCAAGTACATGAAAGCATCCTCACTTTCAAGTTCCACTCCCAAATCATTCCAACCCAAGTCATATATCGCCATTCCTTCATGGTTGTTGGCTTAAATTCCTGGGACTCCTCCTCAACAGCACTTAGGAAGCACCTCCTCCTCACTGACTGCAACAGCCCATATCGGAGAAAGAATTTAAAAAGTCACATTGATGCTTCCTGCACCTGAAAGGCTGGGATCCGAAGTGAAGTTTCAGCAGTGATAGACGCACAGCCAAAATTAGAAGACATGAAGTGAGTAAGGAAGGCATAGAATATCTAGACCAGTTAAGTCACAGGGGAGTTTGACAAGATTGGATGGTATTTATTTTAACGCAAGACGTCTGACAAGCAAGGCAGATGAATTGAAAAATTAAAACATGAGGGTACGAAGTTATTGCTGTCACTGAGACTTAATTTTCGGGAATGAAGCCAGGCAAGTGGTTGAAGTTTCAACGAGGGAGCATTTTGCAGACTGTGATCATAACTCTGTTAGATTCAAGATTGTTATGGAAAAGGACAAGGATGGGCCTAAGATTAATGTTCTAAACTGGGGGAGACTGATTTGAATAGATCAGAAATGATTTGGCCAGAGTAGACTGGGAGCAGACACTTTTAGATAAATTTGTGAGAGAACGGGGGGACGCATTCAAGAAAGAAATAGGGAGAATACAGGGCCAACATGTTCCAGTCAAGAAAAAGGGTGGTCCAACAAATTCAGTGAACCCTAGATATCGAGGGCTATACAGCATTGAATAAGAAGAAAAAGGGAGACTTATGGCAGATAAATGAAAAAAATGAAAATCGCTTATTGTCACAAGTAAGCTTTAATGAAGTTACTGTGAAAAGCCCCTAGCTGCCACATTCCAGCGCCTGTTCGGGGAGGCTGGTACGGGAATTGAACCGTGCTTCTAGCCTGCCTTGGTCGGCTTTAAAAGCCAGCGATTTAGCCCAGTGTGCTAAAGGATACTGGAAGGTAAAATAAAGGAAATTCCTAAGTTGTTTTACAAGTACATTAAGGGTAAAAGGATAACTAGGGAAAGAGTAGGGTCCAGTAAGGATCACAGTGGTAATTTGTGTGTGAAGCCGGAGGACATAGATAGGATTCTAAATGAATACTTTGTGTCGGTGTTCACTCATGAGAGGGTTGGTGTAGGTATAGAAATCAGGGAGAAGGACTGTGATAAATAAATTAACATAGGCAAAGATGAGGTTCTGAGTGGTCTGGAATGCTTAAAATTAGGTAAATTTCCAGGGCCGGAAGAAATGTATCCCAGGCAGATGAGTGAGGCAAGGGATTAAATCGTAGGAGCGCTGGTATAATTTTCAATTCACCTCTGGCGACAAGAGAGGTGCCAGAGGACTGGACGGTAGCCAATGTGGTACAACTATTCAAGAAGGGAGGAAAGGATAAACCAGGAAACTACAGGCCAGTCAGTCTAACCTCAGCGGTGGGGAAACTATTTGAAGCAATTCTGCTTCCTCTTTGGATTTCCTTCCAGCCTCCTGCCTCGGGGCTGGTTTAGCACAGGGCTAAATCGCTGGCTTTGAAAGCAGACCAAGGCAGGCCAGCAGCGCGGGTTCAATTCCTGTACCAGCCTCCCCGAACAGGCACTGGAATGTGGCGACTAGGGGCTTTTCACAGTAACTTCATTTGAAGCCTATTTGGGACAATAAGCAATTTTCATTTCACAGGGTAGTCGCCAGCGGCTCAATTGCCAGGGCGAACAAGAATGGGAACAGTGGGCATTCCTGCCTTGTGCCTCTGTCCAGCTGGAAGTATTCAGAGCTGGTGGTGTTTGTCCGAATGCTCACCTTGGGGATGCTGCACAGGAGTTTCATAATAATAATCTTTATTCGTGTCACATGTAGGCTTACATTAACACTGCAATGAAGTAAGTTATTGTGAAAAGCCCCTAGTTGCCACATTCCGGCACCTTTTCGGGTATGAGGAGGAATTCAGAATGTCCAAATTACCTAACAGCACGTCTTTCAGGACCATGAGGTCATGGAGAACATCAACTCCATGCAGGCAGGGAGTCCCTGTTCCTAACGCAAACCACTCTAGTACCTCGATGAGGTAATTCCACTCGACTGCGTTGAAGGCCTTCTCTGTGTCCAGGGAGACGGACACCTCTGGTGTTCCCTCCCTGGATGGGGTCAGTATCACATTCAGCAGCCGTCTGATGTTCGCAGTTAGCTGCCTACCTTTGACAAAGCCTGTCTGGTCCTCTGCGACCACCTCTGGTACGCAGCTCTCCAGTCTCTTGGCCAGGACTTTTGCGAGTATTTTTGTTACCACATTGAGCAGCAAAATGGTTCTGTATGATCTGCATTCCATTGGTCTTTGTCTTTTTTGGGTATCAGCGATATGATGGCTTGTGTGAGTGTTGGAGTCAGGGTGCCCCTCACTAGTGAATCTACAAACATCTCCTGCAGGTGCAGGGCGAGTGCCAATGCAAATTGTTTGTAAAAGGCCACCGGGAACCCATTGGGTCCCGGAGCACTCCCTGCCTGCATGGAGTTGATGTTCTCCATGACCTCTCCCAATCCTATTGGTGCTTCCAGCACCCTCCACCTATCGTCTTCCACGACTGGCATGTCCAGGCTATCGATGAACCGTCTCAGCCCTGAGTACCCATTGTGGGGCTCAGATGTACAGTCACCGATAGAAGGCCTCGAATGCTTGGTTGACCTTTTATGGTTCGGCCAACAGTCTGCCTCTACTATCCTTCACCTGCACTATTTTCCGTGTAGCTGCCTGCTTTCTCAGCTGGTGAGCCAGCAGCAGGCTAGCCTTGTCTCCATGCTCATAAAAGGTCCTCCATGCCTGGCGAAGTTGTTACACTGCTTTCCTGGTGGAAAGCATGTTAACGTCCATTTGTAGCTTTTTCCTCTCCGCCAGCAGCTCTATGATCGGGGCTTGGAGTACCGTCTGTCGACCTCCAGTATGGAGTCGATCAATTGACGCCTAGCTGCCCTCTCTTCCCTATCTCTACGAGCCTTGTAGGCTATAATTTCTCCCCTAATCACAGCTTTCAGTGCCTGCCCGAACATGGAAGGTGAGACTTCCCCGTTACGGTTGTTCGTAACGCACTCACCTACGGCCTGTGCGGTTTTCTGGCAGAAGACTTTGAGGGTTGTGGGCAACCTCCATATGGGCATTGGATACGATCTGTCTCCAACTTCACATCCATATAATGTGGAGCGTGGTCAGAGATTACGATCGCTGTGACTATCTCTGGAAGCACCGATTTCCCCACTACAAAGAAGTCAATGTGGGTGTAGACCTTGTGTACTGGTGAAAAGAATAAGAATTCCTTCTCAACTGGGTGCATGAACTGCCATGGGTCCACTGCCGCCATCAACTCCATAAATGTCCCCAGTTCCCGAGCCATGCCTGCCGTTTTCCCCGTTCTGTGATTTGATCTGTGTCAGTAGGCCCTGTACAGTTAAAGTCCCACCATGATCAGTCGGTGCGTATCTATGCCGGCGATTTCCATCATGGTGTTCTTTATAAATTCCACGTTGTCCTACTTGGTGCAAATACGTTCACCAGGTCCACTGGTGCCTCGTCTAGGACACCGCTGACCATGATGTACCATCCCCCTTTGGTCTGTAACCGTCTTTTTCGCTGTGAACACCGTCCTTATCAAAATTGCTACCCTCCTAGCTCTCGTCCCGTGGCAGGAATGGTTGGTCTGACCCAGCCAGCCCTTCCTTACCTGCAGTCGGTCCTTCTCCCTCTGGTGCGTCTCTTGGAGGAAGACTATCTCAGCTATCATTTTTTACCAGTGGGCGAAGACTCTGGATCTTTTCACTGGGCCGTTAAATCCCCTGACGTTCCAGGTGACTATCCTGGTGGGGGGGGGGGGGTTTCTGTCCCCCCAATTCCTGCGAGATCAACTATACTTAACTGGTGGATGCACCCCTGCTCTCTGGGGTTTCCATTTGTTAGAGGGCCACGGTCATCGTTCTGACCATGAGGCCGGGCCCCTGCGTTCCGGGGTTTCCTCTTGATTAGGGAGCTTCCAAAGTGGCTGTTTATGGTGTCATTTTGCTCCATCTATCTGAACTTGACCTGCTAAAGGCAGCCTAGAGCCTTCCCTTCCTTATCTCTGTGTTCCTCCCTTCTATTCCCCTCTCTGTTCTCCTCTGCCCCCCTTCTATTTGGTCCCCACCCTTCCCACCCCCTATCTCTGTCCCCCCCCCCCCCCACCCATGCCCTGCTAGATATTCGCTCCCATTGGGAGATGTGCCCAGCCCCCCTCTCTCATGCTTTTGCCGTTAGCTTTCCCCGCTAGTGTGGTGGACCCCTCCCAGGATTGCTCTGACCCCTCCAATGCCCGTTCTGATGGTGTCCTCTCTGTCTCCTCCTCACTCTCCCCTGTGCTCTGCTGCACTCGCCCTTCCTTCCTAAGAGCTTGTTCCCTTACACAAAGTGAGTCAGTGCAGTCCCGTGCAAAACTGTCCATTTTGCTCGCTTTCTCACCACTACCTCATTCACCTTTTGTCTTGTCCCTTCGTACGGACGAAGTTGTCCGCCTTTGCTGGGATAGTAAAATAGTCCTCCTTTTTCTGGTACATCACCCAGAGCCTGGCTGGGAATAACATCCCGAATTTAACATTGTTTTTGTACAGGGCTGACTTGGCATGGTTGAATTCAGCCCTGCGCTTTGCCAGGTCCGCTCCAATGTCTTGTGTCCCTCAGAACTGCTTGCCTTCATCTGCCGAGCCCAATGCAGGATCTTCTCCCGATCCTGATACTTGTGTAGCTTGGCTATTATCGCTCTTGGCTGTTACCTGGTCTTGGGCTTTGGCCGGAGCAACCTGTGGGTCCTGCTGATTTACAGCGGCTTGGGAAAGTTGTCCCTTCCAACCAGGTTGCCCAGCATCTGGGCCACGGAGTCGGTTGGATCTCTGCTCTCAATTCCCTCTGGCAGACCCACAATTTTGTCGCCTGGATCAGTTCTCTTGGTCCTCGGCCTTCCTTTTCAGGCTCCCCTGGGTCGCTACCAACCTCTTTATCTCGGCCTCCAGGGCAACAATCCGGTTGCACTGGTTCGTCGATGCCTTTTGAGTTCTTGGATCGTTTTCTCTTGGGCTTCCAGCCTCCCCTCATCCCGTCAAGCGCCGTCTGCATGGTGGCCAGTGCCTCCATCACCTTGTTCGGCATTTGGATCCCTGCCGTGATCTTGTCCTTCGTTGTGGTAAGTTCCTTAGTTAGGAATATCTTCCAACCATCTTCAGGTGGGGGAGGGAGGGGGGGATGTTGTCCAGATCGCCAGCCCCCTCTCTCGTGGGTGGCCAGGGACCCCTCGTCTCATTGGTCCACTGGCCTGCTTGCTGCTGCTCTTGCCCTTTTCTGCAGTTTTTGGCTTCCCAGCGGCCTCTCGAGCTACAGCTTCTTGGCATTCTTTCCTCTCTGTTGTCTTTGTGGGTTAGGGGTTGAATGAGTCCAATTTTCTGGGCTAAATACAGCCAAAAGGGCCTATATTGCTGTGTTCTGGAGGAGAAGCACCTGGTGTGTGGCTACTCAGCAATCCTCATCACTGGAGGTCTCAGCATGGTTTTGTTAAGGGGAGGTCATTCTAACCAACTTTTTTTGAAGAGGTGACCAAGTGTGTAGATGAGAGAAATGCATCTGACGTAGTTTATTTGGACTTCAGCAATGCTTTTGAGAAGGTCCCACATGGGAGACTGATAGCGAAGGTTGGAGCCCATGGGATCCAAGGAAATGTGGCACGTTGGATCCAGAATTAGCTGAGTGGCAGGAAGCAGGTCGATGGGTGTTTTTCTGACTTGAAGCCTGTGTCCTGCAGGGATCAGTGTTGGGGCCCTTGCTGTTTGTGATTTATATAAATGAATTAGACAGTTTGGTACAGTTTAAGAGCAGGGAGGTTGTCCTGAAATTGTAAAAACGTTGGTTTGGCTACAACTACTAGAGTATTGTGTGCAGTTCTGGAATCCACAATATAGGAGGGATGTGATAGCGCTGGAAAAGATGTAAAGGAGATTTACCAAGATGTTGCCTGGCTTGGAGACTTTTAGTTATGAAGAGAGATTGGACAGACGGGGGTTATTTTCCTTGCAGCAGAGGGAGACTATGACTGAGATATGACTGAGGAAAAAAAAACCAAAATGGGATGGTTTAAGGTTAAAAATAACAATGAGACTGAAAGCAATCACCATTATTAATGTATAAATTGGACATCCACTTTCAGCAACTCCACATGAGCAGTTAAAGTAGTCAATCAGGAGTTTATTGTCCAGGATAACTTGCTGTGCCAGAAGCCGGGTGATAATGGTATCTCCGTGAGAGACTCGTCATTCAAGTGTGTTGAATGACATGAAGTGGCTGTATCTAACTGACATATGCCCACTAAACTCATGAGAAAACGTTAAGGGCTGCCTGTTCCAGTGCAATAATAATGTGATAAGTCTGAATTACTACCAAACAAACTCTGGTACTGCAAATTAACTTTAATAATAGTTGAGTTTCATTCCTTCAGCTTTTAAGGATGGAAATACTAAAAGATTCAAATAATTTTTAAAACATTTTCTTTCAGTCTCTTTTGTCTCTCCCACTTTATTCAGCTTTTTAAAATTTTCCTTTCTTTACATTTCTTTCCAAATCTGATTTGATATTCAATTCAATGTACCAGCTGACACTAGTTGGTTTAAACTCTGCACTGCTCATTAACAATTCTTTAATTTTGATTGGTTAAGCAGATACATAGTTGCTTGTTCTTGTTCACACAGGCCTCACCTTGCAGAAGACATTGCACTGTTTGAATGTTTGGCTGACAGTAATTTTAAGTGAAAAAGCCCATTAAATGTCAACGCATGTGTTTGTTGCTGACTTCAAAATCTGGCCCACTATTTTTTCTGTGTATTCAACATCAACAGGGAAACGAACAAAGGTACAACTGTCATGCTCCCCATAGTCTTCCTCATTAGTTGGATGTTAAAAATCACATGGCACCATTTGAAGTGAGCAGGGGGAGGGGAAAACATTGCCAAGAAACAAAAAGTGAAACAATCTTCATCACATTCAGCTTCTCTTCCTCTTGTCCCCCTCCCCAAGTCTTCCATACTCCCTCCCCCCAAGTCTTCCATATTCCCTACCTCCATATTATTTCAAGTTTAATTTGACTGAAATCTACATCATTCAACATACATTATGATCTTGAGGTTTACTGTCTCCTTATTCATCGAAGGTAGCTATTCAAAGGCAACTGAAAAGGATCAGAGGAAAATCCTGCAACTATCAGAATGAAGGGCTGTTGAATTGCCCTTAGCCTAAATAAAGGAGACTTTCATTGTGGTGGTTGTCCATACCTCCCACCAGAGGGAGCAGCATTCCTCCCTCATCCAGAGTTCCCAGACCGCTGAGCTTTTCCTACTGTACGAATATAATTTGACTTTATGGGCAGCACGGTAGCACTGTGGTTAGCACTGTTGCCGCACAGCACCAGGGACCCGAGTTCGATTCCTGGCTGGGTCACTGTCTGTGTGGAGTCTGCACATTCTCCCTGTGTCTGCGTGGGTTTCCTCTGGGTGCTCCGGTTTCCACCCACAAGTCCCGACAGACGCGCTTGTTAGGTGAATTGAACATTCTGATTCTCCCTCAGGTGTACCTGAACAGATGCCGTAGTGTGACGACTGGGGGATTTTCATAGTAACTTCATTGCAGTGTTAATGTAAGCATACTTGTGACATTGATAAAGATTATAATTGTAAATCTTCAAGGAGTGAGGAGATGATGGCGTAGTGATAGTGTCACTGGAATACATAGAATTTACAGTGCAGAAGGAGGCCATCCGGCCCATCGAGTCTGCACCAGCTCCTGGAAAGAGCACCCTATCCAAGGTTAACACCTCCACCCTATCCCCATAACCCAGTAACCCCACCCAACACTAAGGGCAATTTTGGACACTAAGGGCAATTTATCATGGCCAATCCACCTAACCTGCACATCTTTGGACTGTGGGAGGAAACCGGAGCACCCGGAGGAAACCCATGCACACACGGGGAGGATGTGCAGACTCCGCACAGACAGTGACCCAAGCCGGAATCGAACCTGGGACCCTGGAGCTGTGAAGCGATTGTGCTATCCACAATGCTACCCTGCTGCCCCATAGTAATCCAGAAGTTTAGGCTAATGCTCTGGGGCATCCAGTGGAATTTGAATTCCATTAATAACTCTGGAATATAGCCTCCATAATGGAGGCCATTAAGCTATAATCAATTTTTTTTTAAAGAAAATATATTATTGAAGCATTTGTAATTTTCACAGTTTAACACATTAACATTTCTTAAACGACCAGGTGGACCGACACACGCAAAACACCTAAAAAACTTCCCCTCCTATCCCCACCCTATCCCCTAATTACCTGTACACTAAGTTCCCTGTCCTTATCTAACATTGCCATGCCTCCTGTTTTCCTCCCCCCTCTTTTCCCCTCCCTCCCCTTACTGCTGACGTTCAATTTTCCTTGAAGAAGTCAATGAATGGCTGCCATCTACGGGCGAACCCCTATATTGATCCCCTCAAAGCAAACTTGATTTTTTTCCAGACTGAGAAACCTTGCCATATCGCTGACTCACACTCCTGATTTCGGGGGCTCCGAGTCCCTCCACACCAGCAAAATCCATCTCCGGCCACCAGGGAGGAGAAGGCCAGGACATCGGCCTCCCTCCCAGCCTTGGCCCCGGATCTTCCGACACCCCAAATATTGCCAGTTCCAGACTCTGAGTTACTCTCCCTTCCAGGACTTCTGACATAACGTCTGCAAATCCCTGTCAGAATCCCCATAACTTTGGACATGCCCAGAACATATGTACATGGTTCGCTGGGCTACCCCCACACCGCCCACATCTATCCTCCACCTCCTCGATGAACCTGCTCATCCGGGCTACTGTCATGTGGGCCCTGTGGGCCACCTTGAACTGGATCAAGCCAAGTCTGGCACATGACGAGGATGAATTTCAATTTCCAGCTCTCCCAGTTCCTCTTCACCTCCCGGATAGGGCCCCTTCCCACTCCATCAACTCCTTGAATATCTCTGAAACCCTCCCCTCTCTAACCTCTATTTTTGACATCACCTTTCCTGTAGTCCCCTCAGAGGGAGGCGAGGAAAGCTTGGAACCTGCCTCCGTACAAAGTCCACACCTGAAGGTACTGAAGCCCGTTCCCACCTGGCAGCTTGAATTCCTCCTCTAATGCATCCAAGATCGGAAAGCTCTCCAGGATTGATAGGTCCCCAAATCTCTCAATCCCTGCCCACTGCCATCTCTTACAGCCCCCATCCAGCAACCCCCCCCGGGGCAAATCGGTGGTTGTCACAGATCGGTGACCACACTGACGCCCCTTCAGTCCCATGGACGAAGGGATTGATTAAGAAGGGAAAAGTACAGTACGAAAGGAAGCCTGCAGGGAACATAAAGACTGACACTAAGAGTTTCTACAGAAGAGAAAGAGATTGGTAAAGAGAAATGTAGGCCCACTATAGACAGAAACAGGGGAATTCATAATAAGGGACAAAGAAATGGCTGAGCAATTGAATACATACTTTGGTTCTGTCTTCACAAATAAGGACACAAATCAGATCCCAGAAATGTTGGAGAATGAAAGGTTTAGTGAGAAGGAGGAACTGAGGGAGATCAACATTAGCAGAGAAATGGTGCTGGGAAAACTGATGGGATTGAAGGCGGATAAATTCCCAGGGCCTGAGAATCTGCATCCCAGAGTGCTTAAGGAGGTGGCTCTGGAAATAGTCATTGGTGGTCATCTTCCAGGATTCTATAGACTCTGGAACTGTCCCTGCAGATTGGAGGGTAGCTCATGTCACTCCGATATTCAAAATGGAAGGTAGAGAGAAAGCAGGGAATTATAGACCAGTAAGCCTATCATCGTAGTGGGGAAAATGCTTGAATCCATTATCAAGGACTTTATAGCAGAACACTTAGAAAGCAGTGACAGGATCAGTCAGAGTCAGCATGGATTTATGAAGGGAAAATCATGCTTGACAAATCTGTTGGAATTCTTTGAAGAGGTAACCAGTACAGTCGACAAAGGGGAGCCAGTCGATGTGGTATATTTGGACTTTCAGAACGCGTTTGACAAAGTCCCGCATAAGAGATTATTGTGCAAAATTAAAGCGCATGGGATTGGGGGAAATGTATTGAGGTGGATAGAAAACTAGTTGGCAGAGAGGAAACAAAGAGTAGGGATTAATGGGCCATTTTCAAATTGGCAGGCAGTAACTAGTGGGGTACCACAGGGATCGGTGCTGGGACCCCAGCTATTCACAATATATATTAATGATTTGGATGAGGAAACAAAATGTAACATCTCAATGTTTGCAGATACCAAATTAGGTGGGAGGGTGAATTGTGACGAGGATGCAGGGATCCCACAGCAAGATCTGGACAGGTTGGGTGAGTGTGCAAACCAATGGCAGATGCAGTATAATTTGGATAAGTATACCGTTTTGGATACTTGTGGGGGGGACGACTTACCAGGGGTAAGCCATGGGGTACGGGCCTCTGGCACGGAGTCTGTCCCTGTTGCTCAGAAGGGAAGGGGGGAAAGGAGTAGAACATTAGTAATTGGGGACTCAATAGTCAGGGGCACAGATAGGAGATTTTGTGGGAGCGAGAGAGACTCACGTTTGGTATGTTGCCTCCCAGGTGCAAGGGTACGTGATGTCTCGGATCGTGTTTTCCGGGTCCTTAAGGGGGAGGGGGAGCAGCCCCAAGTCGTAGTCCACATTGGCACTAACGACATAGGTAGGAAAGGGGACAAGGATGTCAGGCAGGCCTTTAGGGAGCTAGGATGGAAGCTCAGAGCGAGAACAAACAGAGTTGTTATCTCTGGGTTGTTGCCCGTGCCACGTGATAGTGAGATGAGGAATAGGGAGAGAGAGCAATTAAACACGTGGCTACAGGGATGGTGCAGGCGGGAGGGATTCAGATTTCTGGATAACTGGGGCTCTTTCTGGGGAAGGTGGGACCTCTATAGACAGGATGGTCTACATCTGAACCTGAGGGGCACCAATATCCTGGGGGGGAGATTTGTTAGTACTCTTTGGGGGGGTTTAAACTAATTCAGCAGGGGCATGGGAACCTGGATTGTAGTTTTGGGGTGCGAGAGATTGAGAGTAGAGAGGTCAGGAGCACAGTTTTGACTTCGCAGGAGGGCGGCAGTGTTCAGGTCTGTGGTTTGAAGTGTGTCTATTTCAATGCCAGGAGTATACGAAATAAGGTAGGGGAACTGGCAGCATGGGTTGGTACCTGGGACTTCGATGTTGTGGCCATTTCAGAGACATGGATAGAGCAGGGACAGGAATGGTTGTTGCAGGTTCCGGGGTTTAGGTGCTTTAGTAAGGTCAGAGAAGGGGGCAAAAGAGGGGGAGGTGTGGCGCTGCTAGTCAAGGACAGTATTACGGTGGTAGAAAGGATGCAAGATGGGGACTCTTCTTCCGAGGTAGTATGGGCTGAGGTTAGAAACAGGAAAGGAGAGGTCACCCTGTTGGGAGTTTTCTATAGGCCACCTAATAGTTCTAGAGATGTAGAGGAAAGGATGGCGAAGATGATTCTGGAAAAGAGCGAAAGTAACAGGGTAGTTGTTATGGGAGACTTTAACTTTCCTAATATTGACTGGAAAAGATATAGTTCGAGTACATTGGATGGGTCGTTCTTTGTACAATGTGTGCAGGAGGGTTTTCTGACACAATATGTTGACAGGCCAACAAGAGGTGAGGCCACTTTGGATTTGGTTTTGGGTAATGAACCAGGCCAGGTGTTAGATCTGGAGGTAGGTGAACACTTTGGAGACAGTGACCACAATTCGGTGACCTTTACGTTAGTGATGGAAAGGGATAAGTATACCCCGCAGGGCAAGAGTTATAGCTGGGGGAAGGGCAATTATGATGCCATTAGACATGACTTAGGATGTGTTGGTTGGAGAAGTAGGCTGCAAGGGTTGGGCACACTGGATATGTGGAGCTTGTTCAAGGAACAGCTATTGCATGTTCTTGATAAGTACGTACCAGTCAGGCAGGGAGGAAGGGGTCGAGCGAGGGAACCGTGGTTTACCAAAGAAGTGGAATCTCTTGTTAAGAGGAAGAAGGAGGCCTATGTGAAGATGAGGCGTGAAGTTTCAGTTGGGGCGCTTGATAGTTACAAGGAAGCGAGGAAGGATCTAAAGAGAGAGCTGAGACGAGCAAGGAGGGGACATGAGAAGTCTTTGGCAGGTAGGATCAAGGAAAACCCAAAAGCTTTCTATAGGTATGTCAGGAATAAAAGAATGACTAGGGTAAGAGTAGGGCCAGTCAAGGACAGTGGTGGGAAGTTGTGTGTGGAGGCTGAGGAGATAAGCGAGATACTAAATGAATACTTTTCATCAGTATTCACTCAAGAAAAAGATAATATTGTGGAGGAGAATGCTGAGACCCAGGCTATTAGAATAGATGGCATTGAGGTGCGTAGGGAAGAAGTGTTGGCAATTCTGGACAAGGTGAAAATAGATAAGTCCCCGGGGCCGGATGGGATTTATCCTAGGATTCTCTGGGAAGCCAGGGAAGAGATTGCTGAGCCTTTGGCTTTGATTTTTAGGTCATCATTGGCTACAGGAATAGTGCCAGAGGACTGGAGGATAGCAAATGTGGTCCCTTTGTTCAAGAAGGGGAGTAGAGATAACCCCGGTAACTATAGGCCGGTGAGCCTAACGTCTGTGGTGGGTAAAGTCTTGGAGAGGATTATAAAAGATACGATTTATAATCATCTAGATAGGAATAATATGATTAGGGATAGTCAGCATGGTTTTGTGAAGGGTAGGTCATGCCTCACAAACCTTATCGAGTTCTTTGAGAAGGTGACTGAACAGGTAGACGAGGGTAGAGCAGTTGATGTGGTGTATATGGATTTCAGTAAAGCGTTTGATAAGGTTCCCCACGGTCGGCTATTGCAGAAAATACGGAGGCTGGGGATTGAGGGTGATTTAGAGATGTGGATCAGAAATTGGCTAGTTGAAAGAAGACAGAGAGTGGTAGTTGATGGGAAATGTTCAGAATGGAGTTCAGTTACGAGTGGCGTACCACAAGGATCTGTTCTGGGGCCGTTGCTGTTTGTCATTTTTATAAATGACCTAGAGGAGGGCGCAGAAGGATGGGTGAGTAAATTTGCAGACGACACTAAAGTCGGTGGAGTTGTAGACAGTGCGGAAGGATGTTGCAGGTTACAGAGGGACATAGATAAGCTGCAGAGCTGGGCTGAGAGGTGGCAAATGGAGTTTAATGTGGAGAAGTGTGAGGTGATTCACTTTGGAAAGAATAACAGGAATGCGGAATATTTGGCTAATGGTAAAATTCTTGGTAGTGTGGATGAGCAGAGGGATCTCGGTGTCCATGTACATAGATCCCTGAAAGTTGCCACCCAGGTTGATAGGGTTGTGAAGAAGGCCTATGGTGTGTTGGCCTTTATTGGTAGAGGGATTGAGTTCCGGAGCCATGAGGTCATGATGCAGCTGTACCAAACTCTGGTACGGCCGCATTTGGAGTATTGCGTACAGTTCTGGTCGCCTCATTATAGGAAGGACGTGGAAGCTTTGGAACGGGTGCAGAGGAGATTTACCAGGATGTTGCCTGGTATGGAGGGAAAATCTTATGAGGAAAGGCTGATGGACTTGAGGTTGTTTTCGTTAGAGAGAAGAAGGTTAAGAGGTGACTTAATAGAGGCATACAAAATGATCAGAGGGTTAGATAGGGTGGACAGCGAGAGCCTTCTCCCGCGGATGGAGGTGGCTAGCACGAGGGGACATAGCCTTAAATTGAGGGGTAATAGATATAGGACAGAGGTCAGAGGTGGGTTTTTTACGCAAAGAGTGGTGAGGCCGTGGAATGCCCTACCTGCAACAGTAGTGAACTCGCCAACATTGAGGGCATTTAAAAATTTATTGGATAAGCATATGGATGATAAGGGCATAGTGTAGGTTAGATGGCCTTTAGTTTTTTTTTCCATGTCGGTGCAACATCGAGGGCCGAAGGGCCTGTACTGCGCTGTATCGTTCTATGTTCTATGAGGATATTCTTTTTGGAAGCAAAAACAGGAAGGCAGATTATTACCTGAATAGTTGTAAATCGGGAGAGGGGAGTGTGCAGCAGGATCTGGATGTCCTTGTGCACCATTCGCTGAAGGTAAGCATGCAAGTGCAGCAGGCGGTAAAGAAGGCTAATGGTATGTTGCCCTTCATTGCAAGAGGTTTCGAGTATAGAAGCAGGGATGTGTTGCTGCAATTGTACAGTGCCTTGGTGAGGCCACAGTATTGCATGCAGTTTTGGTCTCCTTCTCTGAGGAAGGACATTCATGCTCTCGAGGGAGTGCAGCGAAGGCTTACCAAACTGATTCCAGGGATGACGGGACTGTCATATGAGGAGAGATTGACTAGGTTGGGATTGTTCTTGCTGGAGTTCAGAAGAATGAGGGGGGATCTCATAGAGACTTATAAAATTCTAACAGGATTAGACAGGGTAGATGCAGGGAAGATGTTACCAATGATGGGTGTGTCCAGAACCAAGCGGTCACAGCCTGAGGATTCAGGGTAAACCATTTCGGACAGAGATAAGGAGATGAGTAGTGAGCCTGTAGAATTCATTACCACAGGAAGTAGTTGATGCTAAAACTTTGAATATATTCAAGATGCGGCTGGATATAGCACTTGGGGAGATTGGGATCAAAGACTATGGGGAGAAAGCAGGATTAGGCTATTGAGTTGGATGATCAGCTATGATCGTAATGAATGGCAGAGCAGGCTCGAAGGGCCAAAAGGCCTGCTCCTGCTCCTATCTTCTAGGTATCTATCTGTGCTGCCTCCATTGCCCCACAACGTTAGGGCTGCCACCACCGCAGGGCTTATCGAGTACCGAGCTGGCGAGAATGGCAGGGACGCCGTCAACAAAGCCTCCAAGCTCGTACTGTTGCAGGATGCTGCTTCCACTCGCTCCCAAACCAACCCCTCCCCCACTACCCACTTCCTTAACACCGATTTGTTGGCCGCCCAGTAATAATTAATAAAGCTCGGGAGGGCCAAGCCCCCCTCTCCGCGACCCCGTTCCAGGAGTGCCTTCTTCACCCTCAGGGTTTTACCATCCCACACATAACCCGAGATCGCCGCATTCATTTTCCTTTGGGACAAAAATCAGGAGACATTGAAAAAAGAAGAGCAGTCTCAGAAGGACCGTCATCTTTACCATCTGGACCTTCCCACCAGCGTCAGTGGGAGCATTTCCCATCTGCGGAAGTCCCTTTCCATTTGATCGACCGTTTTGCCCAGATTTAACTTGTGAAGCTGCCCCCAATCCTTCGCTACTTGAATCCCCAGATACCTAAAACTCCTTTCAACCACTCTGAACGGCAACTCCCTCAGTCTCTTTTCCTGCCCCCGTGCCTGAATCACGAACATCTCGCACTTTCCCATATTTAACTTGTAGCCTGAAAATCGCCCAAATTCTCCTGGTACCGCCATGATTTTGGCCATCCCCCGCATCGGGTCTGTATCACAGAGCAGCAAATCGTCGCATAGAGAGAGACCCTGTGCTCCACCCGACCCCCCTCACTATCCCCCGGCAGGCATTCGATGATCTAAGGGCCACTGCTAAGGGCTCAATGGCCAGGGCAAACAGTAATGGGGAGAGCGGGCATCCCTGCCTTGTCACCCTACAGAGACCAAAGTATTCTGACCGGACTCGGTTTGTTCTTACATTCGTCACCAGCACCTGATATAACAGCCGGACCCAATCCACAAATCCCTGCCCAAAACCAAACCTGCCTAAAATATCCCATAGATACTTCCACTCCACTCCGTCGAAAGATTTCTCTGTGTCCAAGGAAGCTCCGCTGGCATCATTATAACATTAAGAAGCCATCTAATATTGGATGTCAGGTGCCTGCCCTTCACAAATCCCGTCTGATCCTCCCCAATCACCTCTGGGACACAATCCTCTATTCGAGTGGCCAAGGTCTTTGGCAGTAATTTAGCATCTACATGCGAAAGGGAAATTGGCCTAGACGATCCACAGCTCTCCAGCTCCTTATCTAGCTTCCAGATGAGAGAAATTGATGCCTGTGCTAGTGTTGGGGGAAGCACTCCCAGCTCCTTGGACTCGTAAAAGCCTTAACCAAAAGCGGCCCCAGTAACCCAGAAACCTTTTTATAAAATTCCACTGGGAATCCGTCAGGTCCTGGGGCCTTACCCGATTGCATCGCCCCCAATTCGTCTATCACTTCCCCGAGCCCAATTGGGGCCCCCAGGACTTCCAACAGCTCCAAATCTACCTTCGGGAATGCTAGCCTCTCCAGGAATTGATTCATATCCTTTTTCCCGACCGGGGGTTCCGACTCATAGAGCAGACTACAGAATTCATGGAACACGTCATTAACTGGGTCCATCACTACCTTCCCCCTCATATCCTTTATTTTCCCTATTTCTCTGGCCGCCTCCTGCTTCCTCAGCTGATGTGCCAGCATCCTGCTAGCTTTCTCCCCATATTCACATGTTGCCCCCTTTACCCTCCTCAGCTGCCCCTCCACCTTCCCTCTGCCCAAATTCCATTTGGAGTCTCTGACGCTCCTTCAGGAGCTCCTCATCCGGAGATTTCGCATATCTCCTGTCCACCGGTAAGATTTCTCCGACCAACCTGTCCAGCTCCGCCCGTTTGATCTTCTCCCTATGGGCCTGAATCGAAATACATTCTCCTCTAATAACCGCCTTCAATGCCTCCCAGACCACCCCAGCTGCGGCCTCTCCCGTGCCGTTGTTCTTTATATACCCCCGAATGGTCTCCCTCACTCGCTCACAGTTCTCGTCGTCCGCTAACAGCCCTGCATCTAATCTCCACTGCCGGCACTGGGACTTTCCAGGGCTTACCCATGGGTCTATCCAATGTGGCGCGTTGCCTGACACCACAATTGCTGAGCATTCCGTGCCCTCCACCCCCGCTAACAGTGTTTTATCCAGTATATCTTGTGTACTTGGGAGTAGAATGAATATTCCTCGTTCCTTGGCCTCCCAAATTTTCATGGATCAACCCCTCCCATGCGCTACATAAACCCCCGCTGTTCTTTTGCCACTGCTGATACTTTCCCTGACCTAGCACTCATAGAACATAGAACATAGAACGATACAGCGCAGTACAGGCCCTTCGGCCCTCAATGTTGCACCGACTCGGCCGGTCCATTCTCGGATCCAGGACCGTGTTGCAGTCAGCCCCCATAACCAACCGGTGCGAGTCAAGGACCGGGATCTTTCCCAGCACCTTCCTGACAAACACGACATCATCCCAGTTGGGGGCATATATATTTACCAACACCACTGACATTCCCTCCAGTTTCCCTTCTTCAGTCTAACCTGGTCTCCCAGCTTCAAGTGTTTCTCTTGTAAAATGGCTACGTCCGCTTTTAGCTGTCTCAAGTGTGTGAACACGTGGGCCCTTTTGACCAGCCCATTCAGTCCACGAACATTCCACGTAACCTGCTGGATTCCCTTACCCACACTCTTAACATAATTTCTCAAAACAATAACATCAAACACAGAAAGTAAACAAACAATCCTCCAAGGTCTGGGAGCAGAGGCCCACCCCTCCTCCCTTTACAACATCTTATCAGTCCCATCACCTTCAAACAGAGCCAAAAACAAGAGAAGAAAAATCAAACAGGAGAAGAAAAGATGATGCATGCAGAAACTCAAACATCTTTTCTTTTTGTTCCCCAGAACATCGCAACTTAGAAACTTTTTTCCTGTATCTCGGTACATATAACAACAAATCAAAATCAAATCAATCAGAGACATCCTTCTTTTCCCGATTAACACAACTTAAGATACGGTGAAAGGCTGAGATTCTAGAAATATAAAGCAACACCAAAATTTTTAACTCAACTCACTACCATCTAGATTTTAAAGTCATGAAGCCTCTGCCAAATTATTGTCTTTCATGAAGGCTGCCACTTCTTCAGGTGAGCCAAAATACAGTTCCCGGTTCTCGTAGGTCACCCAAAGATGGGCCGGGTAGAGCAGTCCGAATTTTATGTCCTTTGCATGCAGGGCCACCTTGACCTTATTAAAACTCGCCCTCCTCTTTGTGAGTTCTGCTCCCAAGTCTTGATATACCCAGATCTCTGCCTCTTCCCACATGAACCGCTTTGTCTGCCCAGCCCAGCTCATAATGTGTTTCTTGTCCAGGAACCGATGCAGCCTCACCACCATCGCCCTCGGGGGCTCACGACCCTGGGGCTTACACTTGGGCACTCTGTGAGCCCGGTCCACCTCTAACGGCCTGTCAAACGCATCTTCCCCGAGCAGCTTCCCCACATACGCACCGGCATCCAATCCCTCCTTTCCCTCTGGCAGCCCGATGATCCGGATATTCTGCCTGCGAGAACGATTCTCCAGGCCCCCCACCTTCTCCAACAACCATTTCTGCCGATCCTGTAAAATATTAATTTCCAATGCCATCGCAGTAGACTGCTCCCCTTGTTCCCCCGCCAGCTCCAACAACCTTTGGATAGCCTGTCCCTGGGTCGTCACTTTCTCTTCCACACGGTCGACCACCTCCTTAATCGAGGTCACCGCCCGGGTCAGGTCCTCCACATACTCCTTACGATAACGGGCGAACTTCTCGTCCAAGTATTTAACCCACTAATTCATCATCCATTCAGCTGGTGTGGTCAAACTTTGCTTCTCTGCCATTGCATACACCAAACTCTGAGCTTCACTCCCAACCAACTTTTGATTTCTTCTTTTACGATTGTTTCTTGGGCACAGCTCCATAAAATAGGGGTCGCCTTCTTCTCCTCTCGCTTTTATCCACTTATGTTGCAAAATTCCCACAGAAATCCTGCTTAAGAGCCATTGAAAAAACACTAAGAGCGGGAGCTGCTCAATGTGCGACCGTTCACTCCATGGTCGCCACCGCAAGTCGCTATAATCGATTATTGTAAGAACACTTCTGGTTCATTAATTGCCCCTTTAGGGAAGGAAATCTGCCATCCTTACCTGGTCTGGCCTACATGTGACTCCAGACCCACAACCATGTTAACCCCTCTCTGAAATGGCCTAGCAAGCCACTCAGCTCAACGACAATTAGGGATGGGCAACACATGCTGACCCAGTGACACCCACACCCCATGAAAGAATAAAGAAGGTATCTCCAGGAACTAATCGCATAAAATTGCTGTGAGCAAATGAGAGGAAAATCCAAGGGTATTAAAACTTGTTCTTTTCCCCCATTTTCTTTGAAGACTTTTGGTTGTTCATTGTAAAAATATTGGTGGTGAGCAAAACGGCTATGAGGTTGACAGTCTGTACCAGCGGGAGGGAGGCAAGATGGTGAGAGGAAGTGTTGAAACTCATCACAACACATGCAATTAGAGTCAGCGACCCTAAATTTGCTGCTGAATTTCGCCTTACCTTCTGAAGCAGTGACACCAATCCACTGGACCAACCAGGGGAATAATTAATGCTGGCAGAATTGAATATGTGAAGGGCTTCATTAACCGAAGTGCTGGAACGGATTTCATATGGCCTCTGTGAAAAGACACAAACATCGTCTGTGTATGTAGCCCTGAATCTTAGGATTCACTACTGAGCAAGAGTTTGCTTTCATTGTCTGAATAACAACATTGTGAGTTAGTCAACATAATTATTTCATTATATTTTGAATTTCAAAATTTCTTTTCATTTCACTTCTACAGCCGAAACAATCCGAGAAAGATAAAAAAGAAACATTTCTGATAAAGCAATCGATTAGAGGGTTCTGTCATTTCGTTAACATGGCAACAAGGGTCTTTGTGGTGGCTCAATGGGTAATGCACCATTGGATCTCTCTTGGTAATGAGATTAGAATGGCAGTTTGGATAATTATCAATTGTGAATAGTTTATGGACAAGAAACAGATTATAGATGATTGGGAAGGTCCCTGAGATATATGTATGTCAATGTATAGTCAAGAAGCTTGATGGGGGCAGACAGCTGAATACACAGAAGGCATAATCAAAGAACAACAAAGGTACAAGTGACCAGTTCCTCAGAGGGAAGGGAGGCAGTTACCATCTCGCAGTCTCAGAAAGTGGGCAGGCCAGTTTCCAGCCACCAAGCCTGAAGGCTAAGTTTACACCAAACAAGCTTATTATGCAGAAAACCTTTGTAACAATAATTTTGAACATTTTTTGCAGGACCAGGAAAAGACTGTTCCCAGATTTGACTGACGTCCCTGTACTGTGTGGTAACTATAGCTGGTTACTCAATTTGGATGTTGGTTGGGGAACAGGGTAGGTATTACAGAGTTCAGGTATTGTAGATATATTTGGTAACAAGGGGTAGGTTCTGCACAAACTGTGTGTGTTTAGTAATTCGTATCTCATAATTGCATGAGTAGAATAGTCCTATTTTTATGTATTTGTCTTTTCTTTATTTTAATAAATAGTCTTTAATAATTGTTACACGATGACCGGAATAGCTATTGTCACTGGGGTTTCACTTGTCTCCTAACACCAAAACAAAGCAAAACTATACACCCCCATGAACTGGTGTTCCAAGTTAGGATACCCTCACTGATGACATCAGCGTGCTTCATGACACTCTAAAGCCAATAACCTGACAGCACTTGTAGTCACAGCTCATTGATGAATTATGATACCAAAGAGTAACTGGCAGCATTAAAACCTTACCCAGTAAGGTAACAAGGCCTTGGGAGGGAAGAGGTGCAACTTAGCAAGGGATGAAAAATGATAAAGTCATCAGGCCCTTAGACTTTGTGCTAGTTTGTGCTGAATATGATATGTATGAGTGCACCGAGAGTAATAGATGGCTCTCTGTACCTGTCCTTTGAGGAGCTCATAGGCGGTGATTCCTAGAGACCACCAGTCCACAGCAAAGAGATAGCCGGTCCGCCCATTTACAAAGGGATGAAATATTTCCGGAGCTGAGGAAAAATGTACAATTAATACTGTAGTTTTGCATGATAATTAATATTCCTTATTCATGAGCACGTTAGGAACTAGGCACAGGTTTCCACCCATGTCTGGAAATTTCTGATAAAGGAATCGATTGGCGGGTTCTATCATTTTGTTAACATGGTAAAGAGGGACTTTGTGGTGGTTCAGTGGGTAATGCAACATTGGGTGTGGGATTACACCACAATAATTCCACCCATACTGGAAGATATTTTCAGAGGGAAAATGCCAAAAGGAGCAACGTGAAGAGTTTAAACTCTTTACATTTCCAGCCATAATAATTGCTTCTTCAGCTTGTCTGGGAAGGTCTGAGGAGCTCACTGCATCTCTCGACTCAAGGCAGAAGAGGGCAGATCAAATGACCATAACTATTTCTGGCTTAATCATTTGAGTGGTTGCTATAGGTGACATCGTACAATTGGAAAACGCTACATAAGTCCATTGTCCCTGTCATAAATTTTTTTTAAAAATAGGGCAGCTTGGAGTTTTCTCATCAAAACTGCTGGCTGGCATGTGTTTCCTCATCAGGTTTTGTGGTGGTATGTTAAATACAAGGCACTGAGGTGTTCCATCGTGCTCATACTTCAAAAAACATTATCTGCCTTTAATTTCCTCCCAGGAACCCATCAGTCAACTTGACTGCTCAGCCAGAACCTGTGTGGGCTCTTTGAATCTCTGCCATTGTCTTCAGTTTCTGGCCCTGCACCACCTTTCACTCCCTGGGAAAGAATGTCACTTTATGAAAGTTTTAGGGAGAGCATGAAGGTGACCCAGGGACACCTTGGCTGAGTCGAGACCTTGGATATCTCTTCCAGCCTTCCTCAAATATTGGTGAAACAATTAATATCTTTGACTTTCCAGTTCCCTTGTGAATTATAGTGAGAAAACCAAAAGATCATTAATGTTTGCAAATGTCTCAACCCAACAACAAATTGTATTTTTCTTTTTTTGAAGAGAAGGATGACGAGGATTTGGAAGTTTGATGCATTGAGAGTGGGGCATACCACAAATACGTAAATCAGATCAGAGGATATCCTTACAAGCAGTCAATGTGTCCTTTCCCTTCAGAGATTGCTGGAGAATTGCATTTGTTGCTGCTGCTTCTTTCCAGGCAGCCTTAGATCACATTACTCAACATAAGACAGCAACTATACACCACTGCATAAAGACAGCCTCCAGTGTTTTGTGAATGAGATTCTATTCAAGTAGAGTGTGATGTCAATTACCCAATATGCATGCTGATCACCTTACCCAGAGGAAATGAAAAATGAAATTAAAATCGCTTACTGTCACTTAGGCTTCAATGAAGTTATTCTGAAAAGCCCCTAGTTGCCACATTCCGGCGCCTGTTCAGGGAGGCTGGTACGGGAATTGAACCGTGCTGCTGGCCTGCCTTGGTCTGCTTTCAAAGCCAGCGATTTAGCCCAGTGTGCTAAACCAGCTCAGATCACAAGAGTGGATTTATTTTTTTAAATCCTTCTGACACCGTACCACCATTTACATTGCTTCACTCGCCAATGGTGAGCCAAAGAAGAGTCTCCATTTTTCACTGGAGACCAAGGATATCTCTGATTGCCATGGCTGTTGACTCCAAATGGCATCCGCAACCATGTAGCTCCAACTCCAAAGTTCTCCTTCTACATGGTGCTCCTAAATTTCGAGAGTGAGGTGGTCAAGACTTTTCAGCTGAAGTCTTGAGGTGATTTTTATCCCAATCCTGCTGTTGAACTTGAAGAACTTTCCGCCAGCTGCTTCGCAATGAGGACCAAGTCTTGGCCTGAAGCTCCTTTTTATGCTGCCACCAAAGGGGGCTGGAATCCTGGGACCCCATTGACACCATCCCAAGAGGCAACAACATCAGTTAATGTACTTTGAAGCCCAATGATGCTGGGCACAGGCTCACTTAGAGTTCAGCTTAGCTAAATAATTTCAGTTATGAGGATAGTTTGGAGAGGTTGGGACTGTTCTCTTGCGAGGGAAGGGGGCTCAGAGAGGAGATAACATGGAGATGTTCAAAGTCATGAGGAGACTGGACACAGTAGTTCATGAAAAACTGTTCCTGCTCGTAAAAGGATCAAGAATGAGAGGGCACAGAATTAAAGTGATTTGCAAAAGCAGCAAATAGAACAGTACAGCACTAACAGGCCCTTCGGCCCTCGATGTTGTGCCGAGCAATGATCACCCTACTCAAACCCACGTATCTACCCTATACCCGTAACCCAACAACCCCCCCTTAACCTTACATTTTTATGACACTACGGGCAATTTAGCACGGCCAATCCACCTAACCCGCACATCTTTGGACTGTGGGAGGAAACCGGAGCACCCGGAGGAAACCCACGCACACAGGGGGAGGACGTGCAGACTCCACACAGACAGTGACCCAGCCGGGAATCGAACCTGGGACCCTGGAGCTGTGAAGCATTTATGCTAACCACCATGCTACCGTGCTGCCCCCAAATGTGACGTGAGGAAAAACGTTTTCACACAGTGAGTGTTTTGGGCCTGGAATGCACTGCCTGTAAGTGCCGTGGAGGCAGTTCAATCAAGGCATTCAAGAAGGCATTAGATGATTATTTGAATGGAAAGAAATGTGCAGGGGTATGGGGGAAAAGGCAGGGAATGGTACTAAATCATGAGGCTCCTATGGAGAGCCGCTGCATACACGATGGGCCAAAAGGCCTCCTTTTGTCCTGTAACAATTCTGTGATTCAGACCTAGTATTTCACTGAAGTTCAGGGGGCAATGGGAAATATCGCCTGACTCACATCTGTGGAAGAAGTTGCAGCTACCATTTCAGAAACCTCGACTACCCCCAGAATCTCCCCCCAATACCTTGTGGCTGTCAACATTTCATAGGTTGCAGCACGCTGCAGGTGTTCAGCATGGCCTTGCACTCTTCCTTCATGGTGCTATAGGTACTGAAAATGGATGTGCCAACTGATTCACCATGTGGGAACAGTCTCCACTGCTTGAGAATGATGGTTCTGCCTCATTGACTGCTTGGAAATGCAGCCTCTGAGATGTGGCCTGTGTAGCTTCTCAGTTGAGTGCAGTTCTTTTCCCACACTCCAGTGAACCATTTCAACTCCTTCTGCTGACATGCATTTTATGCTTGACAGATATTCTGTCTGACTTGCTAATTATCTCTTCCCAAGTGAGTCCAGTGGGGCTGGTGCTCAGGTAAGCAAGTTTCCATGATACAGTACGGGTGGGTCAGGAGTTGCCAATCTAGATGTGTCCGGTAGCTCTGCTGAACACTCATCAATTTCTTTATAAAATTTACCTGATTTATCATCAACAAGTACTTGTTGGCCACTATGAAGGGGAGCACATTAAGGACTTGGGAAAAATTAGCTAGTGGCAGCCCATTTAAACATAACCATAGGGATCATGTGCAATCTGGAGGAGAGATACCCGAGGTCATGAAGCAGATTGTGGATATGGTACAGTGACCTCAGCTAGGTGGCCAGGTAGAGAGTGTTCCTAGTGAGGCGAGGAACAGCACACAGGAACAAGAGAAAACTGGAGGTGCATGGTGGAGGTTACAGTCTGACCACATTGGCTTCTCAGGCACTCTGGCTCGGATTCTCCAAAATCCCAGCTAAGTGTTGATGCTGGCGTAAACACCGGAGTGTTTCACGCCGGCATCGACAGGCCTCTTGGCCCAGCAATTCAGTGGCCCAAAGGGGGCCAGCACGGTGCCAGAATGCTCCACGCAGCTCAGGCGCCGATACACGGCCCTGCACTCCCGGCGCGGGTCTGCGCATGCGCGTGGTGGCCGTTTCCACGTTGGCACCGCACAACATGGTGTAGCGACACAGTGGACCTGTGCGGAAGGTAGCCCCCCCCCCCAAATCACGCGCACCTACCGATCGGTAGCCCCCGATCGCGGGCCTGCCCGTCATGGAGACACCCCCACGGAGTCTGATCGCCGCCCGTCCAGGACGACCGCCGCAGTTGCGGATCCGAGCTCCCGTCGGGTGGTACCATATGTGAATCATGGCGGCGGGACTTGGCGGGAACTCGACCAGTCGACCGCAGAGAATCGCCACGGGAGCCTCTTTCTACGGACCCCGACCGGCGCTGCGTTGACCGCGTGCGCGCAACTGGTATCGATTCTCCCGTCCCCGGAGAATCGTGTCCCAGCGTTGGAGCAGCGTGGCGGGAATTTCCGTCATCAACGGCGATTCTCCGACCTGGTGCTGGCTTGGAGAATCCGGCCCTAGTGCCTACCATTCAACAAAGGCATTTCTTGTTACATAATGCGTGGTTAGAGAAAATCAATATCCATGCCAAGTGAGAAGAGTCAAATGTTCCAGGTAAAGGATTAATTGTGGCAAGTGTAAGGGATCAGATATGACAGGTAAAGGGCCACCTATGGCAGAGGAGGCAGTGGCATTTATTGTCGCTGGACTAGTGATCCAGAGGACCCGGGTTTGAATCCCACCACGGACAATAGTGAAATTTGAATTCAATTAAAAATCCCATGATACCATTGTCAATTGTCATAAAAACACACTTGATTCACTAATGTCCTTTAGAGAAGGAAATTTATCGTGCTTGCCTGGTCTGGTCTACAGCTGTATTTTATTTTTTGTGGAACGTCCTCTTTCAGATCAAAATGAAACTGGGGAGTAATCTGAAAGAGGGATAATTTGTTTCCTTCTTATCATAGATCATAGAATTTACAGTGCAGAAGGAGGCCATTCGGCCCATCGAGAGTGCACCGGCTCTTGGAATGAGCACCCCACCCAAGGTCAACACCTCCTCCCTATCCCCATAACCCAATAACCCCACCCAACACTAAGGGTAATTTTGGACACGAAGGGCAATTTATCATGGCTAATCCACCTAACCTGCACATCTTTGGACTGTGGGAGGAAACCGGAACACCCGGAGGAAACCCACGCACACACGGGGAGGACGTGCAGACTCCGCACAGACAGTGACCCAAGCCAGGAATCGAACCAAGGACCCTGGAGCTGTGAAGCATTTGTGCTATCCACAATGCTACCGTGCTGCCTTATGATACCATTGGGATCCAAGAAATGTCCATGTGACCCGAGGTTGCTACTGTATTGGGATGAAATGTGAAGTAAAAATTAAACAGAAAAGTCATTGCAGTGCTGTCAGTTTGGAGCCCGTCTTGCAGTAGAAAGTTCAGAACACAGAATTTATGTGAGGGCAGGAATAATAATCTTTATTAGTGTCACAAATCGGCTCACATTAACACTGCAGTGAAGTCACTACAAAGAGATCAGTTTTTTTTTCCGGCAGTAGGAATAAAATGGTGATACAATGTGCCAGTGAGTTGAGAACTGGACCCTGAACCTGGTGTGTTGGTTCACTGGTTGAAAAAGAACTCTGGATGGCTATGCCATCAGGACTGTCATGATGTGAGTGTGAGAGGACTGATGGGCATGCACCTTGTTGGTGTTAATTGCGACTGGGCACTTTCGGATGAAATACGGCTACTGGTGAATGTGACTGAAAGGCAGAGGTGATTGACTGAGAAGTCAGAAAGTCTACATAATGGAGGCTAAATTGGAAAAACTGAGATTGCACATGGTGCTCCATTTGCATGGCAAGTATTGTGAGTGCTTGTAACAATGTGAGGTGAATCTTTGTTGTATTGACTACTTAAAGCTAATTTTTTTCTTTTTATTTGAAATATCCTTCACCTGTTAGTTTTTGTATTAGTTTTTAGTCAATTTTAGTTGGCATGCAGCAAAAGCTTAACAAAATTAAGTCAAACCTTGCCCGTTCTGATAAAAGGTCATCGATCTCTCCTGGGATGGTAATACAGGTGCTACGTGAGCCAGGCGTAAGGTGTGTGAGGTGTAAAGGATTAGATGATTTTGGCAGGTCTCTTGACAGATTTCTGTGAGGTTTGTGGGGTCCTGGGGTCAGGTTGGCAGTCATGGTTTTGCAACTAGTAACTGGTACATGTACAATCCCTGGATTCATGGAGTGTTTATCCCTGGAATCATTCATGTGAATCTCCTCTGTAGTCTCTCCAAAGCCTTCACATTCTTCCTCAAGTGTGACACCCAGAACTGGACGCAGTACTCTGGAGAGGGCCTAATTAGTGGCTTATGCAAGTTCAACATGACCTCCTTACTCTTGTACTCAATGTCACATTTGATTATTTTATTTTCTCAGCTCTTAGTGCATCCCCTGTGGGTTGCTCTGATATTGACGGCTTAGTTCTCCTTAACGTTAATTTTGGTACAGGCTTTAATTTGCAAAGTACAGACAACAAGAAAAGTTGGTATGAACAATTAATGTCACTTGGACATCCATTTGGGGTGAGAGTACTTTCAGATGCTGGCTAGCATTGAAGAATTCTCCTGAGAGATTGTTACCCTACTGTCTGACAATGAGGTATAGGTTGCAGGACTTGAGAATTGTATTTGAAAATGACAATGAACACGCCCACCTAATCACCTACACCGTGAGGTCATAGTTGGCAGGGAGATGATTCATTTCTCTACCATCCTTTTCGGTATGATCATGTCTTCATGTAACTTGGGTCACCTTTGTAGACATCCTTTGCACCATGTGGCCAATGGGTATGGCTGACTATATCAGGCAGCTCCTACATAATCCCACTGCAGAGGCTAGTCCAGGCTGACACTTCAGTGCAGTATTGAGGGAGTGTACCAATCTGAAGAGTGCCATATTTTAGATTGGATGTTAAACCGTGCCCAGGTACATCCCACTCCTTATTCTGCAATACCAATAAACCATCTGACCACCGGGAAGCAGTTAACAGACAATAAGTGCTCCAAATTTTACACAGTAGCAACACTCTACAAGCTCAAAGAGCACGCAAACAGAAAGCCAACCAACATGGAGGAGAGTGAGGCCAAACTGACAGGTAGCATTATGGGGAGTGTGAGCAGCTAGCACTGAGGGGGGTGTGAGCAGACAGATAGCACCGAGGGGAGTGTGAGCAGACAGATAGCACCGAGGGGAGAGTGAGCAGACAGATAGCACCGAGGGGAGAGTGAGCAGACAGATAGCACCGAGGGGAGTGTGAGCAGACAGATAGCACCGAGGGGAGTGTGAGCAGACAGATAGCACTGAGGGAGTGTGAGCAGACAGATAGCACCGAGGGGAGAGTGAGCAGACAGATAGCACCGAGGGGAGTGTGAGCAGACAGATAGCACCGAGGGGAGTGTGAGCAGACAGATAGCACTGAGGGGGGTGTGAGCAGACAGATAGCACCGAGGGGAGTGTGAGCAGACAGATAGCACCGAGGGGAGAGTGAGCAGACAGATAGCACCGAGGGGAGTGTGAGCAGACAGATAGCACTGAGGGAGTGTGAGCAGACAGATAGCACTGAGGGAGTGTGAGCAGAGAGACAGATCGCACTGAGGGAAGCGTGTGCAGACAGACAGATAGCACTGAGGGAGTGTGAGTCGATAGACAGCTAGCACTGAGGGAGTGTGTGCAGACAGATAGCACTGAGGGAGTGTGAGCAGAGAGACGGGTAGCACTGAGGGAGTGTGAGCAGACAGACAGATAGCACTGAGGGAGTGTGAGCAGACAGACAGATAGCACTGAGGGTGTGTGTGCAGACAGACAGATAGCACTGAGGGTGTGTGAGCGGACAGATAGCACCGAGGGGAGTGTGAGCAGACAGATAGCACCGAGGGGAGTGTGAGCAGACAGATAGCACTGAGGGGGGTGTGAGCAGACAGATAGCACCGAGGGGAGTGTGAGCAGACAGATAGCACCGAGGGGAGAGTGAGCAGACAGATAGCACCGAGGGGAGTGTGAGCAGACAGATAGCACTGAGGGAGTGTGAGCAGACAGATAGCACTGAGGGAGTGTGAGCAGAGAGACAGATCGCACTGAGGGAAGCGTGTGCAGACAGACAGATAGCACTGAGGGAGTGTGAGTCGATAGACAGCTAGCACTGAGGGAGTGTGTGCAGACAGATAGCACTGAGGGAGTGTGAGCAGAGAGACGGGTAGCACTGAGGGAGTGTGAGCAGACAGACAGATAGCACTGAGGGAGTGTGAGCAGACAGACAGATAGCACTGAGGGTGTGTGTGCAGACAGACAGATAGCACTGAGGGTGTGTGAGCGGACAGATAGCACTGAGGGAGTGTGAGCAGAGAGACGGATAGCACTGAGGGAGTGTGAGCAGACGGATAGCACTGAGGGAGTGTGAGGAGAGAGACAGATAGCACTGAGGGAGTGTGAGCAGACAGACAGATAGCACTGAGGGGAGTGTGAGCAGACGGATAGCACTGAGGGGAGTGTGAGCAGACAGATAGCACCGAGGGGAGTGTGAGCAGACAGACAGATAGCACTGAGGGAGTGTGAGCAGAGAGACAGATAGCACTGAGGGAGTGTGAGCAGACAGATAGCACCGAGGGGAGTGTGAGCAGACAGACAGATAGCACTGAGGGAGTGTGTGCAGACAGATAGCACTGAGGGATTGTGAGCAGAGAGACAGATAGCTCTGAGGGAGTGTGAGCAGAGAGACAGATAGCACTGAGGGAGTGTGAGCAGAGAGACAGATAGCACTGAGGGAGTGTGAGCAGACAGATAGCACTGAGGGAGTGTGAGCAGAGAGACAGATAGCTCTGAGGGAGTGTGAGGAGAGAGACAGATAGCACCGAGGGAGTGTGAGGAGAGAGACAGATAGCACTGAGGGAGTGTGAGCAGACAGATAGCACTGAGGGAGTGTGAGCAGACGGATAGCACTGAGGGAGTGTGAGCAGACAGACAGATAGCACCGAGGGAGTGTGAGGAGAGAGACAGATAGCACTGAGGGAGTGTGAGCAGACAGACAGATAGCACTGAGGGAGTGTGAGCAGAGAGACAGATCGCTCTGAGGGAGTGTGAGCAGAGAGACAGATAGCACTGAGGGAGTGTGAGCAGACAGACAGATAGCACTGAAGGAGTGTGAGGAGAGAGACAGATAGCACTGAGGGAGTGTGAGCAGAGAGACAGATAGCACTGAGGGAGTGTGAGCAGACAGACAGATAGCACTGAGGGAGTGTGTGCCGACAGGTAGCTCTGAAGAGAGTGTGAGCAGAGAGACAGAGAAGAACAATTGGCACAATTAAATATGAGGAGTTCCATTGGAGCATTGGATAAAACAGGAGGAGACAATTTGAAAGTTTCCAAGTAGGTTGGGGAAGAGCAGGAGCATTCGGCAATACAAAGCTCCTAACAGCAATGGAAAAGTTGAATCATGCATCCAGAGCACCAAAGCTGTCAGCCACCAGAAAAGAATTAACATGAAGTAGTGGATGTCTGGGCACAGACAGCAACTATTGTGACAAAACTTTGGTGCTAGTCCTGCATTCAGCCAATGCTGGCATCAATATTCCAGATGGCGAGTGAAATTCTCTGCCCGCGATGCCGCAAACTGCTATCGGCCAAAACGGAGGTTCATGTCCGGCGCCAATTTGGGTGCCATGCTCCGGCCCCTCGCTGGTGCAATAACGAGGTTTGCATCCCGCGCCCGCCGCAGCATGTAAAGTTGGCAACTGCATGCATTTAAATGTAATTAGTGGGTGGGACACAGTACGCTCTGCCCATCCACAATGCTCTGCTCCTCTCAGGTCAATGTCCCACGGGCGTGAAGTACTACAAGTATTTTCAAACGTGGACTTGGCGCCATGGCTGCAGAGGGGGAGTGGGAGGCTAAAAAACATTTGAAAACTGTCAGGCTTGCTGGGGGATGGTTGCCCGCACCAGGGGCAGAAGCGGATAGTGACTTGGTGCCATGTCCATGGACTTAGGGTGTCCCCCTCGGATCGGGGTGGCCTCCTCATTGCTGCCGTCTGCCACCTCTGGGTGAACCCTAACATTGACCCTCTTAAGGCGAACTTTATCTTCTCGAGACTCAGAAACCCAGCCATGTCACTAACCCAGGCCTCTACACTCGGGGGCTTCGAGTCCCTCCACATTAACAAGATCCGTCTCCGGGCTACCAGGGAGGCAAAGGCCAAAACGTCGGCTTCTTTCGCCCCCTGGACTCCCGGCTCTTCCGACACTTCAAAGATCGCTACCTCCGGAATCGGAACTATGTTTTGTGTACCGTGGACATCACCTTAGCGAAACCCTGCCAAAACCCTGTAAGCTTCGGGCATGCCCCAAACATGTGGACATGATTTGCTGGGCTTCCCGTGCACCTCACACACCTGTCCTCTACCCCAAAAAACTTGCTTATCCGGGCCACCGTCATGTGTGCCTGGTGGACTACCTTGAACTGCAACAGGCTAAGCCTGGCACATGATGAGGATGTGTTAACCCTGCTTAGGGCATCCACCCACACACCCGTCTCTATCTCTCCCCCTAGCTTGTCTTCCCAAGTGCCCTTGAGCTCCTCCACTGGACTTTCCTCCGATTCCAAAAGTTCCTATTGATATCGGATACCTTCACTTCTCCCACCCAGGTACTGGAGACCACTCTGTCCTGTATCCCCCGTGGCGGCAGCAGCGGGAAGGCCGGAACCTGCCTTCCCAAGAAGTCCTGTACCTGCAGATATCCAAACCCATTCCCTGCTGGCAGTTCAACATCCACTGAAAGAACAGGCGGGGAAGCTCCCGTCTATAAATAGATCTCCCATCCTGCTAATTCCTGCCCTTTGCCATCTCCAGAATCTACTATCCAGCCTACCCGGTACAAACCGATGATTATTATAAATTGGGATCCAAACCAATGCTCTCTCCACTCTCTTATATCTCCTCCACTACCCCCAGATTCTCAGAGCCGCCACCACTACCGGACTTGTGGAGTATCGGGTCGGCGAGAACTGAAGAGGTGCCGTTTTCAGAGCTCCCAAACTGATGTCTTTGCATGCTGCCGCCTCCATTCGCTCCCACATCAATCCCTCACCCACTACCCACTTCCTAATCATGGCTATATTAGCCGCCCAGAAGTAATTACAAAAGTTTGGCAGCGCCAACCCACCCTCCCCCTGACTGCGCTCCAGCAACACTTTTACTCACCCACACAAAGCCCAAAATAACCTTACTTACCCATTTAAAAAAGGCCCTCGGGATGAAGATGGGGAGGCACTGTCATTTTCACGGCTGTACCCTCCCCGCCAGTGATAGCGGGAGCATGTCCCATCTCTTAAAGTCCTCTTTCATTTGTTCTACCAGCCGGGTTTGGTTTAACTTGTGCAGTGCCTCCCATTCCCGGGCCTCCTGGATTCCCAGATACCGAAAGCTCCTTCCTACCATTCTAAATGGCAACTCTCCCAGTCTCTTCTCCTGCCCTTCGCTTGTGTCATCTCGGTTTTCCCCACGTTCAATTTATACCCCGAAAAATTACCGAATTCCCCTAGGATCCGCATAACTTTCCCATCCCCTCCAACGGGTCTGAAATATACAAGATCAGGCCATCTGCGTAAAGCACCAGATACCCAACCCCCATATCAAGCTCAGGCTTATCTCCTGCTCTCCTCCCACTGTGCTTCCGTGAGTCAGCTGACCAAGCTGACCTGACAGTTCCCACCCATGGCACCAAACAGTCTGTCTCCGCATTGTTCTCTCACCTCTCCCCCCACTTGAACATACATATTCAAAGCATCACATTTCCTAGTAAACAAACAGCAGAAAAAACAATGGAAAAACAACCAGAAAAAAACAATCACAGAAACCAACCCCCCTCCACCCAGCTCCCAGTAAGACAAAGTTAACTTTAGCCATCGAAACAGCCCCTTATTGCACATAATGCTACTTATTCAAACCAGCACAAAAGTGATTGTCAACAAATCGCCATTGCTGTACTCTCCCCAAAGATCCAGTGTCTTTAGTTCACATCCAGTCTTTTTTCCCTGATGAAAGTCAACGCATCGCCTGGTGTTTCAAAGTAAAATTCCTGGTCCTCATATGTGACGCACAGGCACGCTGGGTACAACACCCCGAACTTCACCCCCTTCTTAAAGAGGGCCGATTTTGCCCAGTTAAACCCAGCTCGCCTCTTGGCCAAATCCGCATCCATGTCTTGATGAATTCGCAGCTCACAATTCTCCCACCTGCTGCTCCGTTCCTTCTTGGCCCACCGCAGAACGTGTTCCTTGTCCAGGAATCGGTAGATACGTACCACCATCGCCCTTGGCGGCTCATTCGCTCGGGACTTCTTCGCTCGGGCTCTGTGCGCTCTATCCACTCCCAGGGGCTGAGGGAACACCTCAGCCTCCATCAACTTCTCCAACATGTTCGTCACATAGGTCCTCACATCCGATCCCTCACTGCCCTCAGGGTGGCCGACCATTCTCGGTTCTGCCTTATGGACCTGTTCTCCAGGTCCTCCAGCTCTCCTGCATTCTTTTCTGGCTGTCATTCATCATCTCCACCTTGGTCTCCAGCACGATTAGGTATTCCTCGTGCTCGGACACCTTTTTCTCCACCTCCTGGATCGCACGTAGGTGGATTTCTTGATTCTGCACAACCTGATCAATTGAAGCCTTGATCGGGTCCAGTTTGTCCTTCTTAAGCTTGGCGAAGCAATCTTCAAAAAACGTCACCAGCTGTTACGTCGACCACTGTGCTGTCTCCCCACGGCCCTGCTTCTCCGCCATGCTTTCCCGTGTTGCTAGCTCTGCTCACGTCTTTCTTGTAGAACTTTGTCTTCTTACACGGCCACTTCTGGTCCAATTCTCCATACACTGAACGGAGATTTCTCCTCACCGTCACACTCTCCACCAACTCATCTAATAAAATCCGGGAAAAGAACGGGAGAGAAAGGTCCAAAAGCCGATCACAGACAGGAGCTATCAAATGTGTGACCTACTCCTCCATGGCCGCCACCGGAAGTCCCGTCTGTCTTTTAAACGCGCCCTTTGGTGCTACTAACAGGCTCCTGGCTGCTCACCCTGCTGAGTGCTGCTTTTGTCCATTAAATGCTCAGAAGGCACCTGATCATCTGTGAACCCACCAAGCCACTCCTCTGGACACCCTCATACCCCAGTTGCATCATCAAGGCAAAGGTTAATCAGGAAACCCTTAGGTGTAGGCACTCCTCAGAAGCGGTGCCCCATTATGGAGGACACCTGCACCGCAGCCTAGGGAACCCTCCCGGGTTCTCTGCCCCTCACAGGGTAGAGGTCTCACCAGTGACCCCCACCCCTCAGGATCACCAGCTGTGTCCTCCTGGTGAGACTGGCAGCGCTGACTGCCTCTGCCAGCACCCCAGGCAATGTTCATGAAGACAGGTTTCAGTGTAGGTTGGTGCTCTATCAGAGGTTCAGTGCAGTCTTGATGGGCCGATTGAGCTCATAGAATCACACAATCTCAACAGTGCAGAAGGAAGGTATTTGACCCTTTGATTCTGCACCGACCCCCTGAAAAAGAACCCTACCTAGGTCCATTCTCCAGCCCTATCGCTGTAACCCCACCTAAACTGTACACCACTGACAGTAATGGGCAAATTTAGCATGGCCAATCCACCTAACCTGCACATCTTTGGACTGCGGGAGGAAACCGGAGCACTCAGAGAAAACCCACACAGACACGGGGAGAGTGTGCAGACTCCACACAGTGACCCAAGGCTGGAATTGAACCCAGGCCCCTGGTGCTGTGAGGCAGCTGCTCTAACCAGTGTGCCACCCTGCCGCCCCATATATTCTATATCCAAATGTTTAATATACCTTTTGATTTCTGCAACAAAATAGTGGTAATTTTCCTACAAAACGATAAGTTCCAAACTAAATTGTCATAAAGTGTGTCAACAGGGCTAATTTGAGTGTGGGTGCCAGAATTCCTAGTGTGCCTTAAAATTTGAATGGAAGCAAAACTTCAAACATAATTTCTTCATTGAAGCTCAATGGTCACATCAGAGTGAGGTGAGTGACTTGCTTGAATTGTGTGCCCTCTTGCAGTTCAGCGGGTAGCACTCTGGTCTCTGAGTCATGAGGTTATGGGTTTGAGTTCTACTCCATAGACCTGAGAACATGTTTCAGGCTGACACCTCAGGGCAGCACTGAGGAGGTGCCACCTTTTTGTTAAGGCATTAAACAAAGTCTCAGTTTTCCCACTCAAATGGATGTGAAAGATCTCATGAAGCTATTTTGAAGAAGGATAGCAGAGCTCTACCCAGTGTTCCTGTTAATGCTTATCCCTTTGCCAACAACACACAAAAGAGATTATGTGCGCATTATCACATTGCTGTGCGTGGGAGTTCGAAAATTAGTTGCGTTGCTTCCTACAACACAACAGTGATGATATTTCAATAGTATTGTATTGGCTGTGTACTCAGATTCATCTCCTTCAGGTTGAAAGAAGGCTTGGCGAGAGATGCAATGGTTTTTGTCGAGGCTTATCTGGAGCAGCTCTGTGATGCAGGACTCTGCTCCGCAGGCTGTTCCCAGGGTTGCACACCAAGATAAACATCAACTACAGCTGCAAGTTCGTCAACTCAGTGAAAGATAATCTGTTGTTTGCCTGAAACTTGTTGGTCTCCCAGTGCAAAGAATCCTCAACCGAGTATTGCAGACTGGCACTTTCCAAGGCCTAGGACTAGGTGCTGACGGACGCACTGAAGTTTGGGGGTAGCTGTTCCAGAGGTCAATGTCCAAGTCCTTCCCCCCATAGTACACTGAGGGATGGAAGATTTGTAGAACCTTCAGGCTTATATCTGACATTGGATATGTGTGAACATTGAGAGTATTGAAATTGTCGTGAACACACTGTATGAAGTAACATGGAATTCTATTGCACTTTCTGTGAGTTTTCAATTTGAAATGTTTTTCCCCCTGGAGTTATGCCAGACATGGAATGTATTTATCAGGAGAATTATAACTGCACCTGGAATGGAATATCCTGTATGGAGACAAGCTCAATTTAAGGCACTTTCTGTCTGGTCTGGTTGATATCATTTAGTAATGTACTTTTACAAGTTGTATGAATAAAGTATATTCACACCAAGATTGTGAAATATCTGCCCATCCTCAAGTCCCCACACTTACCCATGTATGGTTTTGTGCCTGCAATTGAGGTGGCTTGCTTTTCCTCGTTCACCAATGCTGCAATGTTGAAGTCAGTAATGTGCACGTGCCCTAGAATGGTCCAGATAAAAGAAAGAAATACGGAAGATTAAGATGCCTGAAAAATACTGGTGATAAATCTCTGATGTCAGCAATTGCACTGTCGCTAGGACTATTTGTGCAATTGTGCAGTCGACTGGTAACTAATCAAGCGTGTGAGTTTGACACAACGAGAGATGGCGCACTGTGGCAAATTATTTTCTCTGACTGATCAGCAGCACAACATGCACACAGCTATTCCCCTTCCCCGTAGCTATGGTATCGTGGGCAGCACTCTCATCTCTAAGCCAGTGAGGTTCAAGCCACACTCTCGAGACCTGAGCATAGAAGCCAATTCAATGCTCAACAGAGGGAGTGCTGCACTGTCAGAAACGCTGCCTTTGGATGAGATGCTAATCCAAGGTTCCGCCTGTTCTTTCAGTGGACACAGAAGATCACATGGCATTGTTCAGAGAAGAACAGGGGTGTTCGGACCTCAACCAGCATCCCTAATAACAGATGATCTGGCCATTATCGCATTTGTTTGTGGGATCTTGCTGTGTACAAAAGCAGTTGTGTTTCCCAAATTACAGCAGTAACTACGCTTTGAGGTGTCTTGGGCGCATGCAAAGTACGGCAGAAATGAAAGTCATAGACATAGAAGTTACAGTGCAGAAGGAGGCTATTCGGCCCATCGAGTCTGCACCGGCTCTTGGAAAGAGCACACCACCCATGGTCCACACCTCCACCCTATCCCCGTAACCCAGTAACCCCACCCAACACTAAGGGCAATTTTGGATACTATGGGCAATTTAGCATGGCCAATCCACCTAACCTGCACATCTTTCGACTGTGGGAGGAAACCGGACCGCCCGGAGGAAACCCACGCACACACGGGGAGGATGTGCAGACTCTGCACAGACAGTGACCCAAGCCGGAATCGAACCTGGGACCCTGGAGCTGTGAAGCAATTGTGCTATCCACAATGTTACCGTGCTGCCCTTAAGAACAAATTAATCTACACTCCATCATTCTACCGTAATCCATGTACCTATCCAATAGCCGGTTGAAGGTCCCTAATGTTTCTGACTCAACTTTCTTTCAGACCTCCTTTAGCCGCATGTTTTCCGGCACTTACAGATCCTCCCCCCCCCCCCCCCCCCCCCCCCAAAAAAAACCCAAAACAATGGACCACAACACCTTTGGGAAATGAATGGTGAAAATTGGAAAAAGAAAGTTCCTGGCCTTTAAATCTGGAGTTAATAATAATCTTTACTGTCACAAGTAGACTTACATTAACACTGCAATGAAGTTACTGTGAAAAGCCCTTAGTCGCCACATTCCAGCGCCTGTAGTACACGGAGGGAGAATTCAGAATGTCCAAATTACCTAACAGCATGTCTTTCGGGTCTTGTGGGAGGAAATTGGAGCACCCGGAGGAAACCCAGGCAGACACCGGGAGAACGTGCAGACACCGCACAGTGATCCTGGAGCTGTGACACAACAGTGCTACCCACTGTGCTGTGTGATTTTGGTATAGGTACTGTCTCCTGGTGGCCTCAGGCACTGACCCTGCCAATTACCGGGAGCTCATCTAAGTCACACAAGCTAGGTGAAAGCCTGAATCACTAGGGTTGCATCTTTTATTCCCATCAAAGGAAAGGCAGACAGAAAATTTAGGTGTTGATAACAGGCCTGAGGGGTGGCCAAAGGATTGCTGGAAAATCTATCTACTGCATATCAGACAGCATATCCCTGGTAAAAGTATCAGAAATCTTCAGGGGTTCAGACTGCATTGTAGGACTAGATCCTCAAGTTGATAACCATACCTGCCCTTCCCAGCAACATTACCTATTATACCAGTAACCTAGTTTGGGTTAACAGTGACTACTATCTCAAATAGGCCTACTGGAATCTCCAGGGAAGGGTTGGGCCTAATCTGAGCAACTTCCACACATCCCACTATTTTCATGGTCAGGCAATGCCAGAAGGCATCACTTACTTGAATTATATTCCTCAACACAACAATACTAATTTCATTTTCCTTACTCCCTATCTCTGTAATCTCCACAGCTTTATAATCCTAACCCTCTGATATCTCTTCACTCCTTCAACTCTGGCCTCTAGCACATCCGTGACTTTTATTGCTCCACCATTGGCGGCTGTGTCTTAAACTTACTTGGTCCTAATTCCTTTCCTATACCTCTCCGTCTCTCAACAACTCTCTCTTCTCCTTTAAGTTACTTTTTAAAACGAACCGCTTTGATCAAGGTTTTGGCCACCTGATTTTTGAAACAAATTCCTTATTGGGTGCCACTGGCTAGGCAAGCATTTATTGTTTGTTCCTAACTGGCCCTTCGAAGGAGGTGGTGGACTGCCTTCATGGACCGCTGCAGTCCACGTGGTATAGGTATATCCACAGTGCTGTTAGAAAGGGAGTTCCAGGATTTTGACCCAGCGATAGTGAAAGAAGGGCGATATAGTTCCAAGTCAGGATGGTGTGTGGTTTGAAGGGGAAATTGTAGGCGGTGGTGTTCCCTAATGTGATATAGTATCAGTTTTTGCCTGAAATCATTGCTGCAAAGTGCTGTGGAACATTTTACCACCTACCTGGTTTTATTAGTAAATTTGCGGGCGACACAAAGGTTGGTGAAATTGAGAATAGTGATGAGGACCATCAGAGGATGCAGGAGGATATAGATTGGTTGGAGACTTGGGCGGAGAGCTGGCAGATGGAGTTTAATCTGCACAAATGTGAGGTAATGCATTTTGGAAGGTCTAATACAGATGGGAAATATACAGTAATTGGCAGAACCCTTAAGGGTATTGATAGGCAGAGGGATCTGGGTGTACAGGTACATAGGTCACTGAAAATGGCAACGCAGGTGGAGAAGGTAGTCAAGAAGCCATACAGTATGCTTGCCTTCATCGGCCAGGGCATTGAGTTTAAAAATTGGCAAGTAGTGTTCAATTCTGGTCACCATACTACCAGAAACATGTGGAGGCTTTGGAGAGGATACAGAAAAGATTTAAAAGGATGCTGCCTGGTATGGAGGGCATTAGCTATGGGGAGAAGTTGGAGAAATTTGGTTTGTTCTCACTGAAATGACGGAGGTTCAGGGGGCGACCTGATAGAAGTCTACAAGATTATGAGGGGCATGGACAGAGTGGATAGTCAGAAGCTTTTTCCCAGGGTGGAAGAGCCAATTACAAGGGGACATAGATTTAAGGTGCGAGGGGCAAGGTATTTACACAGAGGGTAGTGGGTGCCTGGAACTCGCTGCTGCTTCATCTTGACAAATTCATGAATAGGATGGGAATAGAGGGTTATGGTCCCTGGAAGGGTAGAGTGTTTTAGTTCAGATGGGCAGCAAGGTCGGTGCAGGCTTGGAGGGCTGAATGGCTTATTCCTGTGCTGTAATTTTCTTTGTTCTTTGTAAGGTGCTACATAAATCTAGGTTGTTGTTGTTTAAAGCACAGAACAAATGAAACAATAAGGTATAAACAATTGTCAGCTTCAACTGCTCTCAGCGGATGTGGGAAGTGTTGAAACAAAATTAAAATCAGCAAAATAAAAGATTACAATAATGCTGATGTTCTGATTCCAATAACACTGCTGAAAACATTCCAACATTAAGATTACATTTTGCTCATCGTTCTGCATACTCATAGCTCCAACTGATTAGTTTAAAATAAATTATATGTGCCCAGAGGCACTCAAAACCACTCAGGTGTGCCTCTAATGGCACAGTCTGTAAAACAAATTCACATTACAGCCCCTGCTTCGACTATATGACATACCTTACTTATCCTGAAAACCGCATGCTGTTGTAGAATTACATAGATAGATGTGGTGCAATGTTATTCCATCATGGAGTTAGTACAATGGCAACCTTACTCTTCGACAGCCCTGCAGCTGCTGTTCAAATCTGATCCAACTAACACAACCAAGTAAAATTGGCCCTCACCAATAACCACAAATCAAAGTAAGCCATAAGGTGTTCTCACATGGCAACAATCATTACACGTCAAAGAACTGTTCATTGGCTTTAAAGTGTTTTAGGATGTCCTGTGGGTATGAAAAGTGCGATATAAATGCATCTTACTTAAAAGGGAACAGGTTAGGCTCGTTGCTACCTTAGCCCTCAAATGAGCTGTCCCTGTACAATTCAGCTGCTGAGACGAGGAAGAATGCAGCTTCGATCCTTCATCTACTCTGAGATAATTAATCTCAACTGGGGCAGCATTTGAGGTCCTCTAGACAAAGAAAGCAAAATTATCCAGTCCAATTCAATATTCAGGATGGCCACTAGAATGTGGACACCTGGGCAGGCATCACTGTGGAACGTTCCCTGATAGACTAGTCTTCTAATACACATTGTTTAGACACCCACAGAAAAAAGGGGCACTAGGGGAGATATGGGGGAGATATCAGAGCACGAGGCACAATCAACTAGAGCCCTGGAGCTACAACCCTACACAGCAAAGCAAACAAATACCCTTGGACCAGGACCCTGAGCAGTCTTTACTATCAGAATGGAAGACAGTCAACTATAACCCTGGACTCATGACCCCACATGACTAAGAATAGCATAGCATAGCATAGAATTTACAGTGTAGAAAGAGGCCATTCAGCCCATCGAGTCTTGGAAAGAGCACCCCATTTAAGCCCACACTTCGAACCTATCACCGTAACCTCACCTAACTTCTTTTGGACACTAAGGGCAATCCACACATGACCAATCCACCTAACCTGCACATCTTTAGACTGTGGCAGGAAACTGGAGCACCCGGAAGAAACCCCGCGCAGACACGGGGAGAACGTGCAGACTCCACACAGACAGTGACCCAAGCCGGGAATCGAACCTCGGAGCCTGGAGCTGTGAAGCAACTGTGCTAACCACTGTGCTACCCATAACCTCGAACTAGAACCTGACACAAGTATATAATCAACACATTCATGAAGAACAATTTTTAAAGCTGCAATTACTTGATCGTTTTGTTGATTGGCCTCCTGATATAAAATGGTGAAGAAATAATTTTTATTTTATAGAGGATTGTTCATATTCCAAGGACATCCTGAAGGACTTTACAACTAATGAATTATTTCTGAAGTCTAGTCAATATTATATAGTCGGCAGATACAGCAGTGAATGTAGGAACAGGAAGATTCCATAGAGTCAGCCCTGGTTCACGGTGGCATACTCACCTCTGTGCCAGAAGGTTATGGGTTCAGGTTCCACTCGAAAGACTTGAGCACAAAAATCTAGACCGACATTCTAGAACATGCCGTACTGAGAGAATGTTGCACCGTTGAAGAAGTTGTCTTTCAGATGAGATAATAACCCTAGCTCTCAGCTGGTTTAGCTCACTGAGCTAAATCGCTGGCTTTTAAAGCAGACCAAGCAGGTCAGCAGCACGGTTCGATTCCCGTACCAGCCTCCCCGGACAGGCGCCGGAATGTGGCGACTAGGGGCTTTTCACAGTAACTTCATTGAAGCCTACTCGTGACAATAAGCGATTTTCATTTTTTTTTCATTTCATTTTTCAAAATATGGCCAAGCAGTATTTTGAAGAAAAGCAGGGAAGTTCTCCCAGTGCCCTGGCCAATAATTACCCTTCACCCAAGATCACCAAATATATTATCTGATCATTCTTACTTTGCTGTTTGTGTAAACTGACTTCTGTGCTTCCTATATTACAACAGTTGTTACAAAGGGATATCTGTGGTTGTGAATGGTGATATATAAATACAGCCTTACTTTCCTCAACCAGCAATGAGATGAAAGGCTCGGAAAGATAGGGGCCGGGATTCTCCGAGCTGAAATTGCGCTTGGTGCGTGGGCAGAGAATGGGGAGTCAGACCCGCAAGCGGGTCCGATGCCCTCCCGCGATTTTCCGTGGACCGGAAAATCGCCGGCAGTCGCATGAGCGCGGTCGATGCGGCGCCGGTCGGGGGCCATTGAAAGAGGCTCCGGCGGTGATTCTTCACCGGCAGCTAGCCGAGTACCCGGAGTAACATGGTTCCACCCGGCGGACATTCGGAGTGGCAGCTGCCCATGGTGGGTGTGGGGAGATCCATCACTGGGGGGGGGGGTTCCTCCAGGACGGCCAGGGTTCCGATTGGGGGCCACCAATCGGCGGGTGCACGCCATCCAGGAATGGGCCTATATTGTTGGCACTGGCTTGCTGTGTGGGTCCGCCATGTTGCAGCTGGAAGTGCAGGGTCCCGTATCGGCAGCCGGAGCTGTGCAGAGCACTCCGGCACCCTGCTGGCCCCTTCAGGTAAGTGAATCGCTGGGGGAAGGGGTCCGTTAACGCCGGTGTGAAACACTCCGGTGTTTATGCCGGCGTCAACATTTTGCCGCCGTTTCGGAGAATCCCGCCCAGGGCCTCAATTAATTTCTTATCCAACTATGCCCAAACAGCACTGAGATAAATTACCGTAAAGTCTGTTTTTAGTCACGTTAGCTAAAAGACAAATGTTCAGGACATCACTGGGAGAGGTCCCATGCTCATCTTCAAAAAGAATTACAGGATCCACCTGAGAATGCAGGCAAGCCTTGGTTTAGTATCTCATTTGAAAGGTAACACCTCTGACAGTACAAGCACTCACTCGGTATTGCACGAAAATGGAAGCTTACATTAGGTGCTCAAAACCCTGGAGTGAATCTTGAACCCACAACCCCCTGGCACTCAGATCACAAAGTTAAGATTGACGCCATTTACAAATATCTTATCACACGAGAACCCTCTATCCCATCCCCATAATTTGTGGAGTGTGATCTGCCTGCAAATCCTGGGGTTAATTCGATCATTTTGATTTTCATGCTTCCCTTATTCTTGAACTGTGCTACTTCAACAGGAGTGTAAATATATGCCAGCTGGCAGTCAGCCTTTTCAGCTGACAGGAGTGTTTCAAACTATGTGTCAACTTGTCAGCATTTCAGAAACAAAAGCGTCAGCTTTTCTCACTGGGCTTGGAGGTAATCAGTATGAAGCACTCCTATTGGTTGGAGGACAGAAACTGCAAGTTGTCGGAACCAATTAATTAAATACCTTCTCCTCTAACTTGCACACAGATATGATACAAATAAGCAATGATTTTCAAGAGTTGCAGTCAAAAGATGTGTTTATCTTTCATTTCCCAAAGGAGTGATATTGGTTGTGGAGGGTTGTTTTTCAAACTGGAGGCCTGTGACCAGCAGTGTGCCTCAGGGATTGGTGCTGGGTCCACTGTTATTTGCTTTATATATATTAATGATTTGGATGAGAATGTAGGAGACATGGTTAGTAAGTTTGCAGATGACACCAAGATTGGTGGCATAGTGGATAGTGAAGAAGGTTGTATAAGATTTCAACAGGATCTTGAGCAATTGGGCCAGTGGACTGATGAGTGGCGGATGGTGTTTAATTTGGACAAATGTGAGGTGATGCATTTTGGTAGATCAAATCATGGCAGGACCTACTCAGTTAATGGTAGGGAGGTGTGGAGAGTTACAGAACAGAGATCTAGGGGTACAGGTTCTTAGCTCCTCAAAGGTGGAGTCGCAGATGGGCAGGGTGGTGAAGAAGGCATTCAGCATGCAAGGTTTTATTGGTCAGAATATTGAATACAGGAGCTGGAGGTCTTTTGAAATTGTACAAGACATTAGCAAGTTCACGCATGGAATACGCTGATCAGTTCTGGTCACCCTATTATAGGAAGGATATTGTCAAACTAGAAAGAGTGCAGAAGAGATTTACGAGGATGCTACCAGGACTTGATGGTCTGAGTTATAAGGAGAGGCTGATAGGCAAGGACTTTTTTCCCCTGGAGCTTAGGAAGCTTAGGGGTGCTCTTATAGAGGTCTATAAAATAATGAGGGGTATAGATAAGGTAGATAGTCAACACCTTTTCCCAAAGGTAGAGGAGTCTAGAACTAGAGGGCATAGGTTTAAGGTGAGAGGGGAGAGGTACAAAAGAGGCCAGAGGGGAAATTTCTTCACACAGAGGGTGGCGAGCATCTGGAACGGGCTGCCAGAGGCAGTGGTAGAGGCGGGTACAATTTTTTCCTTTAAAAAAGTTAGTTACATGGGCAGGGTGGGTATAGAGGGATATGGGTCAAATGCGGGCAAATGGGACTAGCTTAATGACAGAAACTGGGCGTCATGGACAAGCTGGGCCAAAGGCCCTGTTTTCATACTGTAAACATCTATGACTCTGTATATAATCTGCAGCTTTTGATGATTTTTAGTTTCCTTGTCCCCAAAACCAGTCACTGACATTTTTTGAGAAAAGGAGGATATTTCCTGGTGGTATGTTTGGAACACTGGGAACAGGAGTGGACCGTATAGCCTGTCATGCTATTCAATTAGATCCTGGCTGATCTACAGTGACAGATTGTATTTGAACATCCTAATTCTTCCATTATGGAATTGACTTGGGGATTAATAGAATTGCCAAAGCTCCGAGTGTCACTTCATTTAAAAATAATTGAAACTAAATACCCAAATGTACGCTTTTAGCACAATATACAAGTGGGATGTATGGTGCAGAATGTTGAACTATTTGTGCAAGCTTTTACACCATGCTTTGTTCAAATTTGAGAGATTTGACCCTTTGTATACTGGAGCTATCTGCAGTCCGTATCTTAACTCCCACCCGGTTCCATTCACCCGTTTTTCCTCACTGGTCTACATTGGTTCTTGAACTGACAATGTTTCAACTTTAAACTTCTCATCCTTGTTTTCAAATTGCTTCAAAGTCTCAGCACTGCCTCCCCCATGTCTGGAGTCTCCCCCAGCCCGACAACTCTCCGAGATCTCTGCACTCCTGGGCTACCTGGTCATAGAACATAGAACGTACAGTGCAGAAGGAGGCCATTCGGCCCATCGAGTCTGCACCGCCCCACTTAAGCCCTCACTTCCACCCTGTTCCCCCTAACCCAATAACCCCTCCTAACCTTTTTGGACTGTAGCCATCTGGGAATGCCACGTCCCGATTACAAAATGGACACTTTGCAAAGAATGCAGGGAAAATGGACAATTCTGAGAAAGCAAGCAGGTGCAAGGTTTGTCTGTTGATTGGAGCTGTAGCTCCCAGACAAGACCGACATTGCAAAGCCATTACCATACTCATGAGCCATCTCCGGGGACAAAAGGGTAACATTTAAGTAAACAATACCAAGGCAGACACCCAGGCGCCAGAGGAGTCTAGAACAAAGCAGGCCAACAGCAACCGGTGGGATGGCGGTCTACATCCCACCCCAGGCAGAAGTGAGGAAGGCGCTGGATGAACTGTACACAGTCATAAACAGCTATGAAACAGAACACCCAGAGGCTTTGTTCATCGTGGCCGGAGACTTCAACAAGGCCAACCTCAAGAGTGTACTGCCAAAATTCCACCAGCATATCTCCTGTCCCACCAGGGGCGACAACACTCTTGACCACTGCTACTCAAAAATCAAGGGCGCCTACCGTTCCATCCCCGACCGCATTTTGGGAAATCAGACCAGAAGACTGTGCTCCTTCTCCCGGCTTACAAGCAGAAACTCAAACGGGAGAATCCAGCTAAGAAGGTTGTGCAGTGCTGGTACGAGGAGACAGAAGACTTCTTACGTGACTGCTTAGAGACAGTGGACTGGTCCATATTTAAGAACTCAGCGACTAACTTAAATGAGTATGCCACCACCGTCATAGACTTCATCAGCAAATGTGTGGACGACTGCGTGCCAAAAAAAGCAGTACGTGCGTTCCCCAACCGGAAACCATGGCTCAACCGCGAGATTGACTCCCTACTGAAGGACAGATCTGAGACGTTCAAGGCAGACGACTCTGTCCTATACAAGAAATCCAGGTACGACCTCCGCAAAGCCATTCGAGATGCTAAGAGAGAATATCAAACTAAGCTAGAGTCACAGACAGACTCTCGGCGGTTGTGGCAAGGACTAAACAATATAACGGGCTACAAAGTGAAGCCGAGCAGTATCTCTGGCAGCAGCGTACCCCTCCCCGATGAACCTAATGCATTCTATGCTCGGTTCGAGCAGGTAACCAACAATCCGCTATCAAGTGCCCCAGCAGCCCATAATTCACCCATACCCACCATCACAGCTTCCGAAGTCAGATCGGCCTTCCTGAAAGTGAACCCGCGGAAAGCGACGGGTCCAGACGGGATCCCTGGTCGTGCACTCAGAGCCTGCGCAGACCAGCTGGCAGAGGTATTCACAGACATCTTTAACCTGTCCCTACTCCACTCCAAGGTCCCCACCTGCTTCAAGAAGACCACCATCATACCGGTACCAAAGAAGAACCAGGCAACGTGCCTCAATGACTACCGCCCGGTGGCCCTGACTTCAGTCGTAATGAAGTGCTTCGAGAGGCTGATCATGAAGCGCATCACCTCCATACTCCCAGAACGCCTTGACCCACTTCAATTCGCATACCGTCGCAACCGGTCCACATCAGACGCCATTTCCCTGGCCCTACACTCATCCCTAGAGCATCTCGAAAACAAGGACTCCTACATTAGACTCCTATTTACTGGCTACAGCTCCGCCTTCAACACCATAATCCCAGCCAAGCTCATAGCAAAACTCCAAAACCTAGGACTTGGCTCTCCACTCTGCAACTGGACCCTCGATTTTCTGACCAACAGACCACAATCAGTAAGAATGAACACCAACATCTCCTCCACAATAGTCCCCAATACCGGTGCCCCGCAAGGCTGTGTACTTAGCCCCCTACTCTACTCCCTGTACACACACGACTGCGTGGCAAAACTTGGTTCCAACTCCATCTACAAGTTTGCTGACTATACGACCATAGTGGGCCGGATCTCGAATAACGACGAGTCAGAATACAGGAGGGAGATAGAGAACCTGGTGGAGTGGTGTAACGACAACAATCTCTCCCTCAATGCCAGCAAAACTAAAGAGCTGGTCATTGACTTCAGGAAGCAAAGTACTGTACACACCCCTGTCAGCATCAACGGGGCCGAGGTGGAGATGGTTAGCAGTTTCAAATTCTTAGGGGTGCACATCACCAAAAATCTGTCCTGGTCCGTTCACGTCGACACTATCACCAAGAAAGCACAACAGCGCCTATACTTCCTCAGGAAACTAAGGAAATTCGGCATGTCCACATTAACTCTTATCAACTTTTACAGATGCACTATAGAAAGCATCCCATCGGGCTGCATCACAGCCTGGTATGGAAACTGCTCGGCCCAGGACCGCAAGGAACTTCAGAGAGTCGTGAATACCACCCAGTCCATCACACAAACCTGCCTCCCATCCATGGACTCCATCTACACCTCCCGCTGCCAGGGAAAGGCGGGCAGCATAATCAAGGATCCCTCCCACCTGGCTTACTCACTTTTCCAACTTCTTCCATCGGGCAGGACATACAGAAGTCTGAGAACACGCACAAACAGACTCAAAAACAGCTTCTTCCCCGCTGTTACCAGACTCCTAAATGACCCTCTCATTGACTGACCTCATTAATACTACACCCTGTATGCTTCATCCGATGCCAATGCTTATGTAGTTACATTGTATATCTTGTGTTGCCCTATTATTATATTTTCTTGTATTTTCTTGAATTTTGTTTAATCCCCTTTTCTTCCCATGTACTGAATGATCTGTTGAGCTGCTTGCAGAAAAATACTTTTCACGGTACCTCGGTACACGTGACAATAAACAAATCCAAATCCAAATCCAAACCTAGGACACGCCCAGCAATCAGGGCACCCACCCCTTTATTGGAGGAAATCGATAGGAACGATTGAGAAACGGCCCAATTAATTGGAGCCAAATTCAAGGCCCACCCAAAAGCACGCGAAGCCCCTTTTGGGTATAAGAAGGATCCCCCAAGAGAGACTCGCTCTCTTGGCCTTGGCTCTCAGCGAGGAGAGACCTGCCTAGCAGCTGCACCAGAACAAGTAAGTCCAAAGTCAATGCACGGTACGAGACAGACGCTCTTAGCTGATATTCCGTACCAGCTCAACCCCAGCAGCCTCAGAAGCGGACAATGGCCATTGTTCCTCTGACTGACTGGGCGCCCGAAGCTAAGTATAGGCTTTAGTAGTATGATAGTTTAGTTGGTAGAGTTTTGTGCATGAGTATATTTGACCGTGTGTGTAAATAAATGAGCACTGATTTCGAACTTACTAACTAGTGTATCGAGTCTTTGATCAGATTTCGGTTTTGAACCTAGTGGCGGCATCGGAAGATACCTGGCGACTCTTGAGCAAGCATGATTAGAATTAAGGAAGGCGACCATATTAACCGCCATAAACAGAGCCAATTAATGAGAGAACACAATTAGCAACAGGGCACGAAGGGTAATTTAGCGCGGCGAATCCACTTCTTTGGACTGCGGGAGGAAACCGGATAACCCGGAGGAAACCCACACAGACATGGGGAGAGCGTGCAGACTCCGCACAGACAGTGACCCAGCAGGGAATCGAACCTGGGACCCTGGCGCTGTGAAGCCAAGTGCTAACCACTATGCTACCGTGCTGCCCATATCACTTGCGCATCACTAATTTTAATGGCAAAAAGAAAAGAGGGTGCTGGAGATCTGAAATGAAAACAGGAAGTGCTGGGAAAACTCAGCAGGTCTGGTAGCATCTGTGGAGAGAGGAGCAGAGTTAACGTTTTGAGTCCAATATGACTCTTCTTCGGAAGAGAAGTGGTTCTGGGGAAGTCAGACAGTCTCAAAACATCAACTCTGTTTCTATCTCCACAGATGCTGCCAGACCTTCTGAGTTTTTCCAGCACTTTTTTTTTTAGAAACTTAGAGTACTCAATTTGTTCCCCCCCAATTAAGGGACAATTTAGCATGGCGAAACCACCTACCCTGCATATCTTTGGGTTGTGGGGGTGAGACCCACGCAGGCATGTGGAGAATGTGCAAGCTCCACATGGACAGTGACCCGGGGCTGGGATTGAACCCGGGACCTCAGCACAGCAGTGCTAACTACTGCGCTGCCCGCGCAGCACTTTAAAAAAAAATCACTGATTTTAATTGCTCCACCATAAGCAGCCCTACTCTTCCGCCGTCTAGAATTTGAAACTTTAGTGTTCCCTCTCTGACCCTCTCCTTCTCTCTCTTCTCCTTTAAGATACTCTTTAAAACTCATCACTTTACTCACGCTTTTGGTCACCAGCAGCAGATACCTGGCAACACCACCACCTGGAGGTTTCCCTCCAAGTCACTCATCACTTGGAAATATATCACCATTCCTTCACTGTCGATGGGTCAAAATCCTGGAACTCCCTCCCTAAGAGCACCGTGGGTGTACCTACACCGCAGGGACTGCAGCGGTTCAAGAAGGCAGCTCACCCTCACCTTCTGAAGGGTTACTAGGATGGGCAAAAATGTTGCTCTAGTTAGTGACACTCACATCCTGTAAATGAATTTTAGAAATACATGTTCCAATAGCTTGATAATGCTTCTACCACATGAAAAGCACCATATAAATGCAAAATGTTGTTGATGATTATTTATGAATGCAAGAGGGAAGTCCCTTTGTTCCTCTGTAGATACTGGGAAACACTCCATATCTGCTGTGATCTAGTACAACAAAAGGAAGACTGATGCTAACAATCAATCAACAAGGAATAAATTGCAAACTTGAACTGGATCAATCAAATCAGTCTTAAAGCATAAAATCCAAGGTTTTCATGCAAACTACAGGTCCTGGCACTGCAACCTGGAAGCCTTATCCTGCTGCATTATGTAAACAACACTTTTGAGTTCCACGACTGGAATGAAGGCACAAAGTTCTAATTCATTTCATTATTAAACCTACGACTCTTACAGTCACCATAAAGCATGAATGTTGACCATCTCACTTTTAACCCTGAGATTACCTCTATTCCAGGTGTGTTTAGACGTGCCTGTGCCAATGCAATGTCAGAATACCGATTCAGAGCTTTGGAGTGGAAACTGATCATTTAGGAAGTCCTTGAAGCATCTCCATCCCCCTTCCACCTCACCCAGCTTTCCCTCCCTCACCACCACCCTTTACATGACTAACATTGTTGAGGGAAGTAGAGATATCCCTCTTGCATGAATGCATGAAATGAAATGAAAATCGCTTATTGTCACAAGTAAACTTCAAATGAAGTGACTGTGAAAAGCCCCGAGTTGCCACATTCCTGTTCAGGGAGGCTGGTATGGGAATTGAATCCGCGCTGCTGGCCTTGGTCTGCTTTACAAGCCAGCTATTTAGCCCACTGTGCTAAACCAGCCTGCATAAGGTCAGCCCAGAGGTTCTGACCGAGGGCCAGCACTGCCCAGTCCCACTTAGTTTGCAACTATTTCCTTAGACGCCTAGCAAACGTACAATGGGAATCCACTAAAAAGATTGTGATTTTTAGGCCCACGGTCTCAGAATGGTATTGAAAAATGGGTCATTTTGCATCAACCAGCTCAATGGTTCATCAATTCTGTCAGGATTGGACGAGAGATAAATGGGAGGAGAAAAACTATAAAATGCACAAAAGTTATTTTATGGGTCTAGTGCTAAGCAACAATCCAGTCAAGGTTAGCAATTTAGCTGTATGATGGCTGTAACTTGGAATGAGTTCCTGCAGCAGGGTATGTGCTCACAAGGCCGAGCAGCCTACAGAGGTCTATGTAGCATCTTTTGGACATCAGTTTCCGTTCACTCACTGCTCATTTTAGTAATTATATTTTTATGTTTCGACAGCTTACTTTATTGCCAAAGAATTTGTAGAAGAGTCAAAATGCATCATTCAAAGCTTCAATTGAAAACAAATCCAAATTGCCAAGCCAGATAACACCGAGTGAGGAAGATTCAAGTTTCACGCCTTCTGTGTGGGTGTGTGAAAATTGGATTGCAGAGTAATAGGTTTTGCTGTCATCATGTGAAAATAGAATAAGCTGATGTGAGGCAGCATTCTTTGGACTGTGCTGTAGTCTCAAGTCCTGATTTAACTCACCAGCCAGACATTGCCAATGGGCTGGCATCCCAGAAATGGATACGTGGTTGGCATTTCACGAAGGTGGGCAGCCTGTGCATCGATGGGCCATACAGTTAAGCTGTAGAGGTTGCCTTTGAAGGAATGCAAATGTTGCACAACCATTTGTGAACAAATGCAATTGCTTGGCTGCATCAACCTCCGAAAGGCTGACAAGGTGCCAGATGCCAACGCCCAGATGTGTATCATCCTGCTCTCACAGTTAGACAGCTGTTGGCTATTTGGCCAACACTTAGAAACAGTGCACCTTAATGCACATCAGGCATCACCTTAACGCACATCAGACATCATGAGGTGACCAAATGAACCTTGGGAGAGGTGGGAATTGAAATACTGAATAATTATTGACTTATTTTCTCTTTACCCTCTCCAAGGCCCCTCCCAGCTGTATTCATACCTCCTTTCATTTTTATTACCTTTGGCAATGTACCCTCACAATTGCCTATCTCAAACCTTCAGCACTGCTCACTCAATCTTCCTGCTCTTTTACTGTCATCCCAGACTGGAATCCCTCTTAGATAAACCTACAGCTTTCCTGCATATTATCCTCCAAAGGGTTATTCAAGACATTCAATACTAAGGGGGTTAGGAGCAGCAACTGCATTTGTCCCCTCCTACTCTCTCGCCAACTTTCCCAGCCAGTTTACCTGCTGCTAATTGCCTTCCTGTCCAACTCACCCATCCCACTGCTAACCCTTGAGACTGTACCAGCCAAAGAGCTCCAATTGTCCCTGTGGTGTGTCCCTCCAGAATGTCCATTCACTTGTGCAGGAGGCTCTTGCCATCCATGAACTTACTGTGGATGATTGCATCAGGATCATGGCCTCATCAAAAATCTAGCTGAGGGGTGATGACATCTGCCCCACTAGATATATACTGGGCCTTATAGAACTGGACCTGGCTATGCTTACTGCTACTTGTAGAAATAACGGACTAGGTGGGCGTCTGTAAAAATCTTTTAATATGACTGAATGCTTAGATAGCTTATTGACAGCACATTAGCTGGGAATCCCCAGTCAGTAAAGAATATTGCAATCTGTTAATGACCACTGCACAGTGAGAGGGGGAAATTCTCCACAGGCTTCCTTCATTATTAACAGTGAGAGTCACTGACTGCAACCCCAGGTTACTGTCTTCAAGCCTTGACACAAACTCTAGTCCCTAGCCACTAACTCCATCCTTCCCCATTGCAACTTTGAGGCTGAACCAATCCTAGTGTCATGTTTGAGCCTGAGATGAGCACCTGTCTACATATCTGCACCTTCACTAATACTCTTTCCATCTCTGTAACATCGCCCAAACCTACCCCTGCATTAGTTCATCCGTTGCTGGAACCCTTATGCACACCTTTGTTAGCTCTGTACTGGACAATTCCAACACGTGTAGATAGCCTTCCATGTTCAACCTTCAATAAACTTGAGCTCATTCAAACACTGTTCCCGTGTCCTTATTCACATGACATCCCGTTCACCTTTCACATCTGTGCTTACTGACGTATATTTGCTCTTGATCAAGCATCGCCTCAGATTTAAAATTCTCATCCTTGTTTTTGAATCCCTCCATGGTCTCACCATTCCCTATCTCTGGAATCTCCTCCAGCTCCACAATCCTCTGAGATATCTGTGCTCCTCTAATTCTGGCCTCTTGAACATCCCCGATTTTAATTACCCCACAGCTGGTGGCAGCATCTTCAGTTGCCTCAATACTAAGCTCTGGAATACCCTCGCTAAACCACTCTGCCTTTCTACCTCACTTTCATCCTTTAGTTCTTTCTCTCCTTAACAGTGGTGGGTTTACCTAGAGTGGGTGTAACTCTCGACCCAGCTCTTAGACACTGGACCTCCCCACCCAGCACTCCAACCCTGTGACCTCCTCGTCCAACTCTTGGAACCTGGGACCGCCCTGCCCAGCACTCAGATCCCATGACCTCCCCACCCGACACTGTTCCCAAGATCCTCTCACTGAGTGCTTGATCCCTTAGATCTCCTCACTGGGAACTCAATCCCTGGGACATTGTCATTGGGCACTCAAACCATGGGATATTCTCATCAGACACTTGACCCACATGATTGTCTCATTGGATACTTGATCCCCATTGATTTTCTCATCAGGCACTCGATCCTCAGCATCTCCTTCCTGTGCACTTGATCATCAAGATCTTCTTGCTGGGTGCTCGATCCCCAAGCTCTCCTCACTGGGCACTCAATCCTCAGGATCTCTTCGCTGTGAAGTCGATCCCCAGGAACTTCTCAATGGGAACTTGACCCCCAGAATCTCCTCACTGGGAGTTCAATCCTCAAGGTATCTTCCCCAGGAACCCGATCCCCAGGATCTCTTCCCAGGGAACTCAATCCCAAGGGCCCTTCCCAGAAAAGTGTTCCCCAGAGAACTCAATCCCCAGAGTTTCCTCCCCAGGAACTTGATCGGCAATCTCTCCTCACTGGGAACACGAGTCCCTGGTTCTCCTCACTCAGAACTCGATCCCCAGGACTTCTTTACACAAAACTTGATCCCTAGTACCTCTTCCCGGGAACATGATCTCCATGATCCTCTCACTGGGAACTTGACCCTCAGGATCTCCTCACCAGGAACTCTTTCCTCAGGAACACCTCCCCGGGAAATCGATCCCCAGGGTATCCTCCCTGGATACCTGACCTCCAGGGTCTCCTCCCCACACACATGGCCCCCATGGTCTCCTCCCTGGGTACATGGCCCCGGCGTCTCCTCTCTGGAAACTTGATCCTCAAAATCTCTTTCCAGGTAACCTGATCCTAAGTTTATTCTCCCTGGTTACTCGATCTCCACAATATCCTCCCTGGGAACCTGATTCCCAGGATCTCCCCACTGGGAACACGATTCCCATGATTTTGCCATGGGCACTTGATCCCTAGGATCTCCTCACTGGACCCTTGGTCTTCTGGGATCTGATCCTGAGCACTCTTAATTTAACACACTTCGAATTGAAAGTAGAACTGTGTCTGAAACAGAAGACAACATCGGATATGACCAGCTCACAGTGAGCCCTCAGAGAATTATAAACCTTTGGAATTCTCTTCCCAAGGGAACTGTGGGCGCTGAGTCAATGCGTATATTAAAACAGAGGTTGATAGATTTTTCAGTACTAGGATATGTGGATGGTGAGGAAAGATGGAATTGAGGGAGCAAATGATCCAACCCGATTTAATGGTGAAGCAGACTCAAAGGCCCAAATGGCCCATTTTAGCTTCTCTTTTTATGTTTATGCAATAGAGTCTACGGGTCATTAGAATAAGACTAGACTGTTTTACCATCAAATTAAATCATGGCTGATCCATATCTTAACTCTATCTACCTGTATACGGAGGCTCTTGAACGTTATTATGATGCTGGCGGTGGAAGGGGAGAGGGAGATAGTGGTGGCGCTAGATGCGGAGAAGGCCTTTGATAGGGTCGAGTGGGGTACTTGTAGGAGGTGCTGGAAAGGTTTGGGTTTGGGGAGGGGTTTGTCAGGTAGGTGAGGCTGTTGTATGAGGCCCCGATGGCGAGTGTGGCCACGAATAAGAGGAGGTCGGAGTATTTTTGACTATACCGAGGGACGAGGCAGTGGTGTCCCCTGTCCCCCCTATGTTTTGCGCTGACAATTGAACCCCTGGCTATGGCACTGAGGGAGTCAGGGGATTGGAGGGGGCTGGTCCGGGGTGGGGAGGAGCACCGAGTGTTGCTCTATGCGGATGACCTATTGTTGTATGTGGCTGACCCGGTGGGGGGAATGCCGGTGGTGATGGGGATTCTCTGGGAATTTGGGGATTTCTCAGGGTATAAGCTTAACTTTGGGAAAAGCGAGCTGTTCGTTGTACACCCGGGGGACCAGGAAGGGGGGATTGGGAGGCTCCCACTGAAAAGGGTGGAGAGGAGCTTCAGGTACTTGGGGGTTCAGGTGGCCAGGAGCTGGGGGGCCTTGCATAAGCTAAACCTCACAAGGCTGGTGGAGCAAATGGAGGAGGAGTTTAAGAGGTGGGACATACTGCCGCTGTGTTTGGCGGGTAGGGTGCAGTCAGTCAAGATGATGGTGCTCCCGAGGTTTCTGTTCCTGTTCCAGTGCCTCCCCATCCTTATCCCGAAGGCCTTTTTCAGGCGGGTTAACAGGAGCATTACGGGACTCTAAGGGAGAGACGGGTGTTCTTGGAGCGGGGCAGGGATGGGGGGTCTGGCGTTGCCCAACCTCTGTGGGTATTATTGGGCTGCCAACACAGCGATGGTGTGTAAGTGGGTAATGGATGGGGAGGGGGCGGCATGCAAGAGGATGGAGATGGCATCCGGTGTGGGTACGAGCCTGGAAGCGCTTGCAACAGCGCCACTGCCGCTCCCTCCGACGAGGTATACCATGAGCCCGGTGGTGACAGCTACCCTCAAGATTTGGGGGCAATGGAGGCGGCACAGGGGGGAGGTGGGGGCCTCGATGGGGTCCCCGATACGGGGAACCACCGGTTTGTTCCGGGGAGAATTGATGGCGGGTTCCTGAGTTGGCACAGGGCAGGTGTCAGGAGGCTGGGGGACCTGTTCATAGGCAGGAAGTTTGCGAGCCTGGGTGAGCTGGAAGGGAAGTTCAGGCTCCCCCCGGGGAACACCTTTAGGTACATGCAAGTAAGGGCGTTTGTCAGGCGGCAGGTGGCGGGGTTCCCTCTGTTGCTGCCGCGTGGGGTCCAGGACAGGGTGCTCTCGGGGGTATGGGTTGGAGAGGGGAGGATCTCGGAAGTGTACCAGGTGATGCAGGAGGTAGACGAGGCCTTGGTGGAGGAGCTGAAAGATAAATGGGAGGAGGAGCTGGGTGAGGAGATTGAGGAGGGGACGTGGGCGGGTGCCCTAGAAAGGGTGAACTCCTCCTCTTCGTGTGCGAGGCTTAGCCTCATACAGTTTAAGGTACTGCATAGGGCTCATATGACCGGGACAAGGATGAGCGGTTTTTGGGACCGAGGACAGGTGTATTAGGTGCTCAGGGACCCCAGCAAACCATGTCCATATGTTCTGGGCATGCCCAGCGCTGGGGGAATTTTGGAAGGGTGTAGCAAGGACGGTATCGAGGGTGGTAGGATCCAAGGTCAATCCAGGCTGGGGACTCGCAATATTTGGGATTGCAGTGGAGCCGGGAGTGCAGGAGGCGAAAGAGGCCGGCATTCTGGCCTTTGCGTCCCTAGTAGCCCAGCGGCGGATTCTTCTTCAGTGGAAGGATGCGAGGCTCTGAAGCGTGGAGGCCTGGATCAACGATATGGCGGGGTTTATTAGATTGGAGAGGGTGAATTTTTCCCTAAGGGGGTCAGTGCAGGGGTTTTTCAGGAGATGGTAACCATTCCTAGATCTCCTGGCAAAACGGTAAAAGTGGGGGGGGGGGGGTTTTGTTTTGGGTTGAATATCTGTTTTTTGCAAATGACGGGCGTTAATTTATTGTTTCTCTTTTGTATTTACGGGGGGGGGGGGGGGGTGTTCTGTTTTTAGAATTTTCTGTTATTGTTTTCATTTTTGTGAAAATGTTAAAATATGAATAAAAATTATTTTTAAAAAAAACTATCTACCTGCATTAGTTCCACAGCCTTAACACTCTTACCCGAGGCAGCATGATGGTGCAGAGGTTAGCACTGCTGCCTCATGGCTCTGAGGATTCGGGTTCAATCCCAGCCCTAGGTCACTGTCTGTGTGGAGTTTGCACATTCTCCCCGTGTCTGAGTGGGTCTCACCCCACAACCCTAAAGATGTGCAGAGGAGGTGGATTGGCCATGCCAAATTGCCCCTTCATTGAAAAAAAAATTTGGGTCCTCTAAATTGAAAGGAAAAGAAAACACTCTTATCCAACAGAAATATAACAATCTCAGTTTTTGGCGTTTTCATTAAAGATTCATCAACAGCTTCCTGGTGAGAGAGTTGCAGATCTCTGTGAGTGAAGAAGTGCTTCCACACATAACCCATGAAGAGGCCTAGCTCTAACCTTAGTCTGATGCTTCATAGAATTTACAGTGCAGAAGGAGGCTATTTGGCCCATCGAGTCTGCACCACGTATAATTTTTTGGAGCACCCCGAGGAAACCCATGCAGACATGGGGAGAACGTGCAGACTCCGCATAGACAGTACCCAGCCGGGAATCGAACCTGGGGCCTGGAGCTGTGAAGCAAATGTGCTAACCACTGTGCTCCCGTGCTTCCACCAGAGCAAACAGTCAAATTCTATTCCCTGGTCACCTTCATCCCACTGATATTTCAGCCATAGATCCAAAGTCTAGACAGTGACTCTAAGCAGGGGACTTATCAACCAGCACCCTGTCCTCAACTCCCACTAGCACCTTCAAATATACAGCACAAATCAACAAAAGCCACTCAGGGAGGAGCAGGGATTTCTCTGCCTGGTTTCTCCACCCCGCTGTGGGGCAGTGATACCAGTTGGAGCACCATCATCTCCTTGCAGAGAAGATGAGCTAACTCAGGGGTGGGCAAACTTTTCCGTGCAAGGGCCACATTCAGAAATTCACAATTCACAAAGGGCCGCATAGTATATTAAGTAAAATAATTACTTCACCCGGTTATGATTCTGGGCGCCTCATATAGAACATAGAACAGTACAGCACAGAACAGGCCCTTCGGCCCTCGACGTTGTGCCGAGCAATGATCATCCTACTCAAGTCAACGTATCCACCCTATACCAGTAAGTAACCCAACAGCCCCCCCCCATTAACCTTAAAAAAAAAATTTTTTTTTTTAAATTTAAAAAATTTTTTTTTTTTTTTTTAATGACTTGGAGGGCCGCAGAAATACCTTTGGCGGGCCGCATGCGGCCCGCGGGCCGTAGTTTGCCCACCCCTGAGCTAACTCGACACAGAGTGTGGAACCATGGTCTGGACAAATGAGCAAAATCACTGGATGAACCAGCAGGTTCCCAGCCTCCTATTTTCTTAACTATTGTCGTACACTTGATTTAGTTTGATGAATACAATATATATACACTATCAATAGTAACTTTGATTTATATACAGTATCTTTAACATAGTAAAATGGCCCAAGGAAAGAACTGCAGATAAATTTGACAATGAGGCATATCAGGAGATATTTGGAGAGACAGACAAGATCCTCGTCAAAGAGGAAGGTTTTGAGGGGTGTGTCAATGGAGGAGAGTGAGGTCGAGAGACAGAGGGGATTATCGGGAGGGAATTTCAGGCGTCAGGCCTCAGCAGGCAATAATGATCTTAACTGACAGATAATTCCACGTTTGTACTTCTCAATTAGGTTAGTCTGTAATTGTTTCTCCAGTCCAGTGAATCCTAACTTTCATCCCAATCCACTTTATCTCTGCAGATGCTACAGTTCAGGTGGGCGGTGGAGGAACACAGCAGAGTGCCAGGATTAAAGGCTCTGTGATTGGTTTTACGAGCGAGATGCTCCAACTCCCAGAATATAGCTTCCCATCCAAGAGATTTGGTGTCTTACTGGAAATGAAACCTCCTCACAAAGTAACATAACTCCTTCAGGGACGTTTTACCATGGATAGATTAATGATATGTCAAATTAGTCAGATCAAAAATACTCAGCAAGTCTTAAACACTTCTCGAAAGCACTTTGCATCTATTCTGAAAAACACTTCTAACATGAAGTCAATTGAAAGTTAACATCTTTCTTCCATTCAGCTGGCACTCACAGCCTATATCATATTGGTGCAATAGATAAATAATGTTTATGAGAAGCTGTCATTTATGATAGATTGATGGAAGGGCAGCACAGTGGCCTAGTGGTTAGCACAGCTGCCTCACGGCGCTGAGGTCCCAGGTTCGATCCCGGCTCTGGTTCACTGTCCGTGTGGAGTTTGCACATTCTCCCCGTGTCTGCGTGGGTTTCGCCCCCACAACCCAAAAATGTGCAGATTGGTCATGCTAAATTGCCCCTTAATTGGAAAAACTAATTGGGTAATCTAAATTTTTTTTTAAAAATGATAGATTGATGGCTTTGCTGGTATTTAGACATGGTGCAATGTTACTATCCTGAATTAGAGTAGAGCTTCAGGTCGACATTCCGCAAGGAAAAAGCTCTGCACATTCCTGTGGCAAATCAATGTAACAATCACTGTTTCTTCAAATAGTAAATGAAAGTGAAATATCTGGTCATAAATAGCAATAGAACTGCTAAAATAAATAGACAATAAAAATTCTGCATGTCAAATAGAACAATCCATCACATTGGCTCGCCACTTACTGCAGTATTATTCCAGGGAAAACTTGGAAAACCTGGAATGTATTGGCGGAAGAGTGGTGGAAGTGGATTTAATTGTAACTTTCAAAAGTAAATTGGATAAATATTTGAAGGGGAAAGATTTACAGGGCTAGAGGGAAAGGGCAGGAGAGTGAGATTAATTGGATCACTTCTTCAAAGAGCTGGCATAGGCTTGATGGCCCAAATAGCCTATTCCTGAACTCTATCAATCTACAAACACTGCCTCCCTAGTTCCAATGTTGTAAAAGCAAATCCTATAATTGGCAAAATGCTGGGGAATGGGACTGGATGGGTCCAGCTGATGTTTGAACTTCTGATTTATAATTGAAAAATATAGCATTATGTTGAGGTTCGACCACATTTTGAGTGCTGTGTGCTGTTGTGGGTAAAAATGGATATAAAGGCACTGGAGAAGGTACTAAAAAGGTCTACAAGGATGTTACCAAAAATGTGAGATTATACAAAAGAACAAAGAACAAAATAGCACAGGAACAGGCCCTTCGGCCCTCCAAACCTGCACCGACCATGGTACCTGCATTTACGGAGTCCGTATCCTTCCTTTCCCACCCTATTCATATATTTGTCTAGATGTCCCTTAAATGCCACTATTGTACCTGCTCCCACCACCTCCCCAGGCAGCGCGTTCCATATACCTACCACCCTCTGTGTAAATTACTTGCCTCGCACATCTGTTCTAAACTTTTCACCGCGCACTTTAAACCTATGTCACCGAGTACTTGACTCTCCTACCTCAGGAAAGAGCATCTGACTATCCACTCTGTCTATGCCATTGTAGACTTCAATCAGGTCGCCTCTCAACTTCCGCCGTTCCATTGAGAACAGACCGAGTTTATCTAACCTCCCCTTATAGCTAATACCCTCCACACCAGGAACATCCAAGTAAACAGCTTCTGTACCCTCTCCAGAGCATCCACATCCTTCTGGTAGTGTGGCGACCAGAATTGTACACAATATTCCAAATGAGGCCTAACTAAGGTCCTGCACAGCTGCAACATGACTTGCCAATTTTTATATTCAATGCCCCGACCGATGAAGGTCAGCATGCCGTATGCCTTCTTGACCACCTTATCCACACGCGTTGCCACTTTCAGTGGTCAGTGGACATGCATGCCCAGATCTCTCTGCCTGTCAGTACTCGCAAGAGTTCTACCATTTATGTGTAATTCCTACATGCATTGGACCTTCCAAATACCTATCAGAAAAGTATTAACGGGCTCAATTTCTCAAATGTAGGTCCTTAAAATTATAGGTTTTGATGGAATCGAATGAAAAAGTGTTTCTCCACTTGTGGGAAAGAACTAAGCCAAAGGTCACCAATATAACATAGTTACCAAGAAATTAATTAGGGAATTCAGGAGAATTTCCTTTATCTAGACAGTGGTGAGAATGTGGAACTCATTGCCACAGGGAATACTTGAAGCAAATAGTTTAGTTGCATTTAAGGGGGCAACATGGTAAGTATCTGAGGTAGAAGGGAATAGCGAGTTGTAGCGCAGTTTCCTCGCTAACAATTCCAGCCAGTGCTGCTCCTCATTGGGATGTTCCCATCACAGAACCCAGCCCTCGCCAGCAAGTCAGGAAAGTGAATATTCAGTCACAGAGATCATACCTAATCCTTGACATCCACTAAATACACTTAGGCTAGCATTTCTTCCTCGACAGGGACAGTGCAGCTGGTTTGAGCTTCCCTGACTATATATTCTGATTGGATAACCAAGCATATCTTTCACATCACCCACCGACACCTCACATTGCTTCACACTTGATATGGTAATCTGTAAGACATTGCTCATGATGTTACAACAAGTTCTATTTACTGTTACCTCAGGCAACATTTGCCACTTACCATGATCGTCAAGAAGAATGTTGTCAGGTTTAATGTCCCTACAAAAGAAAAGCAAAGATAAATTAATTTTGATAAGTAGTTTTTCCTTTGGCTTCAAGGTTCAGGTCAGCCCCTCATTACAGCTTCTTTTAAAGATTGTATCCAATTACATCATGCTAATGAAACAAAAGCTACAGATGTTTACTGAATTAAAATAAATTAACAGCATGTCATGCAGATTAATATGGCAGTCAAAGAAAGAGAGGGAATGAGGCAGTCTCTGCACTGATTTAAGTAGTTATTATCAGAATTGGGAGCCAGAAGGAAGGCACGGGATACAATAACGAACATGGCATCTCCAGGAGCAGGGAACGAGGAGAATAAAGACGAAAGACGGGAGGAACGGCAGAAGCGGAGGTGAACGGGAGACGGCAGCGAGATCCGTCCAGGAGAAGCAAGCGACAACACCAACACCAAACCCATTTGAGTATTGCCCACTGTAATTGTTTCTCCGGCACCCGAATGTATATTTACCTCCCCAGTCTCCAACCCCCCCCTCCCCCTGACCAACAGTCGCCCACTTATGTGTTGTAAATAATTTTGCCAGGTGTACAGAGTTGCTGCTGTTGAGCTGGTGCACAATACCCTACCAGTTATTCTATTATATTTTTTAATGTATTTTTTTTTAGTATTTACTATTTTCTTTTCTTTGGTATGTTTGGATGTGCCCTTCTCTTCTATATATGTATATATATATATATATATATGTTTCTTATCCTGTGTACATAACGGTAAATATACTTTGTTCAAAAACCCAATAAAAAACTTTTATAAAAAAAAGAAATGGGAGAACTTATATAGAATTACAGAGAAACTGGCCAATTGGCCCAACAAGTCTATGCTCATGATCAGTGGCTCGACATGAACCTCCACCTACCCTTTATCATCCAACCCTGTCTGTGTAATCATCTACTCTTTCCCCTGGTGCTCACTAATTTCCCCTTAAATGCATCTACATTGCCTCAACAACCTGGTGTGGATGTAAGACCCTCCCTCTAGCCACTTCCTCTGCAAAGAGGATAGTGGCTATCTGGTAGATTCATTAATTGTTTGGGGTCTTTAAGATATCAACTGAGTATATGACTGGGCAGTAGAATGATTTTTAGAGAAAATACCTAGTCTGCAAAATATAATCACTGTTCTAGATAATGAGTGAACTGTTGGAACTTTAAGGTCTTGTCTGCAAAATACTAATATTGGGCGGCATTCTCCCCTACCTGGCGTGACGGAGGGTCCCGGAGTAGGGGAGTGGCGCCAACCACTCAGGGGTCGCGCCTTCCCAAAGGTGGGGAATTCTCCCCACCTTTGGGGGCCAGCCCCGCGCCGGAGTGGTTGCCACCAGAAGACCGGCGCAAAAAACCGGCGCCCCCAGCAGCGGGGCTGGCCGAAAGGCTTTCGCCGGTCCGCGCATGCGCCGGCAGTGACGTCAGCGGCCAGCTGCCGCTGACGTCACTGCCGGCGCATGCGCGATGTGGGGTTCTCTTCCGCCTCCGCCATGGTGGAGGCCGTGGCGGACGCGCAAGAAAATAGTGCAGCCAGGGCACTGGCCCGGAGTCTGAGCGGGGGGCCCCGATCGCGGGCCAGGCCACCGTGGGGGCACCCCCCGGGGCCTGCTCGCGCCGCTGAGACATGACGGTTAATGGCGAGACATGATGCAAAGACTCTAGCCGTGAGAAAGCGCGCGAGAAATTAGATTGTGCCAGGGAAATATTAATTAATCTTGAGTAAATGATTCATCTTTAATTAACTAATCACCTGTTGAGTGATTGATACATTTTTGTACAAATCAGAAAGCCTCAGCTGAGAATTAGAACAGCATTACCTAGAGCAGGTGCCACCGCTGGGACTACAGTGTTACCTGGAGCAGGTGCCACCGCTGGGACTACAGTGTTACCTGTGAGCGGAGGTAGGACATGTTCCCAATGGCGCGGCCGTGAGCTGCCGGTCCTGCTCACTGGCAGGGCTACTGGGCTAGCTTGGAGGGTGGGTCAATCGGTCAGTGTTATACCATCAATTCACTGTGAGACCGTGAAAACGAGTGAACATAGGCTTTATTATCCATGAACTCGCCTGCCAGAGTTGGCTGTACAAATGAGTGCCACCCACAGGTGGCCGGACTATATATGGCCCCGGTGAGGGCGGTGTGGTAGTCGGTATTAGGGGTATTACGGTACCTAGGTTGGAGGTACCTGATGCTGTAAGATCATTGGTGTTGGAGGTACCTGATATGTAAGATCATTGGTGAAACTGCCTGCTGGTTCCGCCCAGTAAGGCGGAGTATAAGAGTCTGTGTTTCCCTAGCTGCTGCATTCTGTACCTGCGCTGCTGGGGGAAACATCGAGTTCAATAAAGCCTTCAATTGTCCGACAATCTCGCTTCGGGAGTTATTGATCGTGCATCAGTTTATTGAACTAGATTTGAAGAATGGAGCTACGCATCAAGCCGGAGTGTCTGCAACTTAGCCCCCACGCGGCAAACTCAACGGCGACCTTTAAACAGTGGATGGCGTATTTCAACGGATACATCAGGACGGCCATAACTACACCCTCGGAGGACCAGAAACTGCAAGTTCTCCACTCAAGGGTGAGCCCAGAAATCTACACACTCATCGAGGATGCGATGGTTTCGAGGCCGCGATGACCCTGTTGAAAGGACACTACATCTGCCCAGTAAATCAGATTTATGTCCCACATCGTCTAGCCACCAGACGACAAATTCTGGGGGAAATCGCTAGACGAATTCTACCGCGCACTGCTGGTACTAGGTTGGAACTGTGACTGTCCGCAAGTTTCAGCCAACGACCACACCAAACTTTTAATCCGGGACGCCTTCGTTGCAGGTATGCTGTCCTCTTAGATCCGCCAGCGGCTGCTGGAAAAAGAGACGCTAAGTCTCAAGGAGGCACGGGCCCTGACAAGCTCCTTAGACGTAGCCTCCCACAACGCCCGAGCGTATGTCCCTGACCGCGTAGCAGCCCCATGGGCATCGTGGACCCCACCCGTAGCCGATTCCGACGCATCCCCCAACCCCCCCACAAGCATGTGCCACGCGGTTGTCAGGCAACCCCAGGGGGCCCCGATGTTATTTTTGCGGGCAAGCCAAGCACCCCCGGAAACGCTGCCCGGCCCGCTCCGCAACTTGCAAGGGCTGTGGAAAAAAGGGGCATTTCGTGGCGGTATGTCAGGCCCGGGCGGTCGCCGCTGTCTCTGCAGGCGAACCGAGGTTGCCGCCATTCCCCTCCCCGCAGGCCATGTGCGGCCTGTGGGCGCCACCATCTTCGATACCGCGGGCCACGTGCGGACCCCGGGCGCCGCCATCTTGTCCCCCGGAGACCACGTGCAATTCATGGGTGCCGCCATCTTGCCCATCCCCAGCCATGTGCGACCCGTGGGCGCCGCCATCTTGGCTGGAGTCTCAAGGCCCTAATTCGGATGAGTGCACACCGCCCGAGGAATCCCATCAGCTTCTGCCACAATTCGCCTCGGTGACTCTGGACCAGTCTCAGCCCCGAACTCTTTCGACCGCTACTACGACTGTACTCATCAACGGATACAAGACATCCTGCCTGATCGACTCCGGGAGCACAGAGAGCTTTATACACCCCAGCACGGTAAGGCGCTGCTCCCTCCCTATACACCCAGTTAACCAGAGAATCTCCCTGGCCTCCAGGTCTCACTCTGTAGGGATCATGGGGTACTGCACAGCTAACCTCACAGTCCAGGGAAGAGAGTTTAAGAATTTCCGACTCTACGTCCTCCCTCACCACTGCGCTGCCACACTCCTGGGATTGGACTTCCAATGTAACCTCCAGACCTTAACCTTTAAATTCGGCGGCCCAATCCCCCCCCCCCCCCCAACCTCCCCCACTCACTGTCTGCAGTCTCGCGACCCTCAAGGTCAACCCGCCTTCCCTTTTTGCAAACCTCAGCCCTGATTGCAAACCCGTCGCCACCAGGAGCAGATGGTACAGTGCCCAGGACCGGACCTTCATTAGGTCGGAAGTCGAGCGATTACTGAAGGAAGGTATTATCAAGGCCAGCAACAGCCCCTGGAGAGCTCAAGTAGTGGTTGTAAAGACCGGGGAGAAGCATAGGATGGTCATCGATTATAGTCAGACCATCAACAGGTATACGCAGCTCGATGCATACCCTATCCCCCGCATATCTGATTTGGTCAACCAGATTGCACAATACAAGGTCTTTTCCACGGTGGACCTCAAATCTGCCTACCACCAGCTCCCCATTCGCCTGGACGACCGCAAGTACACTGCATTCGAAGCAGATGGGCGGCTCTACCACTTCCTAAGGGTTCCCTTCGGTGTCACAAATGGGGTCTCGGTCTTCCAATGGGAGATAGACCGAATGGTTGACCGGTACGGTTTGCGGGCCACGTTTCTGTACCTCGACAAAGTCACCATCTGCGGCCACGACCAGCAGGACCACGACACCAACCTCCGCAAATTTCTCCATACCGCCAATCTCCTTAATCTGACCTATAACAAGGAGAAATGCGTATTCAGCACCAATCGTCTAGCCATCCTCAGCTACGTAGTGCACGATGGAGTCATAGGCCCCAACCCCGAACGCATGCGCCCCCTCATGGAGTTCCCCCTCCCACACTGCTCCAAGGCCCTGAAACGTTGCCTGTGGTTTTTTTCATATTACGCCCAGTGGGTCCCCAATTATGCGGACAAGGCCCACCCACTAATCCAATCCACAGTTTTCCCCCTGTCTGCAGAGGCCCGCCAGGCCTTCAGTCGCATAAAGGCAGACATCGCAAAGGCCACGATGCCCGCAATTGATGAATCCCTTCCCTTCCAAGTCGAGAGCGATGCATCCGACGTAGCTCTGGCGGCTACATCAACCAAGTGGGCAGGCCCGTGGCCTTCTTCTCCATGCCTCCGAAATCCCCCTGCCACCCCGGCACCCTCCCCCCCACCTTTCCAGTTTTTCACCACCATGCCCCCAATCGAAAAGTAAAGCAAACTGTACCCCCCACCCACCCACGTGCTGATGACTCAATACTCTTCAAAGAAGTCAAGGTGAATCCTTCCTCCGCACCTCGAATGGCAAACTTGAATTTTTCTAAATGCAGGAACTCTGCCAAATCACTCACCTATACCTTTGGCGGCTCCGGGTCCCGCCAACACAACAAAATCTGTCTCCTGGCTATCAGGGAGGCAAAGGCCAACACATCGGCCTCTCTCCCCACCTGTACTGTCGGATCCTCTGACACTCCAAATATCGCCACCTCAGGACCCAGGGCTACCTCTACCCCGAAAATCTTTGACATTACATCCAAATATCCCTTCCAAAACACCCTCAACCTCGGACGCGCCCAAAACATATGCATATGATCCCCACATACTTTGTGGCCTGCGTTCCCTCAATCCCTTCAGGCAGCCCCACGTTCTGGAGATTCTGCATCCTGGATTGATTCTCCAGGTCTTCCACCGTCTCCCTCAACTTCTTCTGGCTCTCTGCCACGAGCACCATCTCTGCCTCCAACGAAGCCAGTTGAGACTTCTGCTCTCCCCCGACTCCTCCACCTTCTGGAGTTCCAGACCCTGCACTTCCATCCTCTGTTCCACTCTCTCAATAGTCGCCCTAAGAGGGCGGCATGGTTGCGCAGTGGATACCACTGCTGTCTCACAGCGCCAAGGTCCCAGGGTCGATCCCAGCTCTGGGTCACTGTCCGTGTGGAGTTTGCACATTCGCCCCGTGTTTGTGTGTGTTTCGCCCCCACAACCCAAAGAAGTGCAGGGTTGGTGGATTGGCCACGCTAAATTGCCCCTTACTTGGAAAAAATGAATCAGGCAATCTAAATTTGTAAAAGAAAATATTCGCCCTAAGTGGCTTCACCACCTCTGCTAGGTCTTCTGCCGCCTCTTGCCTCTGCTGTTGGAACTTACCGTTCAAAAAGTCCACCAGTGTTCAGTAAACCACTGGGCGGCAACGTCACCCCCGGGACCCTTCGCCACCTTTTCCTCTGTCTCACCTCGAAGAATGTCTCGCCCAGGCTGCTGCCCCTTACTCAGGGACCACGACTATTTCTCAGTGCCCATGCACCAGCAAACACCCCTTAAATTGGGTGAAAAAGGACCAACCAATTCCACCTCGTACAGGAACCACCAAATGTGTGAACATGCACTCCATGGCCGCCACTGGACGTCCCTAGTGAATGAAGAATATGGCAATCAGTGCTGGAAGTAGCGAGTTGGCTTCCTCCAGCGATCCTGCGCTACGAGGAAATACTCCCAGAGCTGGCAAGCTTCACATTTCTGAAGAGTTCAAGTTCAGATGTCAAGGCTAAAAATGCGAACCTCTATCATCGTGTAAAATAATAGAAGTGGAGTGGCAATCCAATAGTGATTGCCATTTTTCAGAATATCCAGCCCATTGATTCACTCAGTTACTTCCAAATGGCATCCCAACCCTCATGTAATACTATATTTCCATAAAATTCATTAACCTAAATTATTAGTTTAAATTCCATTCCCCATGCCCTGCAAGTGCCTCCAGTCTACTGATATTATAACCTTATTTCGATGAAAAACATTATTGAATTTTATTCAATAATTTAAATGAAACAACATAAATAAGACAGCCAAGTGGGAATATGGTTATTTTTCAGATAGGCATCCTACTATCAATGTGCTAAATGTAAATTATGGTCAGACAATCACTCTGGCATTGAAAACCATATATTGCAAGTGTATAATGAGAAAGAATCTCATTCTTTCAAGTTTTAATTGATGTTGGAGAATGAGAAAGCTAAATTTAAATGCTGTGAACGTTTACATGTATTTGTTTCCTTTTGCCTCTTAAATCAAATTTTTCTTTTCTTCTATTTCTTTTCCCGCGCTTGATTTAATGTTGAATTCACTCACTCTAATTTGCACTTCATTCTTAGTCCTTGAATCGTACATTTTGTTAACCTTCAATCTGATTGATTGAGTTGCCTGCCCTGTCCACTCAGCTCCCTGATGCCTGGTTCCCCTCGCTACGCTATTATCAGCTCATGCTTTCAAGCAACTACCCAAGGAAGAAAGAAATTTGAAAAACTTAAGTATGTAAGGACAGACGCCATTTAATGTCCTGCTGCGGCAAATTATTGCCCATTGCGATAAGGGCCTGATTAAAAAGAAGCATTTGTTTGTGGAGGTTGGGAGAAAGCAGGCATACCATTCTAAATTAGTTGCATAGGCTTTCACTAAATAAATTGTCACCAGCTGTCAAGAGCCAGATTTAAAAACGACTTTCTTGCGCCACTTATTACAGGGGCTAGAGAGACCACTAATTCCATCTATTGCTTATGGTACCATGGTAACGTTTCATTGCTTGTCTCCAAATTTAGGGCCACAAATCAAAATTCATACATGTGCGCTTTCTGTAGACAAATTAGATTTTAACATCTGATTAGGGAGAATTACTAAATAAAAGATTCGGCCCATGGTTCTCCAATCAACATTCACCCCACCAGCGCTGGCAGCGAGAATGGAGGATTTGGCACTCGGCCAAAATTCCATTCACTACAGTGGGACCGGAGAATCCTGCCGGCGTGAATGGACGGAGAATTCAGGCCTAACTTGATTGATTAGGGTAACCAATCCACTGAGAATTCCCTGGATTCTCCTGGAAATAAAGACCATAATGCAGGAACATTTTATGAGTACTGAGTAAATAACAGGAAAATTAATAATTCTTCATTAGTTTTCAACATATGGGGAAATAAAGACTGACTGACAGCCAAGAATCATCCAATCAGATAGTGAAGAATGTTTTTGCTTTCCGACTGATGTGGGAAAGCAGGACAATGTGGAGACGGACATGTTGGCCAACCAATGGTGGGAGTTTGGAGGTGGGGCAGTTAGAGGCATGAGACAACGTAGTAACACCTTTAGTATTACATCCAATCAGAGTTGCCAACCATACAATGCCGTTTTAACATTAGATGCAGAGCCAACTTTGTATCGAATGTTAGCCTCCTTCTGTGTCATAAATTACACTTATTCTTTAGTCAAGGGTGTAATCTAGTTAAATACCAATTTATGTACAATCAGGTCCCACAATTCGATACATGACCAGATAATTTGCTTCGTGATGATGTTTTAATGTGCGACGGTTAAGTATTGGCCAGGACATCAGGAGAAATCCCCTGCTACATACCTCATGACTCAGAGCCCAGACAACCATTGTGCTTGTTGAAACAGCTTTGGGCCCCAAAGAATTGCTGATTGACAGCTCGGGGTCTCTGATTTCTGCTGTCAAATTCACAATGCTTATTTGTGCATGGGTAAGTGGTTCAAGGTGTTGTGGTTTTTGTTACTGATAGCTTAAAGGATCTGGATGATTAAAAGTTTTATTGCCGAAGTGAATACTTTTTTTTGAACATAATAGAAAGGTTTGAATGAACTAAGTTTTGAAAGCTTTTTAATAATATATCCTACCAGCAATATAGGGTTCATTGGTTCTATCCAGTGTATAGTGGGCCAAGATTCTTGGCTGTCAGTGCCATAGCTTTCCTCAGAAGGAATACTCACCCATACCAGGTATTAGTCTAGTAAACCTTCTCTGAACTGCTTCAAATGCATTAACATCTTTCCGTAAATAAGGAGTACTCCAGATGAGGGCTCACTAGTGCCCTTAACTCCAGCATAGCCTTCCTCCTTTTGTAATCAATTCCCCTCACAATAAATAACAACGTCTATTAGTTTTCCCAATTGCTTGATGTACCTGCCTTTTGTAATTTATGCACTAAGACACCAGACCCCTCTGAATCTTCAGAGGTTTGCAAACTCTCACCATTTAGATAATGTGTTTCTTTTTTATTCTTCCTGCCAAAATGGATCATTTCACATTTTCCCTCTTTCCTTTTTTCTTTTGCCTGATTTTTGCCCACTCAATTAACTGACCGACACCCCTTTGTAGCTTCCTTATGGTCTCTTCACAATTTACTTTCCTGCCTCTTTTGGTGTTTGGCAAATTTCGCAACCTTGCCTTCTGTGTTTGACTGTGGGATTTGGTCCTATGATCATGTTAACAGTCATGTGCATGTCCCAGAAGAAGCTTTCACGTATAAACGGATGTAAATCCTTGGCTCATTGTATCCTCCTTTATAGATTACTGAGTCCAGTTGTTTAGCTCTGACAGTTGCAATGGGTAAGAACAGGAACAATTGCGATGGAAGTGTTTTTGTATACATGAGCAGGTGCACATGCTTGTGAAGGTGCGCAAATATGTATGTATGTGCATGCGTGCACATGTATGCATGTGTGTGCATGTATGTATACGTGTGTGTACATGCGTATGTATGTGTATGTATATGTATGTGTATAGGTGGGTATGTATGTATGTATGTGTGTGTGTGTGCTGATAGGCTCCATCCAGCCTGTCGTTTTAATGCCTTGTCTATTACAATGTACACTAGAATAATGATGATTTCCTGGGGAAGGTGAAATGGGAGAGGCCAATATGTTGGGTGGGGTGAGGAGACGGTTATAGAATCTGGGATCTTCCTCTCCAGACCTCCTTATACTATTAAAACCGGTCGACATGAGGCCAAGACTGGGGTCAGTTGTGACATTTCCCTTTTCAGGGCTGAATATTTATTTCATGAGTGCTATCAATTAGCTCATTCACAGAGATCTGCCATTGCCTATGAAACTGGAACTCAGTCAAAGCTCAACACTTAGGAATGGAAGGGAGCAAAGAAAATTTGTGAAAAAGGATGAGAAAAAATAAATAAGTGTATTCAAAGGATTGCACCCTAACTCTGTGAAATTAGCCACGTATACTGTAGGTTGGAGATATTACCCTGAACCAATTAATTTCGCCAAATTTATTGAAGGATGTGGCGGTGGGGGGGATGGCAATTGACTGCAATGAAACATCTTACTTTGATCCCAAGTCAAACACAAAAGCTGAATGAGGTTGAGGACAGCTCAGGGGTTGCAGTACGAGAAGCTACTGATCTATAATTGGATCACACTCATGAGTGTGGATGGAATCATTTGCAGTGAGTCACATTGTGTAATAGGAAATGCAACTGCTGATTTCTGTGTCAAACGGCAATGCGGCTTGTCAATCAACGGGAAGGAGATTAAAAGGTTTGAAGTTGGAAAAACACAAGTCAAATTGTCTTAATGGGAAGGAAATGCAGAGAATGTAACCAGTGTCAATCAGTGGTAGTGTCATTAATATTGGTGCTTATTTTCAGCTTAAAGAGAGTTGTCAGCAATCACATACCTAATGCCAGTGCCCTCAATGTGAGATTTTAAGGAGAAACAACCCAATTATTTCAGCTGAAATAGAAAACGCATCCTCCTGTTAACAATCAGCCACTGATACACCTGACCTAAGATTCGGAATTGTTTCTACGACATATTACACGGCTTTAATGACCTAATTACGTGACTTGTCAGTTGGGATCAGGACACCCGAGATGCTCTTTAAAGCAGAGTGCAACATTATACAATGTGAATCCGACACAGTACCTGAAGGTATCTGGTTTCAGACAAAGGAATTTAAAATTCAATGTGCCACAGAGGCAATCTTATTTTCTTAAATGCAAAGGAAAGTGCAGAGGGAGATTTTGATAAGTCCATTTTCTGTTGATAAAAGATACAGGGCAGAAAACTCCATCGGCTGACACCGGACTTGGGAAACGCAGTTGGACGGAGAATCGGTTTTGATGCCGAAATCGTGGCGGGTGCCGATTTCACTCCAAATCACAATTTTCCAGCTCTATCTTACCGGTGTTTGGGGGGGGGGGGGGGGGGGGGGGGGGGGAGATGGGGCCAGCGTGACACGGACAGCCATTGCCGCGTCCTGCAAGGCAGCCATCTTGCTGCGCACCCCAATGACCACCCACCTTGACCCCTGGTTCTGTGCAGGGTGCCACCAGCCGTAAGGGTGCTCTCACCCCACACACACTCTCCACCTCACCACCCTCGCACCTCACCCTCCATCATACCACCACGCTCCCAAAGGTCCGGAACCCACCGGCAGGGCATCGCGCAGCCCACTTAAGGGCAATGCCCACAGTAGACCCTACAGGGGGTGTGGCGTATGGAGGCCACGGAGCATACCGCTGGCAAAGGCAGTGCCAGCCGATGGTACCCCTGGAAGCAGAGCACCAGAGCCAGAGGCCCCCCACAGTGCCAGGCACCGAAGGGGACAGGGGTGCAGAGGGGGGGTTTCATGCGGAGTCCGCATTGCCAATTGAGGCCACTGTTTAGCCCATTGGACCTGGTTGGGCATGGGAGTACACACTATGCTAACATGTTGGCTTCTCACCCCCTGCAGACAATGGATATTGGAATTCAACCAGCAATGGTGGCCTTTCTCCTGGTCGTCGCAGCCCTGGGAGATGTGCTGAGGTTGTACAAGCTGGAGCTGCTTGAGGAGTAAGCTTCAACAGCGGAGCGTGCAGCAGCGGAACATGTAGCAGTGGAACAGGAGGCAGTTGGTGATGCTGAAGAGCCAGCCGCCCAACAGACCAATGAGGATGACGAGGTGGTACAAACAGATGCTGTTTGTACATGCCTTTCATGTACTGGCTGCCGGACAGGGTAATCCTGGCTGAGCAGGAGGACAGTGCGACATATCTGCCAGATCATGGCGCACTTGGCACCACAGGGGAGTGGGAGAGGACACCCGCTCCTAGTGGCTGTCAAGGTGACTGGTGCCCTGAACGTTTACACCATGGGGTTCTTCCAGGCGCCAAGTGGGGACCTGTCTGGGATCTCACAGAGCTCGATGCTCAGATGCATCCGCACCGTCACGGAGGCCCTATATGCCCAATCGGCACAATCCATCCATTTCCATGTAGACCGAGCCCACGATAATGCTTGGGCAGCTGGGTTCGCTGCCATCACCAACATGCCCCGGGTCTAGGGGGTGATCGATGGGCTGCATAACCCTCTACGAGCACCTGCAGATGACAGGCAGCTGTACACAAACCAAAAGGGGTTCCACTTAATGAACGTGCAGCTGGTGTTTGACCATCAGATGCGCAGCATGGTAGCATTGTGGATAGCACAATCGCTTCACAGCTCCAGGGTCCCAGGTTCGATTCCAGCTTGGGTCACTGTCTGTGCGGAGTCTGCACATCCTCCCCGTGTGTGCGTGGGTTTCCTCCTGGTCCTCTGGTTACCTCCCACAGTCCAAAGATGTGCGGGTTAGGTGGTTTGGCCATGATAAATTGCCCTTCGTGTCCAAAATTCCCCTTAGTGTTAGGTGGGGTTACTGAGTTATGGGGATAAGGTGGTGTTGACCTTGGGTAGGGGGTAGGGTGCTCTTTCCAAGAGCCGGTGCAGACTCGATGGGCCAAATGGCCTCCTTCTGCACTGTAAATTCTATGTAAATCATGCACGTCTGTGCCCGATACCCGGGCAGTGTGCACGATGCCTTCATGAAATGAAATGAAATGAAAATCGCATTCTGGCACATTCGATGATTCCCGGCCTCTTCGAGGCATAGCCAGTCTGAGAGGGGTTGGCTCCTGGACGACGGGTTATCCACTGCGGTCGTGGCTGATGACACCTATTCAAAGACCACAGACTGACGCGGAGACCTGCTACAACGACGCCCATGCAGTGACCAGGGGCATGATTGAGCGGTGCTTTGGCCTCCTGAAAATAGGGTTCAGATGCCTGGACCACTCTGGAGGGGCCTTCCAGTCTGAAGCTGGAAGGATCGCCTGCACCGTGGCAGTCTGCTGCGTCCTCCTCAACATCGCACAGCAGAGGGGCGATGTGTTTGAGGAGGAGGATGAACACCAGGTCTCCTCCGATGAGGAGGTTGTGGAGGAGGGTGAGGATGGACAGGACATGGGTCCTAGGCAGGCATGGGAGGCTGCAAAACATGTGCACCAGGGCCAATGTGCACGGGACACTCTGATCGCCTCCAGGTTCACTGACTGGGACATGGACTGGCCAGGGGGACAAACACAGCATCCCCCCCCCCCCCCCCCCCCCCCCCCAGGACCTGCAATCCCCTCCAAGATACCAACCTGCCACGTTAGGGGGGTGCGGGCCCTGGGTTGGAAGTAACAGTGATCACCGGGGTGGAGTTCGGCCTCGTGCGAAGTAATGACACCCTGCTGAGTTGCGGTTCCCCGTGACTTATGTGTACCTGCCCTTCCCAACACCATCCTGACCCCCACAGCACCATCATCACCCCCACACCACCACCCTCACCCCCACCCTCCTACCACCCCCACAACACCATCACCCCCACTCACACACCACCCTCACACGACCCCTGCCACCCCCCCTACCCCCACGCCCGAGGTCTAATCATGCATCTGGTCTTGTGTCTTGCAGGACCCACTGGTGATTCCCCAGCCACAGCCCGAACCCTGGGAGCCGAGCAACCATGACTCTGACACAGAGTTGACCCATATGCCCGAAACCCAGGACACCTCGGAGCTCGAGGACAATGTTGACACTGATTTCCTGTCACAGATATCTCCAACACCCTCCACCATCCTGGAGACACTCACCTCAGTTGGCACTTTAATGAAGAGGCTCCTGAGGGCGGTGTGGGATGAGGTGGCGTTGGGGCGGGCAGGGCCACATAGGTCATGGGGAACTGGAACTCAGCAGGGTCTCACTTCCTCGCTCGAGGATGATCTGCAACTCGGCAACTGCCCTTTCCTCAGGCCCGCCAACCACGTCCAGGGCCCGCTACTCTGCTACAGGCACAGCAGCTGGCAGCCCCCTTCCTCAGCCACAGTACAGGGTGGGCTGCCTCTCCTCCACGGTAGCAAGGGGGGGGGGGCCTCAAGCTCAGCGTCAGTGAATTGTGCGGCCGCACGTCTCGCTGCCACCTTTTGGCTGGGATGGTGTGTGTGGGGAGTGAAATATGTTATATGCGGCTGCAGCTTGACAGTCTCCTGAGTGTCAATCGGAATCAATTGCGTTCCATGTGGCTTTATGCTAGCCTCTCAATAGTCACGGAATCGGTCCAGGTGCTGTGCCAGTTTTTGTTCCCATTGGCGATAGGGCTCAGAGCCAGAGTACACAGATATAAAATGATTGACAAAACAACGAGAGACAACATGAGGAAAATATGTTTTTACTCAGTAAGTCATTATGATCTGGAACGCACAGCCTGGGGCAGATTCAATTGTAGCTTTGAAACGGGAATTAGATAAGCACCTGAAGAGAAAGAAAATTATACAGGGCTACAGGGAAAGGACTGAAGAGTGGGGACGAGCTAAATTGGCTAGCAGAGGCCTGGTAAGAGCTTTAGTGTTGACTGGCCTCCCATTGCGCTGTAACCATTCTACAATTCAGTGAATTATTGTGCCCCATTCTGTTCTGCCTTTTCCTTATATGTCTAGGTCTGCTGTGTAAAATTTTAATATTCGCAATTTGTTAAATGCAATATGTTATTGTGAAGACAAAAAGTCACAATCGGAGTCAAACCTTTCACTTCAAATTTGAATAAATTGAAGTCAGACCTGCTTATTTTCACAAGTCATCAATAATTACCAACTAAAAGCCAAAGAGCAGCAGCCTGAAGGAAAGAGATCTCCTGTTCAAGCAGGTTAGGAGGGGTGGGTGTGGGGATCAGCTGTTACCAGGAACAGTGAAGTACCAAGTTCTCGTGTTCCCCTGACTGCTTTGGAATATTATACAGATCTATTTTGAGTCTGTGAACAGGTGCAAGGCAGCAAACTAGAAATGAATACACTCATTACCACAGAACAATTTGTCTCAACATTCTGTCGAGGGCTCATTTAACAGTCTGACTTTCTGAAGCTCTGGAGAACAGTATACCATGGTGACATTATTCATGACATACTGGCAATCCCACATCAATAGGATAATTACAGCAGGAAAGGAATATATAAACCAACACTTTAATTTCAATCCAATTCTTTTTTAGCTTTTTGTATGTATGTTATGTACACATAAATATATATGCTGGGTGGGATTTCTGTTCTCCCCGCCGGCACGATCTTCCTATCCCGCCGTCGGCGACCCGAAACCCCCTTGGCAGATTCCCCAGTGGTGTGGCGGCTGATCCATACAAAACGCCATAGGCCACGTCGGGACCAGCATATCCCACCGGCAGCCAATGACAAACCGCCTCTGCTGCTGGGAAACACCCCACGGGGAGGTTGGAAAATCCCGCCCTTTATCGCAAAACAAGTTTTGAATTATTGCGGTTATTTACTTCAGCGCCCATTAATCAATAGTGTAAACCTTTCAGCCATTTTATGACCTGGCATAATGAATGGAGCTGATGACTTCTGGTGATGGCCGTGGTGTGAGTGGTGTGGTGTTTGAGAGCAAATGGTGTCGGAGTGTTGATGTATGGATCAGCAGACGGGAAGTGCCACAAGAAAGGGAGAGCAGTTGAAACAGGAACGTTTTCTGGCTAAGCGGAGGGCCGGGTACAACCAGATAAAGACGGCCCTCTTCAAGAAGGGGGTAAAGTTTGGGGATTTGTACTCTGCTCGCTTGTGGGCGATGCATCAAGAACAGGAATTTTATTTGACTCGCCAGAGGAGGCGATGAACTTTATGAGAGCCCATGGACTGGGAGGAGTGTGAGGACATTCAACTTTGGAGAGGAGTTTTGTGTAGATTGTGGGGCTCATTGGGTGGGTAAATTGGGGCAGGTTAAGACAGGGGAGTGGTGATGCTGAGTGTGGCTTTTGTTTCTCTTTGTTGGTGGTTGGGTGGACTGGTAGGGTGAGGGGAAGTCAGAGGCATTGGGCCTCCATGCTAGCTCGGCGGACTAGTTAATGGGAGTGAAGTGTGGGGTTGCCAGGAGGAAGGCGTGGAGGGGTGGGGAGGATTGGGTTGTTTTTTGTTTGTTTTGTTGTGGGTGGGGGGGTGGGAGAAGGGGAGGGTTGCTGACATGGGCATGGTTGGTGTGGCGCAGTTGGGTAAGTGGAAAGGGAGAGATGGCGGTGGACATCTGAGGGCGGGTCTGGAGGGGTGCATGGCACGGGAGCTGGCTTAAAAAAGGATGATGTGGAGATGCCGGCATTGGACTGGAATGGGAACAGTAAGAAGTCTTACAACACCTGGTTAAAGTCCAACAGGTTTGTTTAGAATCACTAGCTATCAGAGCGCAGCTCCTTCATCAGGTGATATAGTTGATCGTCAGAAGAAGGGAGCGGGGAGCCCCCCAGCCAGGCTGGTCATGTGGAATGCACGAGGGTTGAATGGACCGGTTAAGAGATCACGTGTTTTTGCACATCTGAGGAGTCTGAAAGGTGGATATTGGGCTGGATTCTCCACTGGCGGGATGCACCATTTTGCCTGCAGCCCAGGGATTTCCCGACAGCGTGGGCTGCCCCACAATGGGAAACCCCACTGACCAGCCAGCATAACGGAGCATCCCGCTGGTGGGATGAAATAGAAATGTGGCGCAGCGAGACGGAGAATCCAGCCCATTGTGTTCTTGCAGGAGACGCACCCGACGTTGGGTTATCAGACGAAGCCGAGAAAGGGGTGGGTGGGGCAGATGTTCCACTCGGGGTTAGACATGAAGACGAGGGGGTTGGTGCTGTTCGTTAATAAGAGAGTGGTTTTTTAGATGGGGTGTATTGTTGCGACCGATCCGGGGACAGGTATGTGGGAGGTTGGAGAGGATGGCGGTAGTCCTGGTGAATGTTTATGCCCCAAATTGGGAGGACCTGGGCTTTATGAGGCGTGTATTAAGGAGGGTCCCGGACCTGGGCAGGAATCGGCTGATTACGGGGGTGATTTCAATATGTTCCTAGATCCAAGTTTGGACCAGTTGCATCCGAAGTCATCGAGGCCTATGGACGACCTATTGGTCTGGGAATGGATGGAGGCGGCATCATGTAGGGGGACAGGTTTGAGGGCACTGTTGTTGGTTTCAGCGTTATGGGTGTGGAACCAATGCAGGCAGCATTTTGGGTTGGGGGGCATGTCGTTGTGGGAGCTGATGTGCGACAACCATAGGTTTCCGGGGGTTGGGGATAGAGTACTTTAGGGACTTGTTTATAGGGGGCACATTCATAGATTATCATAGAATTACAGTGCAGAAGGAGGCCATTCGACCCAACGAGTCTGCACCGGCTCTTGAAAAGAGCACCCTACCAAGGTCAACACCTCCACCCTATCCCCATAACCCAGTAACCCCACCCAAAACTAAGGGCAATTTTGGGCACTAAGGGCAATTTATCATGGCCAATCCACCTAACCTGCACATCTTTGGACTGTGGGAGGAAACCGGAGCACCCGGAGGAAACTCACGCAGACACGGGGAGGATGTGCAGACTCCGCACGGACAGTGACCCAAACCGGAATTGAACCTGGGACGCTGGAGCTGTGATGCAATTGTGCTATCCACAATGCTACCATGCAGGGCTGGAGGAGTTGGAGGAATTATATTAGTTGCCCAAGGAGAACAACTTGAGGTACCTGCAGGTGAAGGATTTTGTGAGGTGAGAGGTGCCCTCCTTCCCAGGGCTGCCGCCTCCGGTGACGCAGGACAGATTGTTGTCGGAGGATGGGGCAGGAAAGATGTTGGATATTTACAAGGATTTGATGGAGAGGGAGGGTGCTCCGGTGAAGGAGATTAAGCGCAAGTGGGAGGAGGAGCTGGGAGAGAAGATGCAGGCCAGGATGAGGTAGAGGCCTTGCAGACGGTGAACGCATCCTCATCGTGTGCAAGGTTAAGCCTCCTCCAGTTCAAGGTGGTGCATACGACCCACATTATGGTGGCGAGGATGAGCAGGTTTTTTTTGGGTGTGGAAGACAGGAATGGAGTGTGGGGGGCCCGCTAATCACGTCCACATGTTTTGTGTGTGTCCGACACTGAGGGGGTTCTGGCAGGGGTTCTCGGATGTTGTGTCCGAGGTTCTGGGTGTGGGGAGGCACCGGGTCCGGAGGTGGTGATATTTGGTGTGTCATAAGATCCGGGAGTCCAGATGGGGAGAGATATATTTGCCTTTGCCTCCCTGATAGCCCGGAGACGGATTTTGTTACGTTGGCAGGACTTGGAGCTGCTGAAGGTAGGGGTGTGGGCGAGTGATCTGGCAGAATTCCTGCGGCTGGAGGAGGTCAAGTTTGCTTTGGGGGAGTCGGTAGAGGGGTTCACTCAGAAGTGATTTCTTCAAAGAGGATTGAGGGGTCAGCGGGGGATAATTGGGAAGACGGGATGTCGTGGGTTGTTGGTACAGAACATAGAATATAAAAAAATACAGCACAGAACAGGCCTTTCGGCCCACGATGTTTTGCCGAACTTTTGTCCTAGATTAAGAACAAATTAATCTACACCCCCTCATTCTACCATAATCCATGTACCTATCCAATAGCCACTTGAAGGTCCCTAATGTTTTGACTCAACTACTTCCACAGGCAGTGCATTCCATGCCCCCACTACTCTCTGGGTAAAGAACCTACCTCTGACATCCCCCCTATATCTTCCAACATTCACCTTAAATTTATGTCCCCTTGTAATGGTTTGTTCCACCCAGGGGAAAAGTCTCTGACTGTCTACTCAATCTATTCCCCATATCATCTTATAAACCTCTATCAAGTCGCCCCTCATCCTTCTCCGTTCTAATGAGAAAAGGCTTAGCACCCTCAACCTTTCCTCGAATGACCTACTCTCCATTCCAGGCAACATCCTGGTAAATCTCCTTTGCACCTTTTCCAAAGCTTCCACATCCTTCCTAAAATGAGGCGACCAGAACTGCACACAGTACTTCAAATGTGGCCGTACCATGGTTTTGTACAGCTGCGTCATCATCTCATGGCTCTTAAATTCAATCCCTCTGCCAATGAACACTAGCACACCATAGGCCTTCTTCACAGCTCTATCCACTTGAGTGGCAACTTTCAAAGATCTATGAACAGAGACCCCAAGATCTCTCTGCTCCTCCACATTGTCAAGAACTCTACTGTTAACCCTGTATTCTGCATTCATATTTGTCCTTCCAAAATGGACAACCTCACACTTTTCAGGGTTAAACTCCATCTGCCACTTCTCAGCCCAGCTCGGCATCCTATCTATGTTTCTTTGCAGCCGACAACAGCCCTCCTCATTATCCACAACTCCACCAATCTTCGTATCGTCTGCAAATTTACTGACCCACCCTTCAATTCCCTCATCCAAGTAATTAATGAAAATCACAAACAGCAGTGGACCCAGAACTGATCCCTGTGGTACGCCACTGGTAACTGGGCTCCAGGCTGAATATTTGCCATCCACCACCACTCTCTGACTTCTATTGGTTAGCCAGTTCGTTATCCAACTGGCCAAATTCCCCACTATCCCATGCCTCCTTACTTTCTCCATAAGCCTACCATGGGGAACCTTATCAAATGCCTTACTAAAATCCATGTACACTACATCCACTGCTTTACCTTCATCCACGTGCTTGGTCACCTCGTCTAAGAATTCAATAAGACTTGTGAGGCAAGACCTACCCCTCACAAATCAGTGCTGACTATCCCTAATCAAGCAGTGTCTTTCCAGATGCTCAGAAATCCTATCACTCAGTACCCTTTCCATTACTTTGCCTACCACCGAAGTAAGACTAACTGGCCTGTAATTCCCAGGGTTATCCCTATTCCCTTTTTTGAACAGGGGCACGATATTCGCCACTCTCCAATCCCATGGTACCACCCATATTGACAGTGAGGACGAAAAAATAATTGCCAACAGTGCTGCAATTTCATCACTTGCTTCCCATAGAATCCTTGGATATAGCCCATCAGGCCCGGGGGACTTGTCTATCCTCAACTTTTTCAAAATGCCCAACACATCTTCCTTCCTAACAAGTATCTCCTAGAGCTTACCAGTCTGTTTCACACTGTCCTCTCCAACAATATGGCCTCTTTCATTCGTAAATACTGAAGAAAAGTGCTCGTTCAAAACCTCTCCTATCTCTTCAGACTCAATACACAATCTCTCGCTACTGCCCTTGATCGGATCTACCATCGCTCTAGTCATTCTCATATTTCTCACATATGTGTAAAAGGCCTTGGGGTTTTCCTTGATTCTACCCGCCAAAGATTTTTCATGCCCTCTCTTAGCTCTCCTAATCCCTTTCTTCAGTTCCCTCCTGGCTACTTTGTATCCCTCCAGCACCCTGTCTGAACCTTGTTGCCTCAGCCTTACATAAGTATTCTTCTTCCTCTTAACAAGACATTCAACCTCTCGTGTCAACCATGGCTCCCTCACTCGACCATCATACATATCAAGGACACGTAGTATCTGTTCCTTGAACACGTTTCACATTTCAAATGTGTCCTTCCCTGACAGCCTATGTTCCCAACTTATGCACTTCAGTTCTTGTCTGACAGCATCATATTTACCCTTCCCCCAATTGTAAACCTTGCCCTGTTGCACGCACCTATTGCTCTCCATTACTAAAGTGAAAGTCACGGAATTGTGGTCACTATCTCCAAAATCCTCCCCACTAACAACTCTATCACTTGCCCTGGTTCATTACCAAGTACCAAATCCAATATGGCCTCCCCTCTGGTCGGACAATCTACATACTGTGTCAGAAAAGCTTTCTGGACACACTGCACAAACACCACCCCATCCAAACTATTTGATCTACAGAGTTTCCACTCAATATTTGGGAAGTTGATATCACCCATGACTACTACCCTGTGACTTTAGCACCTTTCCAAAATCTGTTTCCCAATCTGTTCCTCCGCATCTCTGCTGCTATTGGGGGGCCTATACAAAACTCCCAGCAAGGTGACTGCTCTTTTCCTATTTCTAACTTCAACCCATTTTACCTCAGTAGGCAGATTCTCCTCAAACTGCTTTTCTGCAGCTGTTATACTATCATTAATTAACATTGCAATCCCCAATTGAACCGCTAGCAATCGCGCTCAGGGCAGCAAAAAATTGGAGGGGGATCCGAAGGGGAGGTAGAGAGCACAGAGTCTCACTCTATGCGGATGATCTGCTCCTCTATATCTCGGACCCACAAAGCAGCATGGACGGAATCATCGCGCTCCTGAAAGAGTTTGGAGCCTTCTCGGGCTACAAACTCAACATGAGCAAAAGTGAGATCTTCCCATTACACCCGCAAGGGGGGGGGGGGGGGGGGGGGGGGGGGCGGGGGAGCAGCACTAAAGGGGCTGCCGTTCAAACAAGCCCGACATAAATTCCGCTACCTGGGGATCCAAATAGCCCATGACTGGAAAGGGATCCACAAATGGAACCTCACCAGCCTGACGGAGGAAGTTAAAAGGACCTGCAAAGATGGAACACACTCCCGCTCTCCCTCGCGGGGAGAGTTCAGACGATCAAAATGAACGTACTGCCCAGGTTCCTCTTCCTGTTTAGATCCATTCCGATCTACATCCCCAAGGCCTTTTTCAAAGCGCTGGACAAACTCATCATGGCGTTCGTATGGGGGGGGTAAAAATGCTAGGATCCCAAAGAAGGTCTTACAAAAAACAAAAACCAGGGGAGGGTTAGCCCTCCCGAATCTACAATTCTACCACTGGGCAGCAACAGCCGAGCGAGTAAGGGGATGGATCCAGGAGCCAGAAGCTGAGTGGGTGCGTGCGGAGGAGGCCTCCTGCATGGGAACCTCCCTCCGGGCCCTCGCCACGGCAGCACTCCCATCCCCACCCAAAAAACACTCCAGCAGCCCAGTGGTGACAGCCACCCTCCAATCCTGGAACCAACTGCGGCAGCAACTTGGCCTGACCAAAATGTCGAACAGGGCTCCCATCTGCAACAACCATAGGTTCAAACCAGCACTGACCGACGCCACCTTCAAAAGGTGGAGGCAGGACGGGGGAACATTGACAGTCAGGGACCTATACACGGACGACAGGATCGCAACACTGGACGAACTGACAGAAATTTCAGCTAGCTGGGGGGAACGAGCTACGGTACCTGCAGCTCAAAAACTTCCTACGAAAGGAGACAAGGACGTACCCACAACCGCCACGACAGACACTACTGGAAGACCTACTGGACGCAAGTATCCTAGAGAAAGGGAACTGTAGTGACATGTATGACCGACTGGTAGATAGGGACGACACCGTACTGGACGCAACAAGGAAAAAAATGGGAGGACGACCTGGGGATGGAGATAGGGTGGGGACTCTGGAGCGAAGCACTGCATAGGGTCAACTCCACCTCCACGTGCGCAAGGCTCAGCCTGACGCAACTAAAAGTGGTACATAGAGCCCACCTAACAAGAACCCGTATGAGTAGGTTCTTCCCGGAGGTGGAAGACAGATGTGAACGGTGCCAAAGAGGCCCGGCCAACCACGCCCACATGTTCTGGTCTTGCCCCAGACTCGTGGAGTACTGGACAGCCTTCTTCGAGGTTATGTCCAAAGTGGTGGGAGTGAGGGTGGAGCCATGCCCGATAGTGGCGGTCTTCGGGGTTTCAGAACAGCCAGATCTATTCCTGGGGAGGAGGGCGGACGCCCTTGCCTTTGCCTCCCTGATTGCCCGCCGTAGAATCCTGTTTGGCTGGCGGTCAGCAGCACCGCCCAGAGCTGCGGACTGGCTGTCCGACCTCTCGGAATCTCTCCAAATGGAGAAAATCAAATTTGCCATCCGAGGGTCGGACGACGGCTTCCACAGAACGTGGGAGCCATTCATGCAACTGTTCCGGGACCTATTTGTGGCCAATGTACAAGAGGAAGAATAGTCGGGGGAAGGTAGCGGGAGGGGGGGGGGGCTACAGGTTCGTTACGGGGGTTCGATGGCTAGCTAAGGCCCAAAACCAAGCTAAATAAACATGTTGGGGGGGGGGGGGGGGGGGGGCGCAGTTACTACTACGAAGATGCTTACCTGTAAATATGTATGTTAATTTTTGCGTGTTTGTTTTTGTTTGTTTTTTTTTTTGTTTCTCTCTCCTAACAATTTGTAATTTGTTCAAAATACGAAAACTGAATAAAAACATTTATAAAAAAAAACATTGCAATCCCCCCAACCTCTTTTACCACCGTCCCTTATCTTATTGAAACATCTATAACCAGGAACCTCCAACAACCATTTTTGACCCTCTGCTATCCAAGTTTCTGTGATGGCCACCACATTGTAGTCCCAAGTACCGATCCATGCCTTACGTTCACCCATCTTATTCCTGATGCTTCTTGCATTGAAGTATACACACTTCAACCCATCTCCTTGCCTGCAAGTACTCTCCTTTGTCAGTGTTACCTTCCCCACTGCATCACTACACACTTTGACGTCCTGAACATCAGCTACCTTAGTTGCTGGACTACAAATCCAGATCCCATTCCTCTGCCAAATTAGTTTAAACTCTCCTGAAGAGTACTAGAAAACCTCCCCCCCAGGATATTGGTGCCCCTCTGGTTCTGACGCAACCCGTCCTGCTTGTACAGGTCCCACCTTCCCCAGAATGCGCTCCAATTATCCAAATACCTGAAGTCCTCCCTCCTACACCTTCCTGCAGCCACGTGTTCAACTGCACTCTCTCCCTATTCCTAGCCTCGCTATCACGTGGCACCGGCAACAAAGCAGAGATGACAACTCTGTATGTCCTGGCCTTTAACTTCCAGCCTAACTCCCTAAACTCGTTTATTACATCCACACCCTTTTTCCTACCTACGTCGTTGGTACCAATGTGCACCACGACTTCTGGCAGCTCACCCTCCCCCTTAAGAATCCTGAAGACACGATCCGAGACATCCCTGGCCCAGGCACCCGGGAGGCAACATACCTTCCGGGAGTCTCGCTCGCGACCACAGAATCGCCTATCTATTCCCCTAACCATTGAGTCTCCTATCACTATTGCTTTTCTATTCTCCCCCCTTCCCTTCTGAACCCCAGAGCCAGACTCAGTGCCAGAGACCTGGCCGCTAGGGCCTTCCCCCGGTAGGTCATCCCCCCCAGCAGCATCCAAAACGGTATACTTGTTTTGAAGGGGAACGGCCACAAGGGATCCCTGCACTGTCTGCCTATTCGTTTTCTTTCCCCTGACTGTAACCCAGTTACTCTTTGTCCTGTACCTTGGGTATGGTTACCTCCTTGTAACTCTTCTCTATAACCCCCTCTGCCTCCCGATGATCCAAAGTTCATCGAGCTCCAGCTCCAGTTCCCTAACACAGTCTCTGAGGAGCTGGAATTTTTTGAGGGATACCACCCACATCCTACAGGAGGAGCATACAACTGCCCTAGCCTCCACCCCCTCTTACCTTACAGAATACAGCTGCACTGAGGACCAACTGGAACTCCGCCCTCCGACTCTGCTCCCAGTCAGCTGCACTCTCTGTAAACCCCCGGCTACCTTCACGCTCTATGAGGAAATGAAATGAAAGGAGCACCTTACTCCCTCCTCACCTAATTCCCTCAGTCACCAAACTCTCACCATAGCACTCAAATGCACCCAAATTCAGCACTCCCTCAGTCACCAAACTCTCACCATAGCACTCAAATGCACCCAAATTCAGCACTGTATCTGGCTCACTTTTACACTGCGGATCTAGCCTCTGAAAATTGGCCTAATCCAATTAACTAATTAACAAGCTCCAGCTGCAAGTAGCTACAAGTCAAACCTTTGTTTAAAGCTGATTGAAAATTCACCTTCTTCGAAACCAAACAGCAACTTTTAAGTTAATTAACTAAATAAAAGATTAGACTTTAGATAAACATGAACTCTTATTATCCCTGAGTCACGGAACTCTCACTACAGCACTCAAATGCACCCAAATTCAGCACTCAGTGCAAACATAGGGGGACATTGGGGATTTGTGGTTATTGGTTTGTGTTGATGCTTTTGGCCTTCTGATATTTTGTTTATATATGCAAAAAGCCTTGAATAAAAAAACTTTTTTAAAAAATGAATTAAGTTGATGCACACAGAGCCCTGCTGATGTTGGATTCACCTGGTCTCACACTGTAAACCTGGTGGGAGAGAGGTCAAATTCCCAGGAAAAACTCGCAGCTCTCCCGCTAGAGACCCCAACCCTCCTCACCAATAGACATTCCAGGCGATTATGGTGCCTTTTGGTTCACCAATTCATCAAACTGCCAATTGCGGCAGTTTGAATCAGTCATCCCTACATCCTGGACATTTTAGCAGGGGATTAGATTTCAATCAGTTAATATTGAGTTATTTAAAATTCTCCTTTTTCACAGCTGTCCCTGCGAAAGAAACCACCTGTGATTTATCGCCAGGAAAACATACACAGCGAAGGATGACATTTGCCTTAAAAAAAAATCTACCCTGGAGATACTGGGCACGACCTAACCAAATTGGAACAGAATCTTGTGACAAGTTTAGTCGGGTGCTTCCCGGTGCTTACAGCGCTGAGGAACACCATGCCATCTATCGGGACTCTGTTGCAATTCGGGGCCTTAGTGGGGAACTCTCCCCGAGGCCTCACTCAGTCCCATTTCTTGCACTGAGGAGCTCAATAGAGAGTTTATGGGGCCAAAGACTCCGTTTAGGGATTGATGTCCCCACATCCCTTTAGCCCAGGCTTCATGACTGCAATTGCACAGCCCCTAATGCAACTGCTAACAATGCAAATACACAAGTTGCATGGCCCGAATGTGGCTCCTAACTTCACCCGCAAGGGTCAGGATCCACTGGGTCAATGGTGAGACTTCAGCCTGTCTGGGTCAGACCAAGGTTGCCATGACATAGCGAGAGGAGATTTGATAGGCGTGTTCAAAATCAAAATCATTCAGGATCCTCACACAGGGTAGATAGAGATAAACTGTTCCCACTGACAGGAACCAGAGTACACTGATATAAAGTGATTTACAAAAGAACTAAAGGCACCACAGGGAAATTGCTTTTTACTCAAGACGTCATAGCAATCTGGAATACACAGCCTGAGAGGGTGGCGGAGGCAGCCTCAATCATGGCTGGCAAAGGTCAATTCAATTAGCATCTGGAGTGTGAGAGACAAATTATATGGGGAGACAGTGGGGGATGGGCCAAGCTAAATTGCTCCTGCAGAAACCTAACAAGCGCTCGATGGCCTGAATGGTTCCGTAACTATTCTACAATTTGATTAATATTCTTCATCATTACGTTTTTCTCTTTCTTGTGTAGATATGTCTGCTGTGGGCAATTTTAATATCCGCAGCATTGCTAAACACAGTGTATTACTGTGAAGACAAAAGAAGACATATCGGATTTAAGGTTCAAAAGAGAAAGAGTGGAATGATGGAGAAGGAAGGTGAATTTATATCAAAGCAGATACAGAAAGAGAGAGAAAGAAACATTGATTAAGACAGAATAGAAAAAGAGATAGAAAGGAAAATAATAAGACAAAAATTCAAAATTACAATCTGACCTTTACAAAACCTCCAAAAATATATTCCATGCAGTGATGAGACTCGACAGTTTAATTGTCCTTTCTCTGAGCCAGTGGTTGATTGGCATTGAATTAACAATTATCACGTGTTTAAAAGATAGTTACAATATTCAACAATGAGCCTTAACTTTCCGAGTTTAATGAGTAAAAATCCAACATGTTCTTAAAAATAATGGGAAGGCTAAAGGCGAGATTCCCTTTTGTGTGAAACGAACAGTGGAACAACACAGGTTGACCAGAGAGCGCTGGTGATTCACTGTCATCATGTATATCTTCTTATCTTGAATGTGTGGACTGATTTGTGCATTGACAGAACCTCCACTTATCTTTTTCAGGATGCTTTGCCCATTGTAAATTTACTAGCCAAGGAGTGGAGTTCGATACATCTGTACAAGGACACATGGAAATAGTTCTCCTGATTTTCAAAGTTCAGATCACATCAGACAGCGTGGCTGAGATGATCGCTGGCTTTGGGCTGCAGTTTACAACGTTAGGATATCGGACCAGACCCCAACTTTTGTTAGGGTACCGGAGGAGAACCCCAAACAATTTTTCAAGTTGTAAAAATGTAAGGAAAGGATACTTGACCGAGGTGTGATTACTCTGACCAATAGGTCTGTTGTATGTTAAAACAAATTTTAAATTAAACACAGAATTAACCACATGAACATCAAAGAAATAGCTTTACAATAGATGGTTAAACAGTTCTTAAATCAAACAAAAGACTTGAACTTACTATCTACACCTCTGAAGCAACTCAATGCAATTCAAATGCCATTTATAAATAAAGTTAACAAAACAGGTTATCTGCTTACTGTGCATACCTTTGAAGAGAGACTCTTTTCAGCAACAACCTAAACATCCCTCTGTCATGTCAGACTTAAATCCCATAGCAAACTGTTGTTTAACTTAAAATCTTACAACAGACTACAAAACTACAGACAGACCTGGCTCCTCTAATTAATTACATCATCTGTGTCCCACTAAGATACCCCACCACCTGCTTATCTAGGACTAGATGCAATGCCTCATAAGTTATCTACTCTCCAGGGATCTCCAGCAATCAAAACAATATCCCATTAGCCATTACTCCATAAACAAAAAAAGATTAACATCAACCATTACTTCACCTTTTATGACTCCTTAGTTACATCATTAGTAAACCTGGGGTACCTTAACCTAGGTTCTTTAATAACATTACAGCAACAAATATATACCTTAACACAGGTTTTTTTAATTTACTGTAACAAATCTTAAATACAATATGTACAACCATTAAAGACTGACTTGCTCCTCTATCCCTTAAGTTCTTAACCTCCTTACCTACTCCACCTTGTACACATGAGTAAACCGTACCCTTGCAAATAAAATCTTTACAATGATCTGATATCTTCTTATGAACCAACCCCTGAACCAGCTGTACACTCATTTGCACCTCTTCAGCTGCAACCATGGTTTCTTTGGCCCCTTTAATAAACCACACAGACTTATTCTGTTTTAAAGATTACGTCTTCCGAATACTTTTCTTAAGCCACCAATGCTGCAACTTTGTTTGTTCAATTTTATTACAATGAAAACATTTAAGTTGTCTTATCTCTCTTCCACACTCAGGTTTTGTTTTTAACCCGAGGCAAAATCTCTTTGATATCTCCAATTAGACATCCTTTGCCTCGACCAGCTGTGGATTTCTCATTTCCCCGGTTTCTACATTAAAACTGATGTCGCAAACCGAACTTTGATTTATAAATAAATTAAAAATCATCTGCCATTTCTGCTGCCTGTCGAGCAGTTTTAACCCTCGCTCTTCCACATGGGTTCTTACTCTGATGTACCACACACCCTTCACTATAACACTCTGATATAACCCACTGTACTCAATAATATTTTCTGACGTACCCCACATCTTAACTGTATCAAGCTCTGATATATTCCAGACCCTGATATACCCCACACCCTCACTATAACAGACCCTGATATACCCCACACCCTCACTATAACAGACCCTGATATATCCCACATCCTCATTATAACAGCACTCTCACTATAACACTCTGATATACCCTGCCCTACTCACTATAATATTCTCTGATATAATCCACACCCTCACGCAGACAGACCCTGATATACCCCACATTCTCACTATAACAGCCGCTGATATTCTCTACACTCTCACTATAACACTCTGATATACCCCACCCTACTCACTATAATATTCTCTGATATACCCCACACACTCACTATAACAGACCCTGATATACCCCACATCCTCACCATAACACTCACAGATATCCCCCATACCATATACTATAACGTTCTCTGATATACCCACACCTCACACTATAAGAGACTCTGATATAATCCACACCCCTCACTATGACAAAATCTGATCTACCCCACATCCTCACTAGAACACTCTCACCCCTCACCCCACACCCCTCACTACAACAGTTTTGTATATACCCCACACCTTCACTATAATAGACTCTGATATACCCCACACCCTCACTATAACAGACTCTGATATACCCCACACCCTCACTATAACAGCCTCTAATATTCCTCACACCCTCACTATGACACTCTCAGATATCCCCCAAACCATTCACTATAACATTCTCTGATATACCCCACATCTCTCACTATAAGAGACTCTGATATAATCCACACCTGTAGGAAAGAGCAAACAATGTCCTACATTATTGAAGAATGTCCAATCCACAAAATCAGCGGCAGCCTATCCACACTCAACACTGCAGGATGGGAAGAAAGTGCCTGGCTTAGGACTTTGCATTCACTAAATAATAACATATATACAGTTGACAAAATTTCAAGACAGCCAGTTGAGGGTCAAAACTGTAAAAGGGAGGTTTTCCTGTTTTTGTGCCATGTGAACAACTGTAAGTGCATTCTTTATAAACACATTACAATTTTGCTAAACGTCGGGCACACACCAACACTTAGCTTTCCTCTGAATTATTTTAATGGGTGGAAAATCAGGAGCTGGCAAGTGCGGAGAGAAAATCTTTCCCCAAAACACTATTTTGACAATATGCCTGGGAGGAAATAAGGTGACTTTGGGACTATGGTTCTCAAAGCCTCACATCATTAGGGGTGTTCCTATCTCATTTTACAGTCTGCGGTAGACTAATTGATGGAGATCGGTTGCTAATGATTAGTGAAAAACTCTATTTGTTGAATCATACAACCAACAGGATGGTTAGCAATTCCTATGTTATTAATATGAAACCTATCTTTTGGTAATGTTATATTATGAAACCTATCTTTTGGTAATGTTATATATAATCAATCAACAAAAGATTATGTAAAGAAAAAACGTTTTCAAGGCCAACTAAACCTATATTTAAAAATTAACCTAAAATGCAATCCTCCCCACTGGCTATATTAGAGCAGCCACCTACTTACAATTCAACCAAAATACATTTTATATGTAGAAATGTGCCGGTGTGGTCATTGATTTGTGACAATCACCGGTTCGCTCCAGGAGGGTTGGATGGGGGCTGTAGGAGGTAGCAGCGAGCAGGGATCGAGAGATTCGGAGATCTTTTTATGATGAGGGCTTTCCGAGTCTGGAGAAGCTAGAGGCAGGTTCAGGTTCTGGTACCTGCAAGTGCGGGATTTTGTTCGGAGACAGGTCCCGGGCTTCCCGCGCCGCCCACTAACGAGGCAACAGGTGATGTCAAAAACAGGAGTTGGGGAGGGGAAAGTCTCGGAAATATATAAGGAGCTGATGGAGTGGGAAGGTGTTCCAATAGGGGAGGTGAAGAGGAAGTGGGAGGAAAGGTTGGGAGGGGAGCTGGAGCTTGGGATATGGGAGGAGGTCCTGCGGAGGGCGAACGTGTCCTCGCCATGTGGCAGGTTCAGCCTGATCCCAATTTAAGGTGGTCCACAGGGTTCATATCTCATATGACTGTGGCCCGGCGAGCAATATTTTTGAGGAGATGGAGGACAGGTGTGGGCACTGTGGGGAAGTCCTGCGATCATGTGCACATATTCTGGAAGTGACCGAGGGTGAGGGGATTTTGGCAGGGATCAGCGGACATCATGTCTGAAGTCCTGCAAAGGATGGTGACTCCGAGGCCAGAGGTGGTGATATTTGGAGTGTTGGAAGATCCGGGAGTCCGGCTCCGGGGGGGGACGCTGTCCTGGCCTTTGCTTCCCTGGTGGCCCGGAGACAGATTCTGCTGGGATGGTGCCAAGCTGGCATTTTGTGCACGTGTGTGAGTGGGCCAGGGTTTCGCACCGTGGGTGTTAGAGGGCGCTGGTGGGCGTGGGGGAGGGGGGGGGGGGGCTGCATTCAGGCTGGGGAAAGGTCGAGGTCGGGGATTTTATTCGTGGACCTCGGATATCGGGACGCCATTTTGCAATGTGCAGTTCCGGTGAGCAGAGCTCCCCGTTGTAAAAAACGGGCTATAGGCGGCCTCAGCCGCGCATTCCCCGTTCAGGCCCCTTGTCAACATGCGTAGTCTTGAATAGCCACGTGTACCTCGGCACTGCGAGAGCCGGGAAACATGCAGCTAAATGCGCCCGCTCGGGGGACTTTGTTCCCTTTTGGGAAGATTGTGCCCTTAGTCGCCCAAACGTTGAATCCAACCAATGGAGAATCAAGTTCAATTCCACACACACTAGGCTGTCAGAGGCCTGGAGAGGATGAAGAGGATATTTCCTTGAATGGTTCTAGAGATGGGGAAATTCAATTATCTAGAGAGGATACAAAAGATGCGATTGTACACCTTGGAACATAGAAGGTTAAGAGGAGATTGAATGGACGTGCTCATAATCATGAGAAATTGTTCCACTGGCAGGACGACAAAGATTTAAATTAATTAGTAAAAGATTTCCACTCAGCATATTATTCAGATTTTGAATGCTCTGCCTGGTATTGGAAGCAATATCAATTACAAGTTTTGAATGTGAACTCGATAAACATCAGCAGCACGGTAACACAGTGGTTAGCACTGTTGCTTCACAGCACCAGGGTCCCAGGTTTGATTCGCACTTGGGTCAATATCTGTGCGGTTTCTGCACTTTCTCCCTGCTTCTGCATGGTTTTCGTCTGGGTGCTCTGGATTCCTCCCCCAGGTCCTCAAAGACGTGCTTGTTAGGTAAATTGGAAATTCTGAATTCTGCCCGTATGCCTGAACAGGCGCCTGAGTGTGGCGACTTGGGACTTTTCACAGTAACTTCACTGCAGTGTTAACTTAAGCCTACTTGTGACAATAATAAAGATTATTATTATTGAAAAGGAAAAAAAAGCCAGAATGTGAGGAAAGGGCAGGGTATTGGGTGCTGTTTCAAAGAGCTGGCACAGGGATGATAATTACAAAACTGACACCTCCTGTGCTGTGTGATTAACCAAACCAGGCTTTGAGAGTATTATCTGCTGTCAAAATAGGGGCAGAATGACCTAGCTAGTTCACACTGCTAGCAACCTGATCACTCAGATAATCTGACTGTGATTGTTATTCAGCATACTGTTCATGAGAAACCTCAACTAAATAGTGCAGTGTGCAGGAAGGCATCTTACATTTAGAGGCTTTCCATGCCTAGTGATGTATGAGGCAGACACAGCCTGTGCTTATTATCACCATAGCTGTTTTTCCCTAGAACAGGCTGCCAGACTATCCTGAGAGGGCACCACTCCACATCAAGCATGTCTGACCCAGAAGACTACCATCTGCCATAGGGAGGCAGTGGTGTAGTGGTATTGTCACTGGACTAGTAATCCAGAGACCCAGGGTAATGTTCTGGGGGACCTGGGTTTGAATCCCAGTAGGTGACAAAATTTGAATTCCATTAAAAAAAACCCAGAATTAACAAGTCTCATGATAACCATTGTTGATTGTTGTAAAAACACATCTGGTTCACTAATGTCCCTTAGAGAAGGAAATATGCCATCCTTACCTGGTCTGGCCTACGTATGAATCCAGATCCACAGTGTGATTGACTCTTAAATGCCCTCTGCAATGAACCAGCAAGCCACTCCGTTCAAGGGCAATTAGGGATGGGCAAGTGACAGCCCACTCCCATGAATGAATAAAAGAAAAGGCATACTGGATAGATTTGCACCTGATAAACAACCTGCCTGACCACAGAGGCAGGTACGCCACCCACAAGACCTCCTTACAGGAAGGTATTTTACCCCATGTTATTTCTAGTGGCACAGTTTGCGCTAAATTCCTGTCTGTGACATTAATTGCCATCAGTAGTGCATGGATTAAACAGCAGAAATTTGACCTCATCCACAACAATCTGTTAAGAACTCTGGGATGTGAGGGAGACGGATGAACTTGCTAATCCAGGTACGATCCAATCAAAAAGAGTAACCACCATTATGGGAGATGGGATTTAAACCAATAATGGAACGTGGTTTTCTCTGGGTGCTGACCCTAACTCATTTATTAGAGCATTTTTGTTAAACTCCATTCTGCAGCATTTTATTAAAGTTAACAGCCTGATGAAAATAAACAGCTCATATATTTGTGTTAAAAACGCACAGGTAGGAATTTAATGCAATAAATTGTTGAGTTATACACACACACCTAGGTAGGATGGAGTTATGAGGGAAGTAGTTGACTGATGGTAAACTGGACCCGGCACTGTCTGTTTTGGTTGATGAACCCAAATTGTGGTCAATTAATAATAATAATAATAATAATCTTTATTCTCACAAGTAGCCTTACATTAACACTGCAATGAAGTTACTGTGAAAAGACCCTGGTCGCCACATTCCGGCACCTGTTCGGGTACATGGAGGGAGAATTCAGAATGTCCAAATTACCTAACAGCGCGTCTTTCGGGACTTGTGGGACGAAACTGGAGCACCCGGAGGAAACCCACACAGACACGGGGAGAATGTGCAGACTCCGCACAGACAGTGATCCAGGCCGGGAATCGAACCTGGGTCCCTGACGCTGTGAAACAAAAGTGCTAACCATGGATAGGATGATACTGAAATGTTCTCATTCCTCTGCAAACAATAACTGTTGCAAAGGAATTAAACCAAACAGAATGCATGCTTAAGAAGAGACACCTCTAGGAAAACACATCGTCTGAATCTTGGGTGGTAATGAAAATGGGCTGACACAATGAAAATGGAAAATGACTCAAAGGCAATGATGAATCGATGCCTGATGACCACAGAGTTAAGTAACCTTCCTTTGTCTCGGGTCAGCTGCACTCATTCCATCCTCCAACAAGCTGCAGGCTTTTAGAACCCAAGTTTATCATCATGCACTACTTCTGGAATGACTGATTTTCTTCTCTCATCTGCACCTATGCATCTTGGCCCATAACTTTGTTGAGAATTTCCTGGTTAAGTGATACAAACACCTGTCAATAAATAGCACAAGAAATCAACTGGTCCAATGACTCAGTGACTAAATGGTGACCACCAGGCACAGGAAAATCCAAACACATCACTTTAGTTGGTTCCCCCTCATCCAGTTTACTTATCTAAATAACAAAGAGATTTGTTAAACAGAATTTCTCTTTCATAAATCTGTGTTTACTTTTCTAAGTGCCCTGTTAACATCCCCTAATTATCCATTGGAGTATTTTGCCTACTCCAACAAAAGTTCCCAGTTTTCTCTCTGCTTTCTTTCTTAAATAATGGGTTATGTTTCTTACCTTCCAATCTTGGATACTGTTTTGAAATCGAAGGAATATTTTTTTTAAATTTAAAATACCATATTCTTCTTTTTTCTAATTAAGGGCAATTTAGCGTGCCAATCCACCTACCCTGCACATCTTTGGGTTGTGGGGGTGAGACCCACGCAAACAGAGGAATATGTGCAAACCCCATACAGACAGTGACCCGGGGCCAGGATTGAACCAGGGTCCTCAGTGCCGTGAGGCAGCAGTGCTAACCATAGTGCCACCATGCTGTCCTAAATCTAAGGAATTCTTGAAGATCAAAATCAATGAACCCACTATCCCAGCAGATAACTCTTTTTAAACCGAGTATAACGGTCATCAGTTCAAGGGATTTGTTGTCACTGATTTCTCCGGTTCAATTATTTTAAAACTTATACCGATTTCTTTAAGCTCCTCATTTTTGCTCGGCCCATTATTTCCAGGATATGTTTTGGCTCATCTACCATGGAGGCAGATAAAAGTTTTTTTTGATATTCCTGCCACTTCCTTTTCTTATTCTTTCATAGGACATGGACGCCACCGGCTAGGCCAGCATTCATTGCCCTTCCCTAGTTGCCCTCGAGAAGATGGGGGTGAGCCGCATTCTTGAACCGCTGCAGTCCATGTGGTGTAAGTATACCAGCTGTTTGGAATGAGTTCCAGTATTTTGACCCAGTGACAGTGAAGGAACAGTGATTTAGTTCCAAGTCAGAATAGTGAGCGGCTTGGAGGGGAACTTGCAAGTGGTGATGTTCCCATGCATCTGCTACACTTGCCCTTCTAGGTTGTCACGGGCTCCTTGTTCCCAGTTATAACTTCACCCATCTCTGCCTCTAATGGGGATAAATTGAAGAATTTTTTTGTTCTCAGATGTTTGTGGGACTATGGAATCTATGATGTAGGCTGCCACAGATGCACTGCATCTTGATTGAGACAGAAATTACATCATGTAGACAGGCAGTGTCTTTCTTGGTCACACTTGGCTCATGTGTTTTCCTGACCTGTTTTCACTTTTTCGAGGGAGTCGGAAATTAATTTCCCAGATTATTCTTTCTTTCATTGATCCTGTGATTTGTTTTTTGCCTCTCCCAGAGGGAGTGAGGGGGTGAAATGGGTGGGAAGCTGGATGGATGAAACAGTTTGTCTTGTACTGCTTGTCAGTTTTGTACGTAAGCCAGGCTTCGCAAGATAATTCTTCTGATAACAATTTGAGAAGAGTGCAATGGATGACCCATGGGCTGGCATGGGGGAGCATTGCATTTCACTGGATCAATATAACGCACCCGCAAGCTCGATCAATCTTCAAATTGTACATAAAATGAGGCAGTTTGTGCTGATGTATTGCATACAAATGATGATACTCCAGCAGAACACTGCTCTCAGTCTCAGTAATTGGAGAGTCCCAGAAAGCAATCCTGATGAAAACACACACTGACTTTGCAATCCTTCATGCTGGCTCGGTCAATGTTGAACTAATGCTGGAAATGCAGAGCGGATCATAACATGCAAAAGAGGAAAAGACTGGTTTGAGCTCTGGGCAGCAGCTCATTGTCAGTACTGTAAAAAGAAGGTGCCAGAGCTCAGTATTAGCTTGGCCGAGTTGACAACACTGTATCCTTAGAGACAGAAGACTATGGGCTTAAATTCAAAATCTAGATTGAATTAAAACCTTGTCACCACAAAGAGTAGTTGAGGCGAATCACATTGACACATTTAAGGGGAGCTAGATAAGCACACGCGGGAGAAAGGAATGTGTATATTTTCTGGTAAGATTAGATGAACGGGGTCGGGGAAAGGTTTCTTTGGAACATAGACCAGTTGAGCTGAATGGAAAATATTGAGAGAAGGAATAGATCATTCAGCCCAAAAAGTGCTTGCCAGTGTTTATGCTCTGCTCAAGACAGCTACCATTCTTCTTCACCAAATCCCACCAACATATTTGTCTCTCTCAAATGTTTCCCAAAGATGCTATTATTTATATGTTATGTACTATGCTTACCATTGGCCACTGGCAGAATCTTCCAGTCCCTACAATGCCTATGGCGTTTTGAATGACTCGCCTGTCCCGCCAGCGGGGATCGACTTCGGCAGGACTGGAAGATCCTGCCAGTGGGAAAAGGCTGGAAAATCCCACCCATTGAAGTGACGTTAATCCAAGCGCCCTACTGTTTATCCAGCTGCATTTAAGATTCCATAGCGGTGTTTTCATGTCTCTGGTGTCTTGACCGCTCATAAGAATTGTGTAGTGACAGACTGTTGAATATTCTATTCATGTTTGAATAGAGTATCAGTTGTCCCGGATGCTACTGAATTGCAGATTTCTCGATAAAAGCAAACAGACTGGTCTCTGGGGTCAGACTGGGCCCATCGATATGTATTCAAAACCATCCAGTGACAAGGCATTGGATAGCATCACGATTTATTTTAATTTTGGATAACTTTGTCAAGCTTGATTAATGTAACCTTTAGCAAACTGACACCCTCGGCAGTCAACAATGATACATCTGGAATAAATCTACATAACTGATTTTAACCTCCACAAAATGATACATCTGATTCACGACTCCAACATCAACGGTTTGTATCGGCATAAATGACTGCAATCAATCCAAAAGATTGGCAGAAGTCTGATTGCAATTTGATCCCGTCGAGTTGAAGGAGATTAACATTGTTTTTGTGTTAATATAGCGCTTTTAACACAGTAAACCATCCCAACTGGAATGGGCTGCCAGAGGCAGTGGTAGACATGGGTACAAATTTTTCCTTTCTAAAAAACAGACAGTTACATGGGAAGGGTGGGTATTGAAGGATATGGGCCAAATATGGGCAAGTGGGACGAACTTAGTGATAGAAACTGGGCGACATGGACAAGCTGGGCCGAAGGGCCTGTTTCCATGCTGTAAACATCTCTGATTCTAAGACTGCTTATCAAACAAAGTTTGACACTGCTGTATAAAAGGGTAACCAGAAATTTGGTCAAAGAGGCAGGTTTTGCGGGGCATGACAAAAGAGGTGAATGGAGCAGAAGGAGGGAGAAGTTTAGGGAGGGAATTCCAGATCTTCATGCTGAGGTAGGTGAAGGCACAGCAGCAGATAGTACAGAGGTGAAACTCAAGGATGCAAAGAGATCAAAATTGTAGGAGAGAAGGGATCGTGGAAAGTTATTGTGTGGACCACAAGGTAAGGGTGGGGGTGAGCTCACAGAGAGTTTTAAAACACAAGGAAGATCATTTTAAAAGGGAGGCATTGCCAAATTGGAAGTAATGTCAATTGGCGAGTACAAGCATGGAGGGTGAATGAAACTTGGTGTGAGTTACACTAGGGGCAACAAGACATAGATTCTCTAACATTGAGAATAAGAAACGGAATGTCACTAGCCCTTTGTCCTGGGCGAGGCAGAACAGCTTTTCCAGCAACAGGGAGCTAGGAACCATCCCCGGTTATCTGGCATCCACCTGGATGACTCAGAGATCCAAGGTTTTTGAGCTTGGTGTAATTATTACTTTCAAAAGTGGAGATTCAGATTCCCCTGGTTTAACGGTTAATCAATTTAAAAGCAAGTTTCATTGCTTGATTAAATTGAGATTCAATCAACAGCTGACACTTTGGGAAACAGCATGCCACGATTTTGAATTTGCATAAGGAAACTAAACGATAATTAGTCAAAGTGCGTCTACTTCACACTAACCTGCAATCACCAGATGATTACATTTCAATGTACTTTGAATAAAATGAAAGGAGGCACACAATTGAATCAAACTTTCCCTTCATGATTTAAATTGCTCTTCTATTGCCTGAATACTACACCAATGCTGAAAGTTACCAACGTATCTCATGCAGCAGGCGAAGGATTCCAGAGTCACCTTCTGATCAACCTGAAATGATAATTCACTCACTCTCTCTCACTCTCTCTCGACAGATGCTGCTCGATTTCCTGAATGTTTCCAGCATTTCCTGTGCATCGACCAAAGTTGAACTAAACTGGTTCATTAGCAGTGGTTGAGAAGCCTCATTAAAAACAATCTGTCAGTTTTAGCTGTTTCAGCAAATCTACTTTGGTTGCTGGATGTCCATCATAAGCTGGCAAAGCATTACAAAAACAACGTTAATCTCTTTAAACTCGACGGGATCAAATTGCAATCAGCTTTCTGCCAACATTTTAGATTGATTGCAGTCATTTATACCAATACAAACCGTGAGCTGTAAAGGTACAACAAGCAGGGTCATTTATAATAAAACTGATGTTGTTTAAATTAGGAAACACGACTGCCACTTAATGAGTCAAGAAACACCTCAGGGGTCTCCATCGGAACATAGGAATGAGGAGCAGGAGTCAGCCATTTGGCTCTTCGAGCCTGCTCCACTATCCAATAAGATCATGACTGATCTGATTGTGGTCTCAACTATATTTTCCTGTCTGCCCCTCCGCATAACCCTGGACCCCCTTGTCTATCACTGCCTTGAATAAATTCATGGCCCTAAAAGAGAATTCTACAGACTGATGACCCTTGTAAAGAAAACATTTCTTCTCATCACAGTCTTACAATGGAGCACCTCTTATCCTTAAACTGTGTCTCGCCACAAATGGAAACATCAGGATGTTCTAGCAGAGAGAGCATGCGTGAGGAACAGAATCGGCACGCATGAGGGTGAGAAAGAGTGCGCATGAGGGACAGAGAGAGGGCGCATGAGAGAGAGGGGGAGCACACATGAGAAAATGTGCATGAGGGAGAGAGAGAGAGAGTGCACATGAGGGAGAGAGTGCGTATGAGGGAGAGAGAGAGAGAGAGAGCGCTGCATGAGAGAGAGAGAATGCACGAGGGAAAGAGAGAGCGTGCACACAAGGGAGAGAGTGTGCATGAGAGAAAGAGGGTGCAATGAGAGAGAGCGCGAGATGGAGCGCATGAAGAAAAAGAGAGCACATGAGGGAGAGAGAGCATGAAGGAGAGAGGGCACATGAGAGAGAGAGCACATGAGGGGGAGCGAATGCATGAGAGAGACAGAGAGCATGCATGAGGGGGAGAGAGCACGCATGATGGAGAGAGAGTGGGCATGAAGCAGACACGGAATGGCAAGGAGAGAAATGGTGTGAGAGAGTGCATGAGGGAGAGAAGGCGCATGAGAGAGAGAGAGCACATGAGGGCAAGAGAGAGGTCATGAGGGAGGGAAGGAGAAGGAATGAGGGAGAGAGGTGTGAGAGCGCATGAGGGATAGGGAGAGCGGGTGAGGGCAAACGAGAGAGGGAGGGAGAGACCGGGTGAGGGCAAACGAGAGAGGGAGGGAGAGACCGTGTGAGGGACAGCACATGGGAGAGAACGAGGGAGGGAGAGAGGGAGTGCAAGAGGGAGAAAGAGCGCATGAGGAAGAGAGAGTGCATGAGGGAGAGAGCGCATGATGGAGAGAGGGAGAGGGGGAATACATGAGGATTATCAATTAGCCAACACTGGGGTTGTTAAAGAATGAATGAAGGATAAAGATTTTTAAAAGGTGAGATTGAGGCACAAGAGAGAGAGGGAGCGCATGAGGAAGAGAGAGCACAGGTGGGAGAGCGAGCGAGCGCATGGGAGGAAAGAGTGAGAGCATGAGGGGAGAGGATGCATGAAGGAGAGAGGGAGAATGCATGAGGGAGGTGGAGAGAGGGAGAGCGCATGGAGAGAGAGAACAAGAGAGAAGGCATGAGGGAGAGAGAGCGTGAGGGTGACCACTGGGGCCCCCAAGTTGCTGCTGAGACCGACCACTCTCTACCCCTTCGCCAGGAAATCGAGAAAGGGCTGCCACCGCCGAAAGAACCCCTGTACCGACCCCCTCAGGGCAAACTTCATCCTCTCCGACTTGATGAACCCAGCCATGTTGTAGATCCAGGCCTCCGAACTCGGGGGCCGCGTTTCCCTCCACTGTAACAGAATCCTGCGCCCGGCTACTAGAGACGCAAAGGCCAGAATGCCGGCCTCTCTCGCCTCCTGCACCCCCGGCTCTCATTGCAATACTTAAAACACCAAACCTGCAAGTTCTATTCCTGAGAAGAACAAGGGCAGCACATACATGGGAACAACACCAGCACCAACTTTTCCTCAAGCCATTCACCATCCTGACTTGGAAATATATCACCGTTCCTTCATTGTCACTGTTCAAAATTGTGGAAGTCCCTCTCGAACATCACACTGGGTGTACCTACACGGCAGGGACTGTAGTCGTTGTAGAAGGTTGCTCATCATCACCTTATTAAGCATCATTCGAGATGAGCAATGAATATTAGCCTTGGTAGTAATACCCACACCCCATAAATGAATTTTTAAAAACGTGAAAGCGAAAGACATACTGGGCGGGATTCTCCTATAATGCGGCAGAGTGCCCGCGCCATCATGAACGCCGTCGCGTTTCACAACGACGCAAAACTGCCGCGGTCACGAGCGATTCAGGGCACGAAAATGGGCTAGCAGCGGAGCCGCACGAAACTCGGGAGGCTGATGCACAATCAATGACTACTAAAGCGAGTTTGTAGTCCAACTGAAGGCTTTAATAAGCTAGATGTTTCCCCCAGCAGCTGAGGTACAGAAAGGAAGTTGCTGGGGTGGCACGGGCTCTTATACCCCGCCTTGCAGGGCGGAGCTACCATACAGGCTCGACCAATGGAAAGCCTACATTATCTACCAATGGTTTTCCAGCATTACTAGGGACCGTAATACCTCTACACAGACTAACACATTCACCCCCTGTTAAAAAAAGAGTCCGGCGGGGGTGGTGGCTTGGTATTACAACATGGTAACGTGGTAGACGTTATGGTTATGGAGGTACCATAATGCCTCCCTACGGCGTTTTGCCTTATTATCGTAACTATTTACAATTTTTCAATTAACTATATACACGTTAAAATGAAGCAATCAGTCGATCGGGGGCCCTGGTTGTCCTCTGTGATCGCCGAAGCTTCGGTGGTGACGCCGGTGGAGGTTCGGGCGTCTGTGACTCCGGGAGCGTGGTTTCTATCTCTGTGGCAGCTTCAACACCCCTAGACACAGCTGGTGGGGAAGCTGATTGACACCTGGTAAGGGAGCGTCTGCAGGGTGCGTCGGTGGGCGGGGGGCTAGACGGGACCGGCGGAAGAACTGATCCTCCTGGGAAGGGGGCAGCTGTAAGATACATCGGTGGGATGGGGGGGGTGGGACTGGTGGCAGGGGTGTGCGCGGGGATCCGGCGGGCGCCAGGTCTCGTAGGAAGACCGTTTCTTGTTGGCCGTTGGGGTACTCCACTTAGGCGTACTGGGGGTTAGCGTGGAGAAGATAAACCCTCTCGACCGACGGGTCCGACTTGTGCGCCGCACGTGTTTTCGGAGCAGGATGGGTCCGGGGGCTGTCAGACAGGTCGGGAGCGAGGTCCCAGTGGAGGACTTCCTGGGGAAAACAAAGAGACGTTAGTGAGGTGTTTGGTTGGTCGTGGTGCAGAGCAGGGACCAGATGGAGTGGAGGGCATCCGGGAGGACTTCCTGCCAGCGGGAGACTGGGAGATTTCTGGACCGTAGGGTCAGTAGGACGGTCTTCCAGACCGTTCCGTTCTCCCTCCCTACCTGTCCGTTACCACGGGGGTTGTAACTGGTCGTCCTGTGCGAGGCAATGCCCTTGCTGAGCAGGAATTGACGCAGATCGTCGCTCATAAAGGAGGACCCCAATCACTATGTATGTAAGCGGGGAACCCGAACAGTGTAAAGATGCTATGGAGGGCTTTGATGACAGTGGTTGCGGTCATGTCGGGCAAGGGATGGGGAATGGGAATCGGGAGTACTCGTCAATCACGTTCAGGAAGTACGTGTTGCGGTCGGTGGAGGGGAGGGGACCTTTGAAGTCCATGCTGAGGTGTTCAAAGGGCCGGGAAGCCTTTATCGGGTGCGCTTTCTCTGGCCGGTAGAAGTGCGGCTTGCACTCCGCGCAAATTTGGCAATTCCCGGTGGCTGTCCTGACCTCCTCGATGGAGTAGGGCAGGTTGCGGGTCTTGACAAAATGGAAGAAGTGAGTGACCCCCGGGTGGCAGAGGTCCTCGTGGAGGGCTCGGAGATGGTCCACTTGTGCGCCACGGGACAGGGCATCAGGAGGCTCGTTTAGCTTCCCGGGACGATACAAGATCTCGTAGCTATAGGTGGAGAGTTCGATCCTCCACCGCAAGATCATAACGCTTTTTATCTTGGCCCGCTGTGCATTATCGAACATGAAGGCGACCGACCGTTGGTCAGTGAGGAGAGTGAATCTCCTGCCGGCCAGGTAATGCCTCCAATGTCGCACAGCTTCTACTATGGCCTGGGACTCCTTTTCGACTGAGGAGTGGCGGATTTCGGAAGCATTGAGGGTATGTGAGAAGAAGGCCACGGGTCTGTCCGCTTGTTTGAGGGTGGCCGCCAGAGCTACGTCGGACGTGTCGCTCTCGACCTGGAAGGGGAGGGACTCGTTGATGGTGTGCATCGTGGCCTTTGCAACATCTGCTTTGATGCAGCTGTAGGCCTGGCGGGCCTCTATCGACAGGGGAAAGACTGTGGATTGGATCAGAGGACGGGCCTTGTCTGCATAGTTGGGGACCCACTGGCCGTAGTAAGAAAACAAACCTAGGCAGCGCTTCCGGGCCTTGGAGCAGTGAGGGAGGGGAAACTCCATAAGGGGGCGCATGCGTTTAGGGTCGGGGTCTATAACTCCATTTTGCACTACGTAGCCAAGGATGGCGAGGCGGTCGGTGCTAAACACGCATTTATCCTTGTTATACGTAAGGTTAATGATTTTTGCGGTCTGGAGAAATTTTCGGAGGTTGGTGATGTGGTCCTGCTGGTCGTGGTCGCAGATGGTGACATTATCGAGATACGGGAATGTTGCCCGTAAACCGTATCTGTCAACCATTCGGTCCATCTCGCGCTGGAAGACCGAGACTCCGTTAGTGACACTGAAAGGAACCCTTAAAAAGTGGTAGAGCCGCCCATCTGCCTCGAAGGCAGTGTGCCTGCGGTCACTCGTGCGGATGGGGAGCTGGTGGTAGGCGGACTTAAGGTCCACCGTGGAGAAGACCTTGTATTGCGCGATCCTGTTTACCAGGTCGGATATGCGGGGGACAGGGTACCCCTCCAGCTGCGTAAACCTGTTGATGGTCTGACTGTAGTCGATGACCATCCTATTCTTCTCCCCGGTCTTTACCACCTCTACTTGAGTTCTCCAGAGACTGTTGCTAGCTTCAATGACTCCTTCCCTCAGTAGCTGTTGGACCTCTGACCTAATAAAGATCCGGTCCTGGACACTGTACCGTCTGCTCCTGGTGGCGACGGGTTTGCAATCCGGGGAGGCGGATCGACCTTGAGGATCGCGAGGTTGCAGACAGTGAGAGGGGGTATAGGGCCGCCAAATTTGAAAGTTAGACTTTGGAGGTTGCACTGGAAGTCTAACCCTAGGAGTGTGGCTGCGCAGAGGTGGGGAAGGACGTAGAGATGTTAATTTTTGAACTCCCTTCCCTGGACCATGACGTTTGCTACACAGAACCCCTTTATCTCTACTGAGTGGGAACCGGTGGCCAGGGAGATTTTGTGATTAGCAGGGTGGACAGGAAGAGAACAGCGCCTTACTGTGTCGGGGTGTATGAAGCTCTCCGTGCTCCCAGAGTCCATTAAGCAGGACTTCTCGTGTCCGTTGATTAGCACCGTTATAGTAGCAGTTGAGAGTGTTCGAGGCCGAGACTGGTCCAGGGTCACCGAAGCTAATCGTGGCAGCTGCTGGGTGTTCTCGTCGGGCAGTGTGTGGTCATCTGCACTGAGGTCCTGGGAGTCCGTCCAAGATGGCGGCGCTCACTGGTCGCACGTGGTTGTGGGTGCACAAAATGGCGGCGCCCATCCATCACACGCAGCATCTGCGGAACTAGATGGCGGCACCCGGAGGCCACAGGTGGCCCTGGAGGAGGAAGATGGCGGCGCTCGCTGGTCGCATGGGGCCCGTGGAGAGGGTTGTCGTGGCGGTCCGCATTTGCTTCCGGAGACCGCAGCAACCGCCCGGGCCTGGCATACCGCCACGAAATGGCCCTTTTTGCCGCACCCTTTATAGGTGGACGAACGGGTTGGGCAGCGCTGTCGGGGGTGTCTGGCTTACCCGCAAAAATAGCAGCGGGGCACCCTGGGGTTGCTGGGCCGTCTTGCAGCGCACGCTTGTGGGGGAGTGTGGGGCATTGCCTCGGAGTTGGCTGCAGAGGGATTCCACGTTGCCCAGGGGGCTGCCGCACGGTCGGGGGCGTAGGCGTGGGCATTTTGAGAGGCCACATCCAGGGAGCCGGCAAGGGCCCGTGCCTCCTTGAGGCCTAGAGTTTATTTCTCCAGCAAACGCTGGCGGATTTGAGAGGACAGCATACCCGCAACGAAAGCGTCCCGAATCAACAGTGTGGCCGTTTGCTGAAACTTACGAGCAGCTGCAGTTTCTCCCCAACACTAGGAGCGCACGGTAGAATTCTTCCAGTGACTCACCAGGAATTTGTCGCCTCGTTGCTAATAGATGCCGGGCGTAGACCTGATTCACAGGGCGAATGTAATGTCTATTCAGCAACTCCATTGCGGCATCGAAGTCGTCCGCATCCTCGATGAGGGTGTAGTCTTCTGGGCTCACCCTCGAGTGCAGGATCTCCAGTTTCTGTTCTGTTGTGGGTGTGTTTTCTGCCGTTCCGAGGTAGCCATTGAAGCACGCCAGCCAGTGCTTGAAAGTCACCGCCGGGTTTACTGCGTGGGTGCTGAGTTGCAGACACTCCGGCTTGATTCGGAGCTCCATTCTTTAAATCTAGCTTATTAAATTGATGCACAATCAATTGAAATTGAAAAAAATTGAAAATCGCTTATTGTCACGAGTAGGCTTTGTAGCCACCTAAGATGGACACTGGGCTAATAAAATGGAGAACTGCTAAGACTGCAGGGAGAAAGCAGTTTAGCCAAGACAAGCAGTCTGCTGTAGCCATGCTGGCCACGCAAAATGGACACTGAGCCAAACTAAAATGGAAGGCTGCTGGGAAACAGACAGTTCAGCCAGAACAGCAGTCTGCAAAGAGCAGTTTGCATTCTGCAGCAGCAGAAACCAGTTTGGGCTCAGGTGAAAAGACCTTAGCTAGGTGCAAATGGCAAAACGCTTTGCATGCTAATGAGGCCATCAGACTTGAACACCCACACAATAGATACATTTGGTTCTGAATGGACACATTCCAATCAAGACCCAGACATCGAGGCACCAGAAACCTCCAAACAAAAGGACATAAGAAACGCCCCCTCCATCACGGAGACCCCCTCGCATTGGGGAATTAATCCAGTATCGATAAGAAATTGATCCAATAGGTAGAGCCCGCCCGAGAAGAGGGAAGGACAACGGAACCCCTATAAAAGATAGGGACCTCGTGTTGTCCGGTCTGTTAAACCCGTGCTCCGGCTCCGACTGACACCTGGTATCCTGACTCCAGCCGTTGAGCACCAGCCGCCGAAACCGTAAGTTCAACGCTCGCTACGCGATCCAAGCCCACTAGACTCCCAAGTACCAGAACGCTTGCTGAAGGCTGCAGACAAAACCAGGACGAAGGCCTCGTTCTCTGACCTTGCCTGTTCCTGTTAGATAAGTATTCTGTTTGCTTATGTTTAGTTGTAGCTTAGTCTCTTAGTGTGTGCATGAGTATTTATTATAACTGTATAATAAATATTGATCGTTTGAACTTGACTAATCGGTGTATCGTCTTTATTACTTTGAATTTGACCTTGGAATACTTGTGACGTTGCCTATACGGCAACTGGCGACTCCAGAGCTAAATAATTACATAGAACAGAGCCTAGCAGTGTTAAGCACACGTCGAACTCGGAGGCGTGTTAATACACTCCAATAAACGCGTTTTACGCCCATAGTAAAACGTGCAACATTTAGTGGCGACATCCGCCGGGACCCTGTTGTAAGTGGAAACACCACAGTGTCCAGGACCCTGAAATTTGAATTAGAACTCCAAATTGCAGAGAAATAAAGAGATCACAAGTATTCAAGGTGTTCAAAATAATAAGCGAAATTCGGAAGTGTGTTTAGTGCATGCGTACTAACAGGGCTGTAAGGTAAAACTGAAAGCTTTTTGTTGCGACAAACTTTCGGTAGTTTTGTGATCGGAAAATAGCGTAAGCCGTACCCTTTTCACGAAACACCACCCCAGCAACCCCCTGTTCCAAATTATAAAAAGAGAGTCAGAGGAAATGGCCATGCAGGCAATGGAACGTCTGATGGATCCAGCAAAGTTTGTGGTCGCAGCGACCAGCAGCAGTAGCAGAGTAGGCCAGTGTCCCACGTGGGAGCTGGAACTCCGCAAATATCTGCAGGGAAAGGGATGGCCCCTTTGGAAAGAGTTTTGTGCAAATGAGGAGACAGGTCCCGGAAGTATAGGTCATACTTGGTGGGAGAACCTCTCTCAAATACACAAAAAGAGTTTAGGAAAAGCACGCAAGCCGATGGCGATTGTGTCCTGCTTGGCACAGTTGCGAGGCGCAGAGGAGGTCATCAGGACGCTCCGGGCAGATTTAGAGGAAAGGAACCGAATGAGTAAGGTCGATGTCAGGGACATCGAGAAAGAAAACCTGGATCTTAAAGGGAAGTTGGCAGAGAAGGATAGAGAGGTGGATGATGCCAAGAGGGCTCACCAGTCTTGTCTAGCTCATCTGAACAGTTCCCAGACCCAGTATGAGAAAGCCTATCAGGACGTGCAACGTGCCGTTCTGATAAGACAGGAATCGGAAAAGCAGGTGGAGGCATTGCAGAGGCAATGTTCCGATCTCAAAGCAGCTTTGAGAGCACTCCACGCTGCAACGACCGAACAAAGACAAAGCACAGTTGACCACGCGAAATGCAGGAAACAGATTGCGGAACTGCAATCTCTGCTTTCGGTGCAGAATGGCTTCCAAAGCACCTTTGGAGCACAGTTAGATGGGGAAAACGCCCCAGATTGGCAGGAATTAAGCGAGACAGCGCAGCGTTATGTTCAGGGAACATGTGCGCCCGCAGCTCAGCAGAAACGACAGGCACCCCAACCCCCCACAGCTCAGATCATAACCGCACCCATGAATCCCGTAACCACACAGAGGAAAGCCGAATCAGAAGGCGCCCCAGACATAACTTACACCACCCCTTTAACAGTAACCCAGCTAAGGGACGCTTGTGAAAAGATCACTCCGTTCCTCCCCACCGCAGACCCCCACCAGTTTTTCGCTAAAGTAAAGCAGCAGGCTACCATGTACGGCCTGGATGAGAGAGAGCAGGTTAAGCTCACCGTGCTGAGCTTAGACCAGAGTGTAGTGGCAGCCCTCCCCGACCCACAAAACGTGGCAGGAGGCAGCCTAGAGGAGATGCACACTGCCATTTTAGATGCCATCGGGTACAATAGAGGCGACCCCGTAGAAGGATTGAATAAGTGCAGGCAGAAGAGATCCGAACACCCCACAGCATTCGCAGGAAGGCTGTGGATTCATTTCAGCGCAGTTTTCGGACAGCTAGATAGAGCGCATTTAACCCGCGAAAACATGGTTAAGTGGACGCGCACAATTATCTCACACGCAACAGAAGCAGGACAGAGCGCTTGCAATAATTACGACCCCTCAGAAGAGGCCCATAACGAAAAATGGGTCCTGAAAAGATTGTCCCGCGCTTGGGAGCAATCGCTTCAGGCAAAAGGAAAGGTTAGATCCCCAGAAGAGGCTCAGGCTGCTGCAGATATCCAAGCAGTCAGAGAGCACCAGAAGCCCGCATGGGTAAACGAAGGCAAGAGCAGCCCTCAACAGAAAGGACAGGAATGCTATAACTGTGGACAGTTAGGGCATTGGGCAAAAGAGTGTAATGCACCCCAGCGATCTCAGAGAGGCCAGCAGACAGGCACTCTGAACCGCAACAAGGCAAAACCCATCCACAATGTAGCAGTACAGTCAGGACCCACCAATGTGGACGAGACGAACTGACGGTGTTCGGGCTCCCCCACTTGGGTCTGTGACACACTATGGGACTCATCAGGGAGGCCCGTAGTCACGGCAAAAGTCAAAGGGAAGCCCATAGAGTTACTGTGGGACACAGGAGGATCCCGCACCACCATTAACTCCACAACGGCACACTCAGACACGTGGCTGACCACCTCCACCATCACACTTAGCGGGTTCACCGGACACTCGCAGCAGGGACATATCACAGCACCCGTAGCGATCCAGCTAGGGAACATTAGCACAAGGCACCCCGTAGTTTTAGTAAATCTTCCCCGGACAGCAGAGCACATCCTGGGGATAGATTTTATGAACGCTCATAGCTTGTCGTTCGACCCAGTGAACCAGTGTGTCTGGCGAATGGCGAGATCAGACAGAGCCCCAGCCACCCTCACAGTAGGAGACTACGCTAATCGGATTAGCGCAGTGGGAGAGTACTCATTCGACCTGACTACACTCCACACCGACCGACAAATTAAGGCCCTACTGAACAAACACAGGACAGCATTTGCAAGTCACCGTCATGACTGTGGCAGAATGACTGGACAAGTTCATGTTACCGGACAGGACCCCCGACCGCAAAAGCAGTATAGATTTCCCCTCGAGGCAGAGGTGGAAATAGAAAAAGTTATAGGCAGCTTGTTGGCCCAAGGTGTACTGAGAACGGTAGCCTCCACCAACAATGCCCCTATTTGGCCAGTGAGGAAGCCCGATGGATCATGGCGTCTGACCATCGATTATCGGGAGCTCAACAAAGTAACCCCCGCAGTAGCCCCAACGGTAGCTACTAGTCCCGAGACCATGCTCAAGCAGGGTCTCAACGCCAAGTACTTCACGGTATTGGACATCAGTAATGGATTCTGGTCAATACCATTGGCAAAAGCGTGCCAATACAAATTCGCATTCACTTTTAAAACACAACAGTACACGTGGACATGCCTCCCACAGGGATTCCACAATTCACCCTCCATTTTCCACCGACAGCTGGCAAGTGGATTAGAGAAATTTTCCCGACCCGACTGTCTGGTACAGTATGTAGACGACCTACTACTGCAGACAGACACAAAGGCAGAGCACATTTCGCTTCTGGCCGAACTCCTGGAACTCTTAACTGAAATTGGCTGTAAAGTTAACCCGAAAAAGGCCCAAATATTGGAAAGTAAAGTGATGTATTTGGGATCAGTCATCACGCACGGCAAACGCGAGATCGAATTCAAAAGAATTGATTCGATTGTCAAATTGCCCCTTCCCCAGAATGTTTCAGCCCTCCGGTCGTTTTTAGGAATGGTTGGCTATTGTCGGAACCACATCGACGGATTCGCGACAAAAGCCGCCCCACTTTCAGACCTCCTTAAGAAAGGAGCCCCCTGGGAATGGCTTCCGCAGCATACAGGCGCTGTGGAAGAGTTAAAACGAGCCCTTAGTGCAGCACCCGCGCTGCTAGTCCCCGACCAACTTTCACCGTACGCAATAGAGGTAGCGAGCACCGATCTGACCCTCTCGGCCGTGTTGCTTCAAGAACGGCACGAGCAGCTAAGACCAGTGGCTTATGCCTCCCGACTGTTAGACCCAGTAGAACAAGGATTTTCGGCCTGTGAGAGGCACCTCCTTGCTGTCTTCTGGGCAGTGCAGTATTTCTCATACATCACCGGACTCAACCCCATCACCATTCTAACCGAACATACACCCACACAGCTACTACTAGACGGTCGACTGAAGGACGGTTCAGTTAGCCAGATTAGGGCAGCTAGGTGGACCCTACTTTTACAAGGACGGGACATTACTGTAAAACGGACACGCACACACACATACTTAGCAGACAACCTCCAATACCCCGGACAGCCCCATGACTGTGAAATTGTAGCTCCCCTGCATAACACAGGACCCTTTTTAGCCAAAACACCCCCCAGGAAGATAGGGAACCCGAAACAAAGCCCCCAGCCCACAGACACGTGTGGACCCTTGAGGATTTATGTAGACGGTTCCTCCACAGTTTTAAATGGTGAGCGTATCACAGGATGCGGCATCTATGTAGAGGACGCGCAGGGGCGCGCTCTCGAAGAGATAGCTCTTAAGTTACCAGGTCACTTAGGCGCGCAGGCAGCAGAGCTAGCAGCCATAGCGTACATAGTGGACCACCCCGATTCTTTCCCCAGCCCAGCAGACATATATTCAGACAGCTTATATGTATGCAATAGCCTGACAGATTTTCTGCCCCTGTGGAGGACACGAGGTTTTGTCTCCGCAGACGGAAAACCCCTTCCATCAGCCCCCTTACTCCAGCATATCCTAGAGAAAGCGAAGGACAGGACCTTCGGCATTATAAAAGTTAGAAGCCACCATAGGTCATCACCCCCTGGGAATGTAAAGGCCGACGCGTTGGCTAAGGCAGGTTCCAGGAGAGGACACTTATGGACCCCCCCAGCTAGCGCACCAGCTAGCGCCCCTGTGAGCGCAGTCCAAGTCTCACAGACTGATATTAAAGATCTCGTGGCAGCACAAAAACAGGACGGAGACCTCAGGGAGGTTTTCAAGGGAAACTTTGTGCCTGCGTACGAGCACTTTAAACACGCACTGACCACACATGAGGGTGTGATCATTAAGGACCAACTTTATGTGGTCCCACAGCAGGACAGGAATCAGATGATTGCCTTGTTCCATGACGGACACGGGCATCAGGGAATTGATGCAACAACGAGGCACCTCAGGCAACTCTGTTGGTGGCCTAATCTCAGGACTGATGTAACGCACTACATAGAGAATTGCCTGATTTGTGCTCAGAATAACCCGGAGAGGTATTCTAAGAAGGCACAACTTCGGCATACTCGCCCAGTTAACGGCCCTTGGACAAACCTCCAGATCGATTTTATAGGTCCATTGCCCCCTTGTCGGAATGGCTATAAATACGTTCTGGTGGTGATAGATACCTTTACCAAATGGGTAGAGGCATTTCCCTCACGAACAAACACAGCTAAGACAGCTGCAAAGATCCTGACCCACCACATCTTCACGAGATGGGGTTTACCCCGAAGTATCGATTCGGACCAGGGATCTCACTTTACAGGACGGGTCATGAGGAACGTCCTGACAATATTCGGAATCAAACAGAACTTCCATATTGCGTATCATCCACAGTCCAGCGGGATTGTGGAGCGCATGAATCGGACCCTAAAAACTACCCTTAGGAAAATGGTTCAAGAGAATAATTCCACATGGGATTCAGTGCTCCCATTTGCACTCATGTTCATAAGGAACACTGTCTCCACATCTACAGGATACACACCACATACACTCATGACCGGACGCCCTATGAAAGGTACAGAATTCCTTTTAGGACTGGACATGACAAGCCCCGAAGTGACGGCCCTCACACATGAAAAGGCAGTTAAAGATCTAGTTGAGACTGTGAGGTCTGCACAGCTCGCAGCCGCAGTCCAGCTAGGGAAACGCCGACAGCAACGTACTGCCTGTTTCAATAAGACCGTACACACCACAGAATTCCAGGTTGGGCAACAGGTAATGTTATCTGTTTATAACCCCAGCAGTTTTTTGGCTCCAAAATATTCCGGTCCCTACTCAATTTCGGACAAAATTAGCCCCTCCGTTTACAGGATCAAATATCCTAATGGGAAGACCGCGTGGTTCCATATAAACCAGTTAAAGGCATATGGAACACAGGCCAACCATGCTCACCATGTCCTGCTGGATGCAGCAGAACACTTCACCCCGCCCACCAGAGACACTTTTCCACCATCCCCCTCACAGACCAGTTCATCAACGGACTCGCCCACGACTCCGCCCACAGACCACTACAGACCACGCCCCGACACGCCCACAAGCTGCCACAGCAGAGACAGCAGGACAGACACTGACTCTGAAGACAGCGACAGCACACAGCCATACAGCCCACATTGCACCAACTACGACCCCGACTCCAGTGACCCCATGGAAGTCACTTACCTTAAAAACCCAGAACCACCACCCGACCCCGACTACCCCGACAACACACTCGACACTACACAATGGCACAGGGACAATTCCTACAGACTTGTCCGCAATGACGAGAGTGACCCCCGGTCACACAATTCCAAAATAGCATGCCTGATCCACACAAGGGTGTGGGATCCGGGAGAGCAGGACGACACGGTGTCTGACTCCCGACACGGCAACCCCTTTGTGACCCTGTTCACAGAGGCAGAATCAAAGTGAGGTGTCCAGATGATGTAAGATAGGAATCGTTTGAGGGAAACGATGTCCTTTCTGATGGAACCTGCACGTATGTTTGTCTTCGTTTTATGTTTGTTTGTTTTCAGGAATGTAAATGTTTCAGCTGGAGGATGGACATCTTCTTTTCAGCTGAAAAGATTGTGACCACCTCACATACACGTTAGCTTGTCTGCCGAAATTTTGAGAACTTCGGTTTGATTGGAGATCTTTTCCAAAGTTGTAAGGCCACACGCCAAATAGCTTGTCCGCAGATATCTCTGAGAACTTCAGTGATGTCCTCAGTTGGAGCATCTTGGCTCCCTTGGTTTTTTAGGTGCCCCTCTATTCGGCGAAATAGAGGCTGCAAGTCATGGTAAACACATTCGTACCCGTTCTTTCCAGGTTACTCAGGCAGTGGACAAACGGCACTGAGGACCCGCCCTGTCTGAGAACCAACCCTTGGTCAGCCAAGCTCGGGTATGGCACAGCACGCCCTACCCGGGGATCCCATCCAACTCGTACCCGTAGCGGCCCATACGCAACTCATTCGGATGTTTGTTTCCAAGTTTGTTTTCATTTTACGTTAGGTAGCCCTTCGGCCACCATCCCACATGCTATTTACATCCGGGAACATTCGGATGGTAAATCAGCAAAGCCTGCGAGACGGCTCGCAGAAGGAAGGATTGTTAGGTGTATGCTGGTCTTTAAATTCGCTTTTTGAAAAAAAAAATGAGGGGAGTCACAGGGTGTGACTTAGCCAGTCATTTTAAAGGGTCAATTGGGATTTGAAAGACAGATGCACTAACAAGTAAAGGTCTTAAACTGTGTATTGACAGATACTGTGCTTGATCCCAAAGGTTTCAAAGGACGAGACAGAGGTCGAAGCCAGGATTGTCAATACCGGAGGAAGAAGGAAGAGAAAGAAGAAGAACAACAAAAGATGATGGAAGCCCACTTATTACTGTTTAATGTCATATGTATATGTGTGGAAACAAGACACGTTTCCCCCACAACCCCCACCGTAAATGTTAGTACAACAAACCCCCAGTGCTCAGCTCTGATCAGCGAGGTTCAGACCTGGTGTACTAAATTCATGACGTGGTACTCCATGTCCTACATAATCGAATCACTGTTGGTGATCGCGATCCTCATCATCCTAGTGCAGACCCTCAGGTTGAGGAAATGGAAGAGGAGAGCCTCTCGTTCCAGCACCTCACCCATCTATAGAGTGCAATCCCCCATCTTCGGATTCCACCAAACCCCTCAACCCCTCACTGATTACAACACTCTGTAAATAAAATTCAGCCATGTATTATATTGTTCCATACTCGACTGCCGAGTTGGGAAGTGTGATGTTGTGGTGTGAATGGTTAAGATTTTAGAGTGATTAAATGTTTAAGTTAAGGTTAAGGTTAATAGTGATAGGTAGAGGTTCCCAATTGTAGTAATGCATGTCCCTTTTGACATAGGGCCAAGTAGAAATGTTAGTTAAAATTTTTTTTCTCTTCTTCCCATAGTTTAGAACAGAGTAGAACAGGAACTGGCAAGAGGTCAGAACACAAGGAGGCAAAGTACATAGGTGATCCTTCACAATAGTACGATTGTGAGGATCACAAGGAGGGAATGTAGCCATGCTGGCCACGCAAAATGGACACTGAGCCAAACTAAAATGGAAGGCTGCTGGGAAACAGACAGTTCAGCCAGAACAGCAGTCTGCAAAGAGCAGTTTGCATTCTGCAGCAGCAGAAACCAGTTTGGGCTCAGGTGAAAAGACCTTAGCTAGGTGCAAATGGCAAAACGCTTTGCATGCTAATGAGGCCATCAGACTTGAACACCCACACAATAGATACATTTGGTTCTGAATGGACACATTCCAATCAAGACCCAGACATCGAGGCACCAGAAACCTCCAAACAAAAGGACATAAGAAACGCCCCCTCCATCACGGAGACCCCCTCGCATTGGGGAATTAATCCAGTATCGATAAGAAATTGATCCAATAGGTAGAGCCCGCCCGAGAAGAGGGAAGGACAACGGAACCCCTATAAAAGATAGGGACCTCGTGTTGTCCGGTCTGTTAAACCCGTGCTCCGGCTCCGACTGACACCTGGTATCCTGACTCCAGCCGTTGAGCACCAGCCGCCGAAACCGTAAGTTCAACGCTCGCTACGCGATCCAAGCCCACTAGACTCCCAAGTACCAGAACGCTTGCTGAAGGCTGCAGACAAAACCAGGACGAAGGCCTCGTTCTCTGACCTTGCCTGTTCCTGTTAGATAAGTATTCTGTTTGCTTATGTTTAGTTGTAGCTTAGTCTCTTAGTGTGTGCATGAGTATTTATTATAACTGTATAATAAATATTGATCGTTTGAACTTGACTAATCGGTGTATCGTCTTTATTACTTTGAATTTGACCTTGGAATACTTGTGACGTTGCCTATACGGCAACTGGCGACTCCAGAGCTAAATAATTACATAGAACAGAGCCTAGCAGTGTTAAGCACACGTCGAACTCGGAGGCGTGTTAATACACTCCAATAAACGCGTTTTACGCCCATAGTAAAACGTGCAACACTGCAAAGACTGATTAGCATTTTGCACGCAGCAAAACTAGTTTCTGGCCAGGTGGAAGATCTCAACCAAAGGTGTTAATAGCAAAACGCTTTGCATATTAATGAGGCAATCCAGGTCTGGAGACACACAATAGCAACATTTGGTTTTGAATAGATACTTTAAGTGAAGGCCCAGACAAAATGGCACCAGAAGTATCCATCTCAAAAGACCCTAGAGACCGCCCCACACATCGAGAAGGGACCCTCAGATTGGGGAATTAGTGAGACATCGATTGGGAATTGACCCAATCAATGCATGGAAAGTAAAGCCCGCCCCAAAAAGGCACGGACATTGGGGACCACTATAAAGATAGACCCCCACACATGGTCCTGTCTGTTTTGCTCCGGCTCCGCTGTTTTGTTACTCCGGCTTGCTGTTTCGACTTCGACTCCAGTCTCCAGATCCTGTCTTCCATCACCAGCCGTTGAGCACCAGCCATCGTTCAGTAAGTCCCAAAACGACGCTCGCTACGTGAACTTATACAGTACTCTTCTAAGAACGAACAGAAGGTGCAGCTAAGAAAGGACCAAAGGCCTTGTCCCCTGACCTTGCTGGTTTCCACTTAGATAAGTATTTAGTCGTTTAATAGTAGAAATAGGTATTAGTCTTTAGCGTGTGCGTGCGTATTTATTATATTTGTATAATAAATATTGATCGTTGGAACTTACTAATCGGTGTATAGTTTTATTACTTTGAACCTGACCTTGGAATATTTGTGAGGTGTTTATACGACACCTGGCGACTCCCGAGCTGAAAATTACACATTCAGAGCCTAGCAGTGTTAAGCACACGGCCTTTAAACGGAGGCGTGTTAATACACTCCAATAAACGCGTATTACACTCAAGTAAAACGTGCAACAGCTTCAATGAAGTTACTGTGAAAAGCCCCTAGTCGCCACATTCCGGCGCCTGTCCGGGGAGGCTGGTACGGGAATCGAACCGTGCTGCTGGCCTGCCTTGGTCTGCAGGGGGCACAACGTTGTACCCGACCCACATGAGCAACATGCCCCCCCCCTTGAGAGATGCCATGGCGTGGCTCCAACTGTCCCCCCACCCAGCATTAATGTAGCCTATATCTGCACGTCCTGATGATTACCGCCTAATTGTGATGCTTTATCCAACCCCCTCCGCAGGATAAGACTGCTCACAACCACCGTGAGCGTACAAGAACTGGAGGGGGTTCGCCTGTGCTGCACCCCCTAACCGTACATGAGCAGAAGGCCCTGGAGTTCGCTGGGGGATCCGCCACCCGGGAGGTAGGGCCATGCCAGTTCGGAGGCGCAGTAGCAAGTGAGACTACCCTGCATGGCTAACCCCCCCTCAGCCCGTCATCCCCCCCCCCCCCACACTGCCCCCTCCACCCCCTAACCCCTCCCCCCTCACACTCTGACCCCTCCCCCTCACTCTGCCCCTCCACACCCTCCCCCTCCTCCCTCATGGTGCCCCCTCCACCCCCTAACCCCTCCTCCTCACACTCTGCCCCCTCCACCCCTAACCCCTCCCCCCTCACACTCTGCCCCCTCCACCCCCGAAGACCTCCCCCTCACAGTGCCCCCTCCACCACCGTACAACCGGCTCAGCGCGTCTAACGAACCCCACATTATTGTGTTCCCCAGGGCCAGGTGCCGATCGTCCAGAGTCATCTCGGACAAGACCCAGCCGTCCAGCCGGAAGCTCAGCCACACCCAGGGACGCACGGCAGAGGGTGGAAGGATGACCTACAGGAGGGCCATCTTCTCAGTCCGGGACACTGGAGGGGGACGCACAGAGGACGGACAGTGACAACACCAAGGGGTACAGGACGGACAGTCAGGACAGTGATGGCCATGAGTCGCACGAAGATAGGGCCTTGAGCAAGGACAGTGACGGAGAGAAGACGGGGACAGTGGACAGTGACGCACAGAGGACGGCCAGACAGTCGACGGACACACCGGACACGGAACATGACATGGGCCGCGGGTGCCTTGCTTCGGTCCAAGAGTCAACCCAGGACACACCAGACCTGTGGACAGATGAGGACCTCAGGTTTGCAGCACTGCTGTCACCCACAACATCCACCATTCCAGATACATTCACCTCGGTTGGGCACACAAGTGATGAGGCTCCTGGGTCACGGTCTGGCGTGCACCACACAGCCGGGCCGGTACAGCAGGTGGAGGTTGGAGCAGCCGAGGGGCTGGACGGTGGGAGGGCCGCCCAGACGGTTCCCGGGTTCCTGGAATTACTGGACCCACCCAGAGACCCGATGAATGTGGAAACCCAGACGCAGTTGGAGGAAGTCCATCCCCATCCAGGAGCAGGGAGTGGTGCCGCTCATCGCAGCCACCCAGGCCGACACCGCACGGGTGGCGTCCGCGGTGGAGGCAATGGGTGAATCGGTTTTGGCCATCGGTCAGCTTCTGCAAGGCGTTGGGCTTCATCTGCACGCGTCATCCGTGGCCCAGGAGAGGGCTGCCCTTTCACAAGCAGCCATCTCCCAGAGCCAAAAGGACATTGCCGCCGCGCTCCGGGGTCTGGCCCAGTCTCAGCAGGCCATGGCCCAGTCCCAGCAGGCCATGGCACAGTCCCAGCAGGCCATAGCACAGTCTCAGCAGGCCATGGTACAGTCCCAGCAGGCCATGGCTACAGTCTCAGCAGGCCATGGTACAGTCCCAGCAGGCCATGGCTACAGTCTCAGCAGGCCATGGCCCAGTCCCAGCAGGCCACGGCACAGTCCCAGCAGGTCATGGCTACAGTCCCAGCAGGCCATAGCACAGTCTCAGCAGGCCATGGCTACAGTCCCAGCAGGCCATGGCACAGTCCCAGCAGGCCACGGCAACAGTCCCAGCAGGCCATGGCTACAGTCCCAGCAGGCCATGGCACAGTCCCAGCAGGTCATGGCACAGTCCCAGCAGGCCATGGCTACAGTCCCAGCAGGCCATGGCTACAGTTGCAGCAGGCCATGGCCCAGTCTCAGCAGGCCATGGCCCAGTCCCAGCAGGCCATGGCACAGTCCCAGCAGGCCATAGCATCGGCCGCCTGGCGCACGTGCTGGATGGCGTTGCACACTCACAGGTTGAGGTTGCACAGTCCCGGACAGGAATGTCGCACTCCCTGGGCTCCGTCGCTGCGAACGCTCGGACCCTGGTCGATACTGCTGCAGGCCTCCAGGATTGGCAGCGCCAGGTATCGGTGGTGCGACGGGGCATGTCTCCGATCGCACCTCCGTCCCACAGTGAGGTCCGGGGGCCACCAGGCTCCCCGAGGGAGGAGGTGGTTCTGGGGCCCGTCCCAGTAACTCCAGCACTCCAGTCCTTGAACACTCGGCCTCCCCCCGTTCCGTCCCTGGCGCATCTGGTGGGCAGCGGGCAGGACAGGGTGGCACCACGTCATCCAGCATGCCCGCCGAGCAGCCTGGCCCATCGAAGCCGAGCCGCCCCAGGAAACGGGTGCCGACGGGGAGCCACATCGCAGGGCGTGATTCTCAGCAGTACCGCTCCACTCCTGCTGTACCATCTGGGGAGACCCCTAGGCATAGTGGTAGGGCCCGCAAGGCAAAGAAGTTAGACACATAATTAGTTGGCACGGGTGCAGGGCACAGCTTAGTTGCAGGGGCTAGTGCATCTGTCTGTGAATGTCACGATTAAAGTCAATGTTACACTGAATTTTGAGGACTCTGTGCTATGCCAGGGGTCTCGTGAGGGTGACTGAGTGGCGCTGGGGTTTACGTTCGGTGCAACGGTGATGCCGGGTGTGCGTTCCCTCCCCATCCCAACCGAACACCGTTGTCCTCGGCACACCGCGGCATCTACCCCACGTGGGCATGTGATGGAGTGTCCGTGACAAATACAGTGATCACCGAGATGGATGGTTCAGCTATTGCCATGAGTCAGACTTTGTCTAACGAATCTGAGCTCACAGCTCATCGCAGAGCGGGCTGTTATCATTCAACATGGCACTGATCACACCCGCTTACACAATCAGCAATGTAGTGCAATCCCGTAGTGCCGCAGTCGCAAGGTGATGTGAAATTGGTGCGGTGTGCGCGGTGCGGCAATGCGGTGGTGCGGGGTGGGGGGGGGGGGGGGGGTGGGTGCTGGGTGGTGTCTGTGTGCGCGAATGGCGGTGCAAGTGCCGGTGTTCAGCGAATCCCTCCCCCATTGAGGGAACCGTGTGTGTGAACCGTGAGGCCACCAACGTGCCGCGTGCCCGCTGTCCTCAACGCTGCCGTCGTGCAGCCTCCCGCCCATCTGTGTCTGTGCCCGGCGACCCCCATCCCACCCTGATGTTCGTCATCCTCCTCCTCCTCCTCATCTGCGGATTCTCCGCTGCCATTGGGTTCTCCCTGTGCCTCCTCCATCAGGGCATCTCCCCTCTGCATAGCAATGTTGTGCAGCGCACAGCAGACCACAACTATGCGACCGGCCCTGTCGGGGTGGTACTGCAGGGCCCCTCCGGAGCAGTCCAGGCACCTGAATCACATCTTCAGCAGTCCGAAGCACCGCTCCACCACACCGCAGCACGGTAGCATTGTGGATAATACAATTGTTTCACAGCTCCAGGATCCCAGGTTCGATTCCGGCTTGGGTCACTGTCTATGCGGAGTCTGCACATCCTCCCCGTGTGTGCGTGGGTTTCCTGCGGGTGCTCCGGTTTCCTCCCACAGTCCAAAGATGTGCAGGTTAGGTGGATTGGCCATGATCAATTGCCCTTAGTGTCCAAAATTGCCCTTAGTGTTGGATGGGTTACTGGGTTATGGGGATAGGGTGGAGGTGTTGACCTTGGGTAGGGTGCTCTTTCCAAGAGCCGGTGCAGACTCGATGGGCCGAATGGCCTCCTTCTGCACTGTAAAAATTCTATCTATGACCTCTGGTTGCTGAATGGGCCTCGTTGTAAAGGGTCTCCGCGTTGGTCTGGGGCCTCCGTATTGGCGTCATCAGCCACGACCTCAACGGATAACTCCTGTCGTCCAGCAAGCAGCCCCTCAACCGTGGTGGGGGGGTCCCTCGAACATTGCTGGGATGAACGACTGTGCCAGAATGTAGGCATCATGCACACTCCCAGGGTACTGTGCGCACACGTGCATGATCCTCATGTGGGGGTCGCAGACCACCTGAATGTTCATCGAGTATGTGCCCTTCCTGTTCATGAACACTTTCCTGTTTTCTGCAGGCGGGTGCATGGCGACGTGCACTCCATCGATGACACCCTGGACCATCGGTATCCTGGCCACGTTGGCGAATCCACATGCCCGTGCTTCCTGCTGTGCGCGGTCCTCGGGAAATTGAATGTACCTGTCAGCGATGGCGAACAAGGCGTCGGTCACGGTCCGGATGCACCTGTGGATTGATGCCTGTGAGATCCTAGATAGGTCCCTGCTCGGCGCCTGGAAAGAACCGGTTGCATAAACATTTAGGGCCACTGTCACCTTGACGGACACCGGTATAGCATGTCCTCCTCCTGTTCCACGTGGTGAGAGGTGCACCACGAGGTGGCATATATGTGCGACTGTCTCCCTGCTGAACCGTAGTCTCCTCCTGCATGCCCTGCCCGGTAGGTCCTCCAAGGACATTCACGGCGCCCTGGCACCACCAGCACTAGCTCCTCCTCCTCCCCCCGCTGCGCACCATCGAGATTAGTGCCCGCATCCTGTGCATTCCCGACGATCTGGTGGTGAATGTTCCCCTCAGCATCCCCCTGGACATTCCGGCTGTGAGCGCCTGCAGCCTGCGCGGCCACCCCCTCTGCAGCTGCAGCCACTCTGAGCCGTCACAGTCTACACTGCCGGATGGCCACCTGCAGTGCAGCTGCTCCCACCACTGCGGTGAACAGCACTGTCTGGTTAGCATACATGGTGACATACAAGACGGTGGGTGGGGGGTGCGGGGGTAGAGAAATGACATGTTACACGGAGGTTCTTGAACACCACGACAGCCAGGTGGCATGGGATAGCTCTGTGCCCCGGTGGCCTGGTCTCGCTGCAGACACGCAGCCAGCCTAACCCCTGGTCACTGTCTGCGTCCACTGGCCAGTTCACACCGTCCTCCTCACTGGTGCGCCAGTCGCCTCTGTCCATCAGCGAGACTACACCTTGCAAACGTGTCCTCTTCACCGTCCTGCCATGACATGTGGCATCCGCGGATAGGCGACATCCTCCTCTTCCCGCCCACCCCCTCCGGGCATGTCTGCAGTCTTCCACGAAGGCATCCTCCTCTTCTCCCACCACCCCCAAAATGTCTGCAGCCTTCCACAAAGGTATCCTCCTCATTCCCCCGTAATTGGCGGCAGCGTTCTCGGAGAAGCCTTCCCCACCCCCCAGCACCGGCCGTGTCTGCAGAAACTTCGGGACAGGGGTCGCTCACCTCCTCGCTCCTCATCGACAGCCAGCACCTGGGGTCACGCCATCGGGACTTTGGCCCGTCCAGGCCGCTGAATAGCGGGGGTACCGGAGAATCCCCGTTCTGAATGTCTCGGGCTGGTCTCCGGCTGGCGCGGTGCCGACCTCGACGGAGCCGTTCTCGCTGGTTGGGAGAATGGCGGGACGGCGTCGGACCGGCATCGCGCGGTATAATGGCGCGGCCGGCGATTCTCCCAACCGGCGCGGCTTCAGAGAATCCCGCCTACTGTGTTTCAGGAAAAGAAGAGAATTGGCCTAATGGGTAGATCTATCAAAGAGCTGACATGGGCACAAGGCACAGAATGACCACTTTGTGTTCTGTATCCTGTTGTGCCCTAAAGTACTTCACTACAATGAATTGCTTGAGAAGTGATGTTTATTCAAAGCCAGATCTGGAAACGGCAAATGAATAAATGATCAGTTAATGTGTTTTGGTCGTTGATTGAGGTATGAATGCTTCATGCTTCAGGGCATGAAGAGAAGTTCTTGCTCAACATCAAATAATGCCAGGGGATTTTCAGCAAGGTCTCAACATGAAAAACAGCTCTCCTGACAGTGCACCAAAGCTCTTGTGAAGTGGCTTCGGATGCAATTGTCCAGAATGGATTTGTCCCAATGGGTCAAGATCACACTGTGCAACAGTAACGTGTGAAAATGTCCCCATGATACTCTGTTATTTTAAGTCTCTAGTGCCTGGCCTGTGCTTGACATTATTTTCAGTGCAGACATTCAGGAGATTCATCATAGAATCATAGAACAGTACAGCACAGAACAGGCCCTTCGGCCCTCGATGTTGTGCCGAGCAATGATCACCCTACTCAAACCCGTGCATCCCCCTATACCCGTAACCCAACAACCCTCCCTTAACCTTACATTTTAGGACACTACGGGCAATTTAGCATGACCAATCCACCTAACCCGCACATCTTTGGACTGTGGGAGGAAACCGGAGCACCCGGAGGAAACCCACGCTGATATCACTGATTGTGATATCAATCAGTATGTAACACTTATTTGACGTTACACTGCCTTTTTCAACCTCATCACTCCAAACAATGCCCTCTCTTAAACATGTGCAGTTAAACATGTATTCAGCAGCAAGAAGGACTCCTCACCAGTGCAATTTAAAGGGTTCATTAACAGCTTGCAGGTTGATTTCTACTGGCTTCGAGTTTGTAGCTTTGCTGAGCGTTTTCTAGCGTTCCAGCCTCAGTTACAGCAGCCAGAATAACCTTGGCCTTTAAGAGGTGCCGACTGGCTTTAAGTGGTGTCAGTGAACCTGACCTCCCAGCTGAGGCGTGTGACCACTCAGCAGTGCTTGGGTTTAGTGCTGGAATGTACGCAGCAACCTTAAATTAGCAGGCAGTCCAAAGTTTGCATGCTACCTACATAGAACAAACAGGTTAATCAACGAACATCATTTCTCTCTCCGTTTTTAGCACTCATCCATTATGTCCCCCAATAATTTAAGCTTGTTAGTACTTGCCTTAAAATAGCAGGCAGAGGAATGTCACTCAGAGGTGTTCATTGCTAACTCTAATTTCTAGACTCAGGTGTCTTCCCTTTGTCTGAATGTGCTACGGTACTGTACAAAAATCAATAAATAAGTAATAAGAAAGAATATGAGGGAAGAATATGAGGGAATGAATTGGCGTTCTAACCCTGGTAAAGAGACACTCACTGCTCCCATGCCACGGGAAATGCATAATTGAAAACAGAATGTGTGTAAGATAATATTATTGGTGACATGAAGTATTAGTTCCATTTGTACCAACATTCTGATCCTGGTCAAGAGTAACAATGTGACGATCACATGAGGTAAGTATGTGAACACGTGAGAATCACACTGCAGCCTGATGAGCAGTAGGTTTTCATTAGCGATCAACTCGGTGATCTAGTGCAGGCATTGTCAAAGTCGGGGGCGGGACCCACGGGTGGGTCGCAAGCGGGTGTCGGGAGGGTTGTGGAACCGTCCGTCGCAGTACTCCCGATTGCGCAAATTGACAGGCAACAGCCAGCTTTTAACTATGCCGGCTGCGAGCGGCCTTTTTACCATATAAATAAAATGCGGCAGCACTGCGCATGCGTGCCCGCTCATCGGTGCACATGCACAGAGTACTTGCGCATGTGCACCGATGAACGGGCACGCATGCGCAGCGCGGCTGTATATTGTTTATATGTTAAAAAGGCCGCTCGCAGCCGGCATAGTTAAAAACCGGCGGCTGCTCGCTCTGCCCGGCTCGGAAGTGCTCGGTTCTTCTGAACGAAGCTAAGGCTGAGTTTGCCCCCCCCGGCAACGAGCACCAACTGACCCACTCGCAGAGATCCAGCGCCTTGGCCTCCACCTCGGAGCTCGCCTGCATCAACAGCGCGCTCATCCTGCACAAAGACGAGGTCACCGTCACTGAAGACAAACTCAATATCCTGATTAAAACAGTTGGTGTGACCATTGAGCCTTTCTGGCCTAGTATGTTTGCCAGGCAAGGCATTGGCTAATATTGACATCAATAGTCTGATCTGCAACGTTGGTGCTGGGAGCAGTGCCCCAGCTGCTGCAGCAGTTGTTTCCACCCACTAGCCCTGTTGATGCTGAAGAGAAAAAGGAAGAGAAGAGAAGAAACAGGAAGAATCTGAAGATGACAAGGGCTTTGGTCTCTTAGATTAAACGTGCCGTGCAACAACAGTGTCACAATTTACAAAAAATAAATTAAAATGGAATATAGAAACCGGCTGCTGTGGCTGAAGACCGCAAATTTGCACAATCGAAGAGGCAGAAGATTTGAAAAAGAATTCAATGTAATCTTCCAGCCTGAGGGAGGCAGAGAGCAGGTCACGGCCCCCGAACATTGGCATCACGTGCTTTGGGCGTGATTGCGATTCCTCCATTTTGTCAGCCGTAAACAAGGTAAGAAAAAATGGTGGGTCGCGAAGGTCGGCCAGCGTGGGTCGTGAAGGTCGGCCAGCGTGGGTCGTGAAGGTCGGCCAGCGTGGGTCGCGAAGGTCAGCCAGCTTGGGTCGGCCAGCATGGGTCGCGAAGGTTGGCCAGCGTGGGTCGTGAAGGTCGGCCAGCGTGGGTCGCGAAGGTCGGCTAGCTTGGGTCGGCCAGCATGGGTCGCGAAGGTCAGCCAGCGTGGGTCGCGAAGGTCGGCCAGCTTGGGTCGCGAAGGTTGGCCAGCTTGGGTCGGCCATCATGGGTCGCGAAGGTCGGCCAGCGTGGGTCGCGAAGGTTAGCCAGTGTGGGTCGCGAAGGTCGGCCAGCTTGGGTCGCGAAGGTCGGCCAGCTTGGGTCGGCCAGTATGGGTCGCGAAGGTCGGCCAGCGTGGGTCGCGAAGGTCGTCCAGCTTGGGTCGGCCAGCTTGGGTCGCAAAGGTCAGCCAGCGTGGGTCGCAAAGGTCAGCCGGCATGGGTCGCAAAGGTCAGCCGGCATGGGTCGCAAAGGTCAGCCGGCGTGTGTCGCAAAGGTCAGCCGGCGTGGGTCGCAAAGGTCAGCCGGCGTGGGTCGCAAAGGTCAGCCGGCGTGGGTCGCAAAGGTCAGCCGGCGTGGGTTGCAAAGATCAGCCGGTGTGGGTCGCAAAGGTCAGCCAGCGTGGGTTGCAAAGGTCAGCCGGCGTGTGTTGCAAAGGTTAGACAGTTGGTAAAAATGGGTCCCCGAAAAAAAAGTTTGAAAAACACTGATCTAGTGACTTTATTAAAGGGCATTTTCCATTATAGCAATAATACCCTAAAAACAGCAGTGAAGAATGTGGGTCCTAATCACATCCAAAAGGGGATTTCGCCATACCATTTACAACTAGCCCTGTCCCTGTACAGTCTGAACGACTGACCTGTGAATGATGTATCTGCTCTGTAGATAATCCAATGCCAGGGCCAGCTCACAAATATAATGTTTCACTGTTTCCTCCTTGAAGTGAACATTCTGTTGCAGATGATAGCGAAGGTCTCCACCCAGAAGGAGATCCACAACCATGAACATATCCTCCTCATCCTGAAAGGAATACCTGAAAAGCAGGAGGGAGCGGAGATTATTGATTAACTGCACGGCACCTGTTAGCCACATCTGACTTAGTTTGGACATCCATAGAAAGTATTTTAAATAATGTGGGAGATGGTGGCATAATGGTATTGTCATTGGACTAGTCATCCAGTGACCTAGTATATTGCTCTGGAACCTGGGTTCAAATCCCACAGTGGCAGATGATAAAATTTGAATTCAATAAACATCTGGAATTAAAAGTCAAACTATAACCATGAAACCATTGTTGTAAAAAGACACTACTGCCCTTTCGGGAAGGAATTCTGCCACTGGGCCTACATGTGACTCCAGATCCACAGCAATGTGGTTGACTCTTAAATGGCCCAGCGAACCATTCAGTTCAAGGGTAATTAGGGATAGTGGCCCAGTGGTGAGGCCCACATCCCATGAACACATTTTTAAAAATTGGGAGTGCTGTGAATTGTTTTGGTCTCCATACTGCAAAAAGACAGCAGAGAAGGTGCAAAAAACATTGACAAGAATAATACTGAAATCAGATGTTATACCCATCAGGAAAGAGTAAACAGACTGGGGCTCATTTCTTTGAAAAAAAAACTACCGGATGAACTACCAGATGATCTTTAAGTTAATGAGAGGGTTTGATCAAATAAAGGCTGAGAAAATACATCCTGCTGTGGAGGAATACAAAACTAAGGGCTATTAAAATAAGACAGGCACTACTAAACTCAATAGAGAATTCTGCAAAAGTTTCTTTGTCCCTGAAGATTAGTGAGAATGTCAAACTCGCTGCTGGAAGTAGTAATTGAGACAACAGCAAAGACATCTTTAAGTGAATGTTAGACAAATACAATGAAGAAAGGAACAGAAGGTTATGGTGAAGAGTTGTGACTGGAGGCATGGAGCAATTGAGCCAAATAGCCTGATTCTGTACTGTAAATCCGTTCTATCCTATTATATCCAAAGTTGAGAATCTGCTTGAAACAGATTCAACTCAATGTTACAGTAATTAAACTAATGAGCAATTTGGCCCAGTTTGAGGTGGGCAAGACAATTATATCAAGATCAGGCTGAGCTTTGATCAATCCATGTCCCCTGTTGGCTTTACATTGCAAGGCTCAGCTTCAAAGTAATTAACTGGTTTAGAAGCTCTCGGGACATAATGAGGATGTTAGAAATTATTGCACAAATGCAAATTCTGTCATTACCTTCATACAGGGTGACTTTAGAAAGTCTCAAACGATTTTAAACAAAAATAAATTAGTACCATTTGGACAAAATTGATGGTTAAACCTCCTGTAATATTTTGAAAAGTTTTATCAATTTGATTGACAGAGGACTTTTAGTTTAATTTATGTTACCTAATTGATGTAAAGTCAGCATCACCTAAAATGGACAAATTTACAGTGATACACACAATCTTCTGAAATGTTGATTAGGATATTTTGGCGGAATACCAGATAGAACAGCCATTACATTGTGTGCGTGGATCATGTCGGATGATTCCCTGAGCAGACTGTCAGAGTCATCTGGCAGAGTGCCTTACTGCCAGAACTTTCAAACAAGCATCAAGACCTAACTTGGCTGGTGGTGAGAAGCACACTCCCCGTCAGATCTTTCATACACACCCAAAGTCTCTGTGCCACTGCACGCTGCCCTACAAGCGGTTGCGGAGGCCGGGGTGGGGGGGACACACAGACTCGTTGTGGAATGTACCTTTGCAATGACAGCGTGGAGAGAGATGCAATGGTATTTGTCGAGGTTCATCCCAAGCAGCTCTGTGACACAGGACCCTGTGCTCTATGGACTGTTCCCAGGGATTTACACCGAGACAAACATCTGCTGTTGGAGAATCATCAACTGAGTGAAAGACGCCCTTTGGTCTGCCCAAAACTTATTTATCTGCCAGTGCAAAGAGTTGTCCTCGACTGAGTGTTGCAGACTGGCACATTGCAAAGTCCAGGATTATGTGCTGAGGGACGAACTCAAGTTTGGGGTAGTTACCCCAAGGTGCAATGGGGAAGGGGCACTGTGTAAGGCCTATCAGCCAATGTAGACTGAGGGGCTGGTAACCATGTCAAATCCCTCGGACTGTGTGCTTAACCCTAACTGTATGCAAATGTATTGAAGCACCACAGAGTGCAACATGAACAATGGGCGCGATTCTCCGCCCCCCACGCTGGGTGGGAGAATAGCGGGATGGCCTCCCGACATTTTTCATGCTCTCCCGCTATTTCCCCCCCCCCCCCCCCCCCCCCCCGACCCACGAATCGCCGCTCGCCGTTTTTTACGTGCCAGGTACCCTGGCAGGCCTTCGATGGGGTCTGGTCCGCAATCCCCCCCCCCCTAGGCCTACTTTGTTGGGCATCCGGCCCCTGAACCCCCGCGTCATGTTGCGTCGGGGCTGGAGCATTCAGTAAAGCCACCGCGCATGCGCAGGTTGGCGCCGCCCCCAGTGCGTGCCAGGAAGTGAGGCTGGAGCGGCATGAACCGCTCCAGCGCCGTGCTGGTCCCCTATGGGGGCCAGAATCGCTACTGCCCCTGCCTGCTTTACGCCGTCGTGAAATGCAACGGCGTTCACGATGGCGCGGATACTCTGTCCCGCGATCGGAATATCGCGCCCATAGTTTTGTCTTGTCTCACTAGAATTCTTATGTCAGACTTCATAAAGACAAGAGGAAACATGCTCACAATCACAGCACACAAGGGTCTACATTATCACCCCTGGTTACACTCGTATTTGATTACTTATTAGATGATAAAGGTACCCTTCACCAACAGTCCATTTGCCTTCCTTATTACCTGTACCTGTATACTGGCTTTCTTCATACCATGCACAAAGACACCCAGATCCCTCCATACCAAAGCACTCTGGTTTCTCTCCATTTAGATAACTAAGTGCCGACTTGGGTTCGTGATTTCTGTGAGAACATTTTTGCATTTGGTTGTCAGGTGGGAATAGGATTGCATTTGACTGCAGGTTCCCTCATGGTTAAATAGCTGCTCAAAACAAGTATCTAAGCTCAACTCATGAGGAACAGTCACTTGGGCAAAATGCCGAGAATGGTCACCCATGTAACCCTTCATGAGCCTCTGCCTTCATAAGGGAAAAAAACAAGAAAAAGATACTTTATTATTTACAAAACATGAAACAGCAATTAGTCACTGAAAAATAGTGGTGCAGCATTTGTAATCAGTACTGGCTCATCTCTTTACTCGTCTGTCAATCTCTCACAAGTTAGAACCCGATTTAAACTTTCCTTGGGCTTGGTCATCTGTAACAACTGTACATTATTGCACGGGGATTGAAATCTTTCTTGTACAGGTATTGTTGAGTCTCCACCAGAAATACTGTGCGCAATTTCTGATTAAGGAAGGATGTACTTCCATTGGAGGCCATAGAGCGAAGGTTCATTAGCTTAGTTCCTGGGATGAAAGGGTTGTCACGTGATGACTTGGCAAGTAAAATGGACCTATATTCTCTAGAGTTTAGAAGAATGAGAGGTGATTTCAGTGAAACATACAAGATTCTGAAAGGGCTGGACAGGCTAGATGCAGATGTTGTTACCCCTCGCTGGGGAACGTCGAAAGGCAACACATCCTCAGTATAAAGCATCAATCATTTAGGACTGAGAAGAGGGAATGTTACTTCACTCAGAGGGTTGTGAATCTTTGGAATTCTCTATCCCAGAAGATTGTGGATGCTCCATCATTGACCATATTAAAGGTTGGGATAGGGGGGCCTCTCAGGGGACCAAGGGGTAAGGGGAGTGGGCAAGAAAGTGGAGTTGAAGCCAAATATCAGCCCTGAATCAGCAGGCTCAAGAGGCCTGATCATTTACTCCTGTTCCCATTTCTTCTGTCTTTGTTTTCTTATGTTCTTAAGCAGTGACCTTGACATTTTGAGTCAAGCTGCCCATCTCCTGTGGATGTGATATATAATTGGCAATGCATCAAAAAGCTTCCGTTTAATGCTTCTTGCAAACTTAGATCACTAAACAAGGGCTGATCCTAGGGTATTAACATCCAAGTATAGCAAGTTATTAACCACTTCCATTGCACAGCAAGTCTTATGTCATCAATGACAGTGTGTATATCAATCGAAGGTCTATTGTTACATTGATTGATGGATTAATGAACTCAAAGTATTTCATTACAAAATAAAGAACTGGTTCATTGAGCTGTTATATTGTGGAGAGAGTCAGTGGGGTCCTAAAAAACCCATGTTTAAAAGTGACAGTGTGAAGCACATTAAGAAAAAGAGTATGGAATGAGAATTTGGGTGATTGATATTGGGCACGATTCTCCGACCTCATTGCTCTCACTCGGGTGAAACAAGGATGGTGAATAGCGAGAATGGCCGAAAATGAGAACCGCGCCAGGAGCCAAACAGTTTGCAGTGCGACCCGCCTGTTCCCGTAGGCGAAATCGGGATCTCGCCATAGTGTGGCGCAAAACCAATTATCACCATTTAAGCCCTATTAATGGGAGTACCCCATATCCAATGGCCTCCCATCATTCATCGACCGCCCCAACAAGTGCTCACATTGGTGCCTTCACAGCGCCAGGGTCCCAGGTTCGATTCCAGCTGGGCCTTTGTCTGTTTGGAGTCTGCACGTTCTCCCCGTGGGCGAAATTCTCCGACCCCCCGCAGGGTCGGAGAATCGCCCGGGGCCGCCGAAAATCCCGCCCCCACCGTGTCAGAAATTCTCCGCCACCCGAGAATTGGCGGGGGCGGGAATCACCCCCCGCCAATCGTCGAGCCCCCTGCGGCGATTCTCCGGCCCACGATGGGCCGAAGTCCCGCCGCTGGGAGGCCTCTCCCGCTGCCGTGGTTTGAACCACCTCTGGTGGTGGCGGGATCGGCGGCGGGAGCGGGCCCCCGGGGTCCTGGGGGGGGGCGCGGGGCGATCGGACCCCGGGGGGTGCCCCCACGGTGGCCAGGCCCGCGATTGGGGCCCACCGATCGGCGGGCGGGCCAGTGCCGTGGGGGCACTCTTTTTCTTCCACCGCCGCCACGGCCTCCACCATGGCCGAGGCGGAAGAGAATCCCCCAGCGCGCATGCGCCGGTGGTGACGTCAGCGGCAGCTGATGCACCGGCACATGCGCGAACCAGCGAAGGCCTTTCGGCCAGCCCCGGCGCCGGGCGGCAGGTGTCAAAGGCCGTTGTTGCCGGTTTTGGCGCCAGTCGGCGTGGTGCCAACCGCTCCGGCGCGTACCTAGCCCCTCAATGTGAGGGCTTGGCCCCTAAAGGTGCGGAAAATTCCGCACCTTTGGGGGGGCCCGACGCCGGAGTGGTTGGCGCCACTCCGCTACGCCGGGACCCCCCGCCCCGCCAGGTAGGGGAGAATCCCGCCCCGTATCTGCGTGGGTTTCCTCCAGGTGCTCTGGTTTCCTCCCACAAGTCCCGAAAGACGTGCCCTTAGGTGATTTGGACATTCTGAATTCTCTCTCTGTGTACCCAAACAGCTGCCGGAATGTGACAACTAGGGTTTTACAGTGTTAATGTATGCCTACTTGTGACAATAAAGATCATTATTATTATTGTGAAAAACGTGAACCTGGCGGAAGGACGTCTGCAGGCACCGAGGAGATGGTAGCCATCTTTGCTCACAGGCAAAAACCGGGGGGCGCTAGGCTTGCCACCCCAGGGCTCGGCGGGGGGTTGGATCCCTCGGTTGGGTGGGGAATGGGGTCACCCTCCGGAGGGATGGGTCGCCTTGGGAAGGGGGGGGGGGAGGGGGAGGCTGGGAGGCACTGGGGAGCAGCCTGTGGTGGCACCAGCATGCCAACACCTGGATCATGTGTTCCTATTCCAGGGACAACTCTAGCCCTGGGTGACCGCCCTGTCCTCGGCCAACCCAGTCACCTCCAGCGCCCGCTCCTTAAGGGAGGTGAGGGTTCTTATGTCCAGCACCCCGCCACCAGTCTGGGCCCTCTCCCGGCGATTGTGGAAGATCTTTTCCTGAGGAGACACAGAGAGGGCATCGTTAGCCACATGCATGGTTCACAGTGGTGGGGGGTGGGGGGTGTGTGTGCGTGTGTGAAGGAAGGGTTGTTCGGGGGTTGAAGAGGGGTGAAGGGAGGGTTGGTGGTCACATGGAGATTGGGGGGGGTGAATGCTCGCTTAGGGGCAGAAGGTTTCCGGGGGGTGTGTTGGAGTCTACTCACTCGTGCTGTCTGGTGTAGGTCGTTCACCTTTTTTCAGCACTGGAGGCCAGTCCTCCTGGTCACACTCCCGAAGCTTACAGCCGCCGCCACCTAGTCCCAGGCAGCACTGGCTGCCCTGTGGCTGACCCTCCGGCACCCTCGGGGGAACAGGACATGTCTCATGGCCTCCACTGCGTCTCAGAGCCTCCCCAGGTCTGCATCCCTGAATTTTTTGGCCGCCATTGTTGCGAGCTGGCTGGGGTTGGCTGTGCAAGTGATGCTTAAGTGCTGCTTTACCTTGTTAGTGGGGGGCTGACGAGTGTGGTGCCGGCGAATCGGCTGCTGAGCCTTCATTTCCGGCGAGAAGCCTGTGGAGCCTTGTTAAATGGACCAATTAACGTTGAGTAGCACAGCCAGCCTCGCTGGAGAATTGTGCCCCTTGTTTCTCCCACATGAGGTTTCCTTTACTGAATACATAATTTGTTTAATCACCTGAGGGGAAGCTATATAAATTTCTTGAAGCCTCGAAGATACTTTGGAAAAGCTCTCCTACACCTAGTCATTTATTGTTGTCACATCAGTTACTTTCCATAGGTGATATTTTCACAGTCAAAACAGCACAGTGCATTCAACAGGGATCCAGATGATTTTGAATTCTATCCCAGATGTTTATCCAGCTCTTTCTGAACTGGTTCATTGCCACAGTATTCTCAGGCTTTACTGGCAATCTGTTCGAAATACTCACAGCACTGCATGAAAAATACATTTTCCCTAATCTACAGTTTTACTTTTACAGTACATTGAAAGGGAAACATTGAAAAGTACTGGAAGTGTTGTGATTTAGGTATTGTATATATTGGTTGAGAAGAGACAATCGGGCAGCCTTCATTTCATTCAGCGTGATCTTAAATCATTGCAGAAGACCTATTCTCTCATCAAAACTGTACCTTACGGTAATTAAATTAATTATCTCCGCTACTGAGATGGTTTGGCAATCAAACATGAAAACTTGGCACAACACCATTGCTGCAGATTTAGCTGCAAAGCAGAATAAATTGTCCAGCCTGTTTGCTATGAAGGGCAGTGCCGCAACACTAGGGTTTGTCTTAATCACACTATATATGCTGCATCAATTTTGTTCAGATATCGGGCGGGATTCTCCTGTACCCGGCGGGGCGGGGGTCCCGGCGGGATGGAGTGACGTGAACCACTCTGGCGTCAGCCCGCCCCAAAGGTTCAGAATCCTCAATCGGAGGATTCCGCACCTTTGGGGCGGCCGATGCCGGAGTGGTTTGCGTCCTGCCGGCTGGCGTGGAAGGATTTTGGCACCACGCCAGCCGGGGCCGAAGGGACTCCGCCAGCCGGCGCCAGTCCGCGCATACACGGGAGCGTCAGCGACTGCTGACGTTATCCCGCGCATGCGCGTGTTCACCTAAGCATCGGCCATCGTGGAGGCTGACACAGCCGACGCGTAGGAAAAAGAGTTCCCCCATGGCACAGGCCCGCCCGCGGATTGGCGGGCCCTAATTGCGGGCCAGGCCACCGTGGGGGCACCCCCTGGGGCCAGATCGCCCTGCGCGCCCCGCCCCCCAGGATCCCAGAGCCCGCCCGCGCCGTCAGGTCCCACTGGTAAGGGACCTAGTCTAATCTACGCCGGCGGGACTGGCTAAAAATCAGCGGGACTTCGGCCCATCGCTGGTCGGAGAATCGCTGGGGGGGGGGGGGGGGGGCTGCTGTGAGCGGCCGCCAATCGGCACAGTGCGATTCCCACCCCTGCTGAATCTCCGGTGCCAGAGAATTCGGTGGACGGCGGGGACGGGACTCACGCCGCCCTTCGGCGATTCTCTGACCCGGCGGGGGGGGCCGGACAATCCCGCCCCTGATTTATGCTATATATATTAAAGGTCCTATGGTTCAGTGTGTTCATCCACTCCTGAACGATAAAGCCCATCAAAATCTCACGTTCCGCTCACAATCTGTGCTGATTTTGGCACCACGCCAGCCGGGGCCAGTGGGGCAGCACGGTAGCATGGTGGTTAGCAAAAATGCTTCACAGCTCCAGGGTCCCAGGTTCAGTTCCCGGCTGGGTCACTGTCTGTGCGGAGTCTGCACGTCCTCCCCGTGTGTGCGTGGGTTTCCTCCGGGTGCTCCGGTTTCCTCCCACAGTCCAAAGATGTGCGGGTTAGGTGGATTGGCCATGCTAAATTGCCCTTAGTGTCCTAAAAAAGAAGGTTAATTGGGGGGGTTACTGGTATAGGTGGATACGTTGGCTTCAGTAAGGTGATCATTGCTCGGCACAACATCGAGGGCCGAAGGGCCTGTTCTGTGCTGTACTGTTCTATGATTCAACCATTATCTATAAATATTTCTGGGTCATCTGGGCAGAGAAACACATCACTATATTTAAAAAGTCTCTAATACAAGCCATAGAGGAGCTTAAACCAGTGTATTTTATGTTTGTCCTTTCTTTTCGTTCTTCACCAGGTGTGGCCACTGCTGGCTAGGCAGCATTCCCCCCCACCCCCACCAATTGTCTTTGAGAAGGTGGTGGTGAGCCGTCTTCTTGAGCCACTGCAAATCATGTGTAGCTGTGGAAGCTCCTGGATTTTGACCCAGCGATTGTGAGGAATGGTGATATATTTGCAATTCAGAATAGTGTGTGGCTTGGAGAGGAATCTGCAGCTGGTGGTGTTCCCCTGTGTCTGTTGCCTTTGTCGAGGGCGCAATTTTAGAAGGTGCTACTGAAGAGACTTGGTGAATTGCTACAGTGTATCTTGTCAATGGTATACACTGCTGTCACTGTGTGTTGCTAGTGAAGGAAGTGAATGATTAAGGTGCCAGATGGAGTTATAACTAAGCAGGCTGCCTTGTCTTGAATGGTGTCAAGTTTTGAGAGTGTTGTTGGAGCTGCACTCATCCAGGCAAGTATAGAGGGCGGAATTCTCGGCCGAGGTTCACGACGGCCTCGGAGCCCGCTCCCCGCACCTAATTCACCCCCACCCGGGGGGCTAGGAGCGGGCCTCCGTCTTTCTCGGCAGTGACCTCGTCACGCCGAGAATGTGAAGCCATCTGCGCATGCGTGGGGGGGGGGGGGGGGGGGGGGGGGTCCGCGGGGGGCGCATAAAATGTCGGGGGGCCCTCCCGCGATTCTCCCAGTTCACATGGGGAGCGGAGAATCGCGCCCAGAGTATTTCGTAACATGCCTGACTTTTGCCTTGTAGATGGTGGCCAGACCTTCGGGAGTTAGGAGGTCAGTTACTCACTGCAGGGTTCCTAGCCTCTGATGTGCTCTTGTAGCCACAGTGGGCAACCCGGTAGCACAGTGGTTAGCATAGTTGTTTTACAACTCCAGGGTCTCAGGTTTGATTCCTGGCTTAGGTCACTGTCTATGCGGAGTCTGCATGTTCGCCCCGTGTCTGCGTGGGTTTCCACCGGGTGCTCCGGTTCCTCGCACAAAGATGTGCAGGTTAGGTGGGTTGGCCATGATAAATTGCCCTTAGTGTCCACAAAGGTTAGGTGGGGTTACTGAGTTACAGGAATAGGGTGGAGATGTAGGGTGCTCTTTCCAAGAGCTGGTGCAGACTAAATGGGCCGAATGGCCTCCTTCTGCACTGTAAATTCTATGATTCTATGTATTCATATGGCTAGGCGAGTTCAGTTTCTGCTGAATGGTACCCCTAGGATGTTGACAGCGAAGGATTCAGCGATGGCAATGCCATGCATTGTCATGGGAAGATGGTTAGATCCTCTCTTGTTGGAGATGGTCTTTGCCTGGAACTTGTGTGGCTTGAATGTTACAGCCACCTGTGTGACCAAGGCTGAATATTGTCCAGGTCTTGCTGCATATAGGAGGAGTTGTGAAAGGTTCGGAACATTGCACAATCATCCGTGAGCATCCTCACTTCTGACCTTGTGATGAAATGAAATGAAATGAAAATCGCTTATTGTGACATGTAGGCTTCAAATGAAGTTACTGTGAAAAGTCCCCAGTCGCCACATTCCGGCGCCTGTTCGGGGAGGCTGTTACGGGAATCGAACCGTGCTGCTGGCCTGCCTTGGTCTGCTTTAAAAGCCAGCGATTTAGCCCAGTATTTGATGAAGCAGCTGAAGATGGTTGTACCGAGGACACTACCCTGAGGTACGCCTGCAGTGTTGGCCAGGGAACACCAAAAACCACAGCCATCTTTGTTTGTGCCAGGTATGACTCTAACCAATGATGAGCCTCCCTCTGATTCTCATTGACTTCAGTTTAGCCAGGGCTCCTTGATGCCATACTCGGACAAATGCTGCCTTGATGTCAAGGGTCATCATTCTCATGTCACTTCTGGAGTTTAGCTTTTTTTGTCCCTGTTTGGCCCAAGGCCGTGACTCTTTGGGGCCCAAACTGAGCATCAGTGAGCAAGTTATTTCTGAGTAAGTGCTTCTTGATAGCACCGTTGATGATCCCTTCCTTCACTTTGCTGGTGATCGAGGATATACTGATTGGGCGGTATTTGGCTGGGTTGGATTATTGCTTTTTGTGTGCAGGACAGACCTGGCCACTTTTCCATATTGTAGTCGCCGTATTTGAACAGCTTGGATAGTGGTGCGGTTAGTGCTGGAACACAAGTTTCCAGAACTATCGACAGAATATTGTCAGGGCCCATAACCTTTGCAGTGTCCAGTACCTTCAGCCACTGATTTCATGTGGAATGAATCAAATTGGTTGAAGATTGGCATCCTGGGGACTTCAGGAGGGAGGCTGAGATGGATCATACACTCAACACTTCTGGCGAAAGATGGTTCCCAATGCTTTAGAAGATCTTCTGCACTGCTGTATCAGATGGTGGAGTTTCCTTCACCAATTAGTTAGTTAATATTTCCGAATGGTAGCGAGCTTGCTCTCCCTGTACGAACACAGTCTCCACCAAGGCTCAAGAACAGAGGTGTATACTGTGGCCGTGTGGCTATCACTATGCCCATCATGCAGAATATTGCCAACCTTTTCACTCTTTTGTCTAGATTTTCGCCATTAAGATGAGCAGCTCGAATTGGGAAACTGAGACCATTGGGAACTGCAACAACAGAAACAGATGGCTCAACATTTGTTTCTCCAGCTGGCCTCATTATGAATGTTTGGCTGAGTTCCATGATTCTGTAATGACAGTTCTTTAATGGATTAGTTCAAAAGGGGTCTATTTTCACAGGTTAAAGTGGAGTGTTTGCTTTGATTGATTGACATCTTTATGAGGTTATTCCTGCTTTGATTTGTCTTTTTTCAATGTCAATGTGGGTAGTTTTCTGGTCCCGCCAGTAGCAGGCATCGTAGCTGGCGGGACCAGAAAATTCAGAGTGCAATTGAATGTTTTCCGCCAGAGTAAAATTCGTTTTCCATTTTCCCCTTCCAACTTTCATGGCGGGTTGGGTTTCCCCACTGTGTCATGTTGCATCTCATGAATGTTCATTAAAAACCCAGCTTGCCAGGATCACATTCACATTCCAAATTTAATCACCACACTGGTGGATAATTAGAACAGTGTGATTCACAACTATACACAGTTTGATTCACAACTTCCTGATGGCAGGCACATTCATAACTGGGTTAGGGGGTGGGTGACTGGACAGAAGCACGGCAGAGGCAATTCGACATTGGTCTTCACTACCGAGAATACAAGTAACATAGCTGTGAATAGTTACGACCACCAGGAAAGCACATTGTTGGGGCTGCAGGCTGACAAATCCCCAGGTCCTGTTGGACTTCATCCTAGGAAATGACTAGTGAGATAGTTGATCTGCTGGTAGCACTGCTGCCTCACGGCACCGAGCTCCTAGGTTCGATCCCGGTTCTGGGTCACTGTCCGTGTGGAGTTTGCACATTCTCTCCGTGTTTGCGTGGGTTTCGCCCCTGTGGTGAATCACAGTAGCGTAATTCACACTGTATTACACATGTTGTACTGTCTCGGCAAGCTCGGCACACGAGCAGTTGCGCTGCTCTGCCACTAGGGGGAGATGCACTGGGAGTGTACGGGAGTTTGTACTGGGCTGCACCCTTGGCTCCACCCATGGTGCCTCCCCCTAACTGGAAGTATAAAGGTTGATGCTGAGAGCCTGCCTGGCAGTTCATCTGGAGTTCATCTTGTCATAGGCAGGCGAGGCAGGCCGCCAGGCCACATGCAAAGCCCCCCCCCCCAACCAGATGGAGGGAATTTCTCACGCCAAAGGTTGAAGAACTCAAGGAGGTCATTCTGGTCGGTATGGGGGCAGTGGTAAAGGTGGCTGTGACGGAGGCACTGATCACCTTATACGCAGCCCTAGAAAAGGCGGAGAGGCAGCTGGAGATGCAGGACGCTACAATCAAGGAGCTGGAGAAAGCCTCGACAGATCAGAGCGGCCGGATCACCACTTTAGAAACAGAAGTAGCAAGGTTGGTGGTGGCACAAGGGACACTAAAGGGGAAAGTCGAGGACCAAGAAAATAGCAACAGCAGACTCTCCGAATAGTTGGCCTACCGGAGGGGACCGAGGACAGGAACCCCACGGAGTATGCGGCCCACAGGTCACTCCGGCCAAAGCCCAAAGCCGGGGATCAGCCAAGGGCCATCATTCCAATTCTGCACCGGTACCAGGACCGGGAAAAAATTTGAACTGGGCCAGGTAGACAAAATCCTGCAACTGGGAACGACACCCAATGCAGGTGGACCAGGACATTGGGGCAGATGTGGACAAACGCAGGGTGGTGTTCAATGGGGCCAAGACAGCCCTTTATAGGAAGTGTAAACATTTGGAATGCTGTACCCAGCCAAGCTCTGGCTGTCTTTCCAGGGCAGGGAATACTATTTCACTGCACCGTTGGATGCGGATAAATCCGTCCACAAACACAGGCTGGGAAGACAGCAACAAAACCGTCGCTGAGGCAGATGCTGCAATGGACTGGGACAATGTGAAACCGTTTTGCACAGGACTGTACCTCCTCACTTTGAAGGGTAGACCCAGGAAGGAGGGGGCAAAAGCAGCAGAGTGCAGAATTGGTGGCGAGAATGTGGGTGGAGAAAAGAAATGAAAAGCGCAGCGGTCAGGGGGAGGTATAGATCGGTCCCAGGAAGGGAGGGGGGGCACCACATGAGCAGGTAAGCTAACTCCAGGAAGTATGAGCGAAGTGGGGGGACAGTGCCTGGCATCAGAGGGGGAGAAGACCACACTTGGGGGGGATAGCAGGGGCAGGTGTAAACGGGAGGAGAAAACCTGGGGGGGGGGGGCACTAGTAGGGACAAGGTGGGGAAGGTGTGGGTTTCGCGCCTGTGGTGAATCACAGTAGCGTAATTCACACTGTATTACACATGTTGTACTATGTCTCAGTAAGCTCGGCACACGAGCAGTTGCGCTGCTCTGCCACTAGGGGGAGATGCACTGGGAGTGTACGGGAGTTTGTACTGGGCTCCACACACGGCTCCTCCACCTAACCGGAAGTATAAAGGTTGACGCTGAGAGCCTGCCTTCCAGTTCATCTGGAGTTCATCTTGTCATAGGCAGGCTCTGTTGTAAGACGATTAAAACCACTGTTCACTTCTAACCACGTGTCGCGTGAATTGATGGTCTCATCAGCCCCCACAACCCAAAGATGTGCTAGGCTTCCTCCGATAGATCACACATGGCAGCAAGGAACAAAGAAGCACTGCATAAAGCCACTTTGGAGAGTCCCCAAAGGGAAACCCTGGAGTGCAGAGGCTCACCCACGTGACATATACATAATTGGAAGCCATCTGGGTGGCCTCTGGACAAAGGGAAACCCTGGAGCACAGGGGCCCGGCCTCATGGTGAGTACGGTGACCATGGCCATTTTGGATGGCCCTCTAACAAAGGGAAAGCCCAGAGTGCAGGGTTCATCCACAAGGTAAATATGATTGATGCCACAGGAGGGGTGGTACAGAAACCCCCCCCCCCCCCCATCAGAACAGTCACATGGAACGTCAGGGGACCTAACGGCTCAGTGAAAAGATCCAGAGTCCTCACCCACCTGAAATGTATGACAGTCTTCCTCCAAGAAATGCACCTGAGGGAGACGCATTGACTACGGGTAAGAAAAAGCTGGGTGGGACAGACTTATCATTCCTGCTACGGGACGAGGGCTAGGGGGAGTGTCCATACTGTTAAATAAGAGGACTGTTTACAGTGATGAGGATGGTTATGGGCCCAGGGGGACGGTGCTTCATGGTTAGTGATGTCCTGGAAGGGACACCAGAGTTCCTTATTACCGTATACGCTCCCAACTGGGATGATGCGGACTTCATTAAAAAGACTATGGCGGAAATTCCCGACATAGACACATGGACTCATGCGGGAAGACTTTAAATGTGTACAGGACCCATGGACACACAGATTAAATCCCAAATAGGAAAAGAGATCAAACATGCTGAAGGAGAGTGCTCATGGAACAGATGGGGCCAATGGACTCATAGAGGTTCACACACCAAGGGGAGAAGGAATTCTCCTTTTCCCAGGTACACAGGGTCTACGCTAGGATTGATTTCTTCATTTTTGGGAAATCAGTGTTTCCAGGGGTAGTAGGAGCGGAACACTCTTCCATCGTAATCTCTGACCACGCTCCACACTACGTGGATGGGAGGTTGGAAACAGGCCGGGACCTACGGAGGTTGGACACGGCCCTCCTTGCCGATAAAGGATTTTACGAAAAGGTATCACAGGCCATAATCGGGTGCGTAACCAACAACCAGAATTGGGAGGTCTCATCCTCCATGTTCTGAGAGGTGCTGTGGTTTGAGGCGAATTTATCGGATACAAAGTGTACAGAGACAGGCGGATAGGCAACAACTGGCCGATTCCACACTGGAGGTTGACCGACCGTACTCCGCATCCCCAATCGCCAAACTACTGGCGGAGAGGTAAATGTTACAAATGGACTTTGATCTGCTGTCCACGAGGAAAGCAGTACACCAACACCACCACCAGGCACTGTCTACAAACATGGAGACAGAGCCAGCCGCCTGCTGGCCCACCAGCTGAGGAAATAGGCAACCACCAGGGAAATAGCACAGCTCAGGGACAACAACGGCAGACTAGCAGCCAAGCTGGAAAAACTCAACGGAGCCTTTGAGACCTTCTACCGGGGACTGTACCCATCCGAGCCCCCTGAGGGGCACTTGGGGATTAAACAGTTCCTCGATGAACTGGACATGCTGGTCGTGGAGGACGAAAGGAAATGGGACCTGAAATCACCATTAGAACTGGGGATAGGTCATGGAGAGTACCAACTCCATGCAGCTGGGGAAGGTGCTGGGACCAGATGGATTCACACGGGACTTCTACAAAATATTTTTGCCAGCACTAGCCCCATACCTGTGGGAGATGTTCGCAGACTCTCTGGTAAGGGGCTCCCTGCCCCCAACACTGGCACAAGCCGCCGCTGATACCCAAAAAAGATAAAGGCCCAACTGAGTGTGGGTCCTACAGACCCATCTCGCTGCTAAATGTAGGTGCAAAAATCCAGGCAAAAACCCTGGCTAAGCGGCTGGAGAACTGGTGGTCGTGGAGGACCGGACAGGCTTTGCCTAGGGCAGGCAGCTAACATTGAATATCAGACACCTGCTGAACATGATAATGACCCCATCCAGGGAGAACACCAGAAGTGATCATCTCCCTGGATGCAGAAAAGAGTTTTGTGGAAGTACCTCAGAGGTACTGGAGCAGTTTGGGCTTGGGCCAAGGTTCACCTCTTGGGTGAAACTATTGTACAGCGCTAACATGGCGAACATACAGAAAAACATCACCAACTCTAAATACTTCCAGCTGCACAGAGGCACGTGGCAGAGATGCCAGCTGGTAAGCACCGAAGGATCCAAGAAAGGATTCTACAAAGGAGAAGAAGCATGGGAGGCCTCGCCCTCCCAAACCTACAGTTCTACCACTGGGTGGCCACAGCAGACGTGTGAGGGGGTGGGTGAAGAGGCAGAATGGGTGAGGATGGAGGAGAGTTCCTGCATAGGGACATCCCTCTGAGCACTAATCACAACAGCAATCCCATCCCCTCCAACCAAGTAGTCAAGGTGCCCAGTAGTAGTGGCCACACTCTGACCGTGGTACCAGCTGAGACACCACTTGGGCCTAACTGAAAGCCCCCATCTGCAACCACGGTTTCAAGCCCGCAACAATGGATGCCACCTTCAAATGGTGGATATAGGACAAGGGGACACTGACAGCGACATGTACACAGACGACAGGTTAGCGACCCTGGAGGAGCTCAAGGAATAGTTCCCAAAGGGAACGAGATGAGGTGCTTAGAGGTCCGGAACTTCCTCCGCAGAGAGACAACAGCGTACCCCCAGATGCGGCCTAGGGAGGAGGAACTGTGGGGATCTGTATGGGTGACTGCTGGAGGAGGTTCAATCCCCCCTGGACGAGACGAGGGAGAAATAGGAAGAGGAACTGGTCATAGAAGTGTGTGTGTTTGTGTGGTTGGAGGGGTGGTGGGGGTGAGGTGGAGACACTGGATCAAGGCACTACATAGGACGAACTCTATCTCCATCTATGCAGGACTAAGCCTGATGCAGCTAAAGGTGCCAGGGATGTCCGGCCAACCACAAACACATGTTCTGGGATTCCCTAGACTGGTGGGGTTCTAGACAACCTTTTTCGAGGCAATATCCAAGGTGGTTGGGGGTGGAGCCAAGCCCAAAAGTGGCAGTCTTCGGGGTATCAGACCAGCCAGAACTCTTTGTGGGAGGGGGCCAATGCCGTAACCTTTACCTCCCCCATCGCTCCTGCCAAAGAATCCTGCTCAGCTGACAATCGGCGACACCACCCAAAGTCGCTGGTTGGCTGGCCGACCTGTCGGACGTTCTCCAACTGGAGAAGATAAAATTCGTCATCAGCGGGTCAGAGAAGGGTTTCCACATCTTCCAAGACCTGTTCGTAGCTAGCAACGTAGAGGAAGGTGGGTGGGGGTGGGGCAGTTGTAAATATGTATAGTGATCGGTGTTTGTTTGATTATACTCTCATTGCACTCGAGTCTATATTGTGCAACGGCTAATCAGAGATTAACAGCCCTTCACTTACTAGCAGCGCCACCTGCAGTCGTGGCCACTTCTGATACTGCAGGAAGCCCAAAGATGAAAATCACCACTGCAGTCCCTGGATGAAGATGAGTGGGATGGGCTTTCCAAGGCCTGTCAGGGAGACCCCGGTGATGGGTATGTGTGGTGGGAAAGAGTCAAGAAGGCAAGAGACTCTCTGTCCCAAACCTTGTCTGATCTATCCCAAGCCTTGTCTGATCCTAAACTGGGCTTAGAATTTCCCCTAATTTATTTTTTAAAAATGAAAATCCCAATCCATTCAGCCCTTCCCGATAGCTGTTATCTCAGTTCTGGTACCATCCTTGCAAATCTTGTTTAAACATTCCCCAGTGCCTCGGGTGTCCTTTCTTAACATGGAGTCTACAATTATGCACAGTATTCCAATTCTGGACTGACCTGTGTCCTTTACAATTTTAACGTAACTTTAAAATGTTATACCCCCAAATTAAATCCCACTACTTTGCGAGTAATTTAATTCTTTTGCTAATCTGTGCTGCTGTTTTTATTGAATTTTCACTTGTATCCCTTTGCTCTTCTACCCCATTTTCTTTCTTATTTTCTGTATTGGTGATGGTTCCACCAAAATGCATCACGTCACATTTAATATTGTTTCACTTCAATGTCAGTAAGTTTACGGGGTCTGTAACCTCATTTAGCATAGCGAGATTCGTTTTAACATTGCTTCCCACTGTCTGACATAGAACCAGTTGACTGGAGCAGCCTCCCACAATCTCAGACTCGCGTCCTCTCCTTTTTCCTGCCCCATCCTCTCGCCATTTCTCTCTCCAGAATCTACATTCCCATTCAAGATCCAGACCCCATCCAAAGCTGGAACTCCGGGGTTGTGGAACAGCGTGTCCCAATGATGCAGAAGTGTCTAGCTGGGGCTGTTATAACAATTTTTTTTCAACAAGACTCTCAAAACTGCTCGTCCTGCTTCTTCCCGCTCATCTCTAGTTGTCAGGTGCTTAGCTCTGGAACTCCCACCCTAAACACCTCCACCTCTCTCCGCCTGTGACATGATCCTTAAAACTAACCTCTTTGACCAAGCTCCTGGTCATCTGCCCTAATACCTCTTTTGTGACTGAGTGTCAAATTCTGGATTTTTTTCACTATGCTAACACCACTCATTACACTCGTTGTGTTTTTTACATTTCCTCATCCAAGCGTGGGATTAAAGGCCTCCAGAGCAGCAGTTTCCTAGTTATTGTGTAACTTTTGAGGAGTGACTTCCAGCATCTGGACTTCCCTGGAAGGTTTCCCTGAGGACTGGAGGACAGTGCTCCATCATTTGCAAGGCACTGATCCTCTGCATCTCTTCCAATGGGGATAGTCTACTCTGCTGTGGGACCTCCGCTGAAGAGGAAGAGAGGGCTGGGAGGGAGAGGAGGCAAGATGAGTGCAGACATTGTCCTTAGGCAGAGACCTGTAAGGAGAGAGGCACAGGGAGGCCAGGACGGAAGGGGACGCTGAAGACGCCTCCACCCAGTTGCTAGAGTACACAGGCAGTGCACCAACTACCTCCAGATGTCTGAGGTCCAGTGCCGCAGGAGGCTACCCCTCCTCAGCGACATTTTTTAAATGAAATGATAGGTGCTAAAATTGCCTCCAACTGTATGGGAGCGGCAATGGGGAGGGTGGGGGGGTCACCCATGCTGGTAGCATTGAAGGTCACAGTGGCCCTTAACTTCCACACCTATGGTTCACTCAGTGGGGGATTTGTGCGACATTTTTCCCGGGATTTGTGCGGATCGGTCAAGGCCCAGGCAGGCTAGTCGTTCAGAGGGTTGGTGCATGCACGATTGGCCGAATAGCCACCTTCTGCACTGTAGGGATTCTATGAAATGTCCAGTTGCAACATTAATCAATTGTTGAAGCTATTTCAGCCTTGCAGACATCTCCTGGTCAAATTCACAGAGATGCCCCTGCACTCTTTAAACCCACACGGCAGATCCCTATTGGATCCCAGCACCCCGATGTGTCCCGCCCCACCCACAGAGAGACCCAATTAAAAATGCTTCTCACGTTGGGCAGGCCTTAATTGCCCACCCAGTGTAATATTGTATTAAAAACGCAATCTCGGGCAGGAGTGGGTTTTGCCTCCAATTCCAGTCCCACTGACCTTGGGCACACCCAGAGGGTAAACCTCAGACCATAATTTATTATGTCAAGAGCTTTTTTGTTCCTGGAATTTCTCTCAGTGCTGTGGAGATTAATCTTCAAATCTTGGAGATTCCAGATCATTCCTGCATGGATTTGTAACTCTGCGATCTGGTTTTACGTACAACTGGCTTCTCAGTTACCATCAATTAGAACAATAGCCACACTTAAAGTACTTCAGAGTGCACCATGTTTGTCATATGATCCACCTCCCAGATTAACTTACAGCAAACTCTTAGACAACAGTTACTAAGTTAACATTGCATACCTTGATATGAATCTGTCCTTGACCAGGCTAAAATTTAGAATATTTTTCTTTAAACACAGGCTTTTTTTTAATCATGAAGAATAGCGAGGGCAGAATGTATTGCTTTTTGTTCACTAACTATAAAAGTGGCTAGTTAATTTGTGTTTCTCTGGACTCACACACAAACACATCAATGATTTAGTGTTTTTCAAGGAGAGTCACATATTTCAAATTACAGCAAAGCCTAAGACAGGGCCCATCCGAATCTCTGTAGAAGAGTCAAATGGAGTGGAAACTTAACAGATACTACCCGACCTGCCAAGTTCATCTGGCATTTTCTGTTTTTATTTCATGTTTCCGGCATCTGCAGTATTTTGCTTTTATTCCTGTAAAATGAAACCTTGTATCTCATTACTTTCCATGTATTTCTCTCAATATATGCACACACCAAAGTGCAAAATCAATTCTACAATTTTCTTTGAGTCTTCATCTTTAGTTGTTTTTTTGTGCTATTTATAATTCTGATACTGCATTAGCGTTTATCCACCAGTATCTGGAATGCTCATAGCACATGGGAAAAATTTGGACTGCTCAGGCAGGCTATACAGAATATAGCTAGAGATAGAAAAATGGTAAAAATATGATCAGTGAGTATCATCCAAAAAGTAAAGATAGGCAAATAAGATACGTGGACTAGAGAGGGTAAATTGGAAGTATAGACTAGAGCTAGGCAAATAACTCATACAGAAGAAGCAAATAAACAGGATATATACAATACTATGCTTTTTTAAAATGTGTTCATGCGGGGTGTCGCTGGCTGGGCCTTCATTTGTTGCCCGTCACCGAGGGCATTTGAGAGTCAACTACATTGCTGTGGATCTGGAATCAAATAGGACAGACGAGGTAAGGACGGCAGATTTCCTTCTCTGAAGGACATTAGTAAACCAGACGGGGTTTTTACAACAATCGACAATGGTTTCATGGTCGTTATTAGATTTCTACTTTCAGATTTTTATTGAACTCCAATTTCATCATCTGCTGTGGCGGGATTTGAAACCTGGTCCTCAGAGCATTACCCTGGGTCTCTGGATTACTAGTCCAGCAACAATACCATTGCACCATCGTCTCTTGGATTGATACAATAGAAATCCATAAATAATGGTATTGTAGACTGTACCAAATCATCAGTGAGTAACCCAATTCACCGGAGGCAATTCTCACGAACCCATCACCGATATGAAATTCAGCAGCAATCAAATACACCCCAACATGAGCAGTTACTTACCACAAATTGACAAGAAAGGGGTGGTCCAGACCCTGCATAACCTGCAACTCTTTAAATACATTCCGCACTTCATTACGCTCTACACACTGTTGCTTGTTCATGTATTTCATGGCATACATTTTCTTTGAGTCTTGCTTCTGTACAATGCAGACCTGGGAATGACAAACAAAATACAATTACAGGAAACATACATACTGAGAGGTGATTCAGTGAATGCACGAAAAGTAGCCCGTTTTACATTGTTATGCATATCAGATTTGTATATTTCAGAATACAACACATAGTTTTGCTTGTTTCTGCAACATGTGCATCATACATTGTTCCTCAGTCTCTAGCTGAGCCAGTCTCTGTGGTTTTAGTCTGTGGTTTCGGAGGTCTGTGGGTAGTCAACAGAGTGCCCCCGATTCTTCTCTGCAGCTCTGTCTATGCTCCTTCAGTACCTGTACTACACCTGTCTCTTCTTGACCTTCTTGTAAGACCATCAGTCTTTTCTGATTGTCCAATGAACATTCAATTAAATTTTGAAGGACACTTACACCAAAACTACAAGTGCGATTGTCTATGCTGAGAGAGGTATTGGGTTCACTTTTAACCAATAGTCTTTTTCAATCCTTTCAGCTTTACATTTTCTCTTGGCCTTCACTCTTGTCTGACTCTTCACCCTTATCGTCACCTTCTGTCTGAAAAAGCTCAGGATCTGGTTCACTACCACTGTCCTGTAACATGTGATCAACAGCTGTCAATATCTCTTTCTCCGAGTCGTCTACTGCCAAGTGAGTTTTCCTAACTCCTGCATGCCCTACAGTTGCCATTTCATAGGCTAACAGCAGTATTTCCTTCAGATTCTCTGTAACCAGGAGTGAAGCTACAACCATCACTCCCATTAAATTATTCCCCAAAAGTAAATCTACTCCTTCCGCTGGGAACTACTGGACCTGACACTAAGTCACACTCCAAATGCATTTTACACCATAGAACTGGGATAGGTAAAGTCGCCATAGTCCCAGATGATCATAGCCTGTTTTCCCCTTTGAGGCAGAGAGCTGACTGGTGGTGATTTAACCTGAAGATTACCACATTTCAGGTGAGGGGCAAGACTGAGAATATCTTCATGAATAATCTCAGCCGATACCGGGATTCAACCCGCGCTTCTGGCGTTGCTCTGCATCGCAAACCAGCTATCTAGCCAAGTGAGCTAAACAAGCCCCGGAACTGGGATACAACTTCCACCTGTCCCATTCACAAATAGTTTGGGCAGGAATTTCTGTCCCGGGCTGCCCAAGGGAAATATTAATGGTAATTTTGCCTCTTTTAGCATTTGCATCAAGTTTCCATGTTGATTAAAATTTGCCCACAAATTTGTGCCTTTCTTCGCCAAAAGTAAAAATGGCCCTCAAAGATTTTATTTTAGTGAATCATAGGTGTTCATTTCAACTTCTCTCTCTTGGAATTCACAGGGCAAGATCAACCTGGGGTCGGTAGCCTTATTAACACTGGTGAAGAATCTGAAAAGGGCCCACCACAGGGTGTCAGCATCTGTTTGTTTGTAGGGCCCACTTAACAGAAGACATTATACTCATCAGGAAACATGAAGCAGGCTAGAGATCTTTACTCCAGAGAAGAAAAACAGTGGGGAGACCTAATTTTTGGAACATTCGGAAAGGAATTTGTACACAAGGTGAGCATGTGGGAAAAGAAAAGAAGAATGTGATGATTAGGTTAGATAATACAGTAATAACAATAATAATAATCTTTATTAGTGTCACAAGTAGGCATACAGTAACACTGTTACTGTGAAAAGCCCCCAGTCGCCACATTCCGGCGTCTGTTCGAGTACACCGAGGGAGAATTCAGAATTTCCAATTCACCTAACAAGCACGTCTTTTGGGATTTGTGAGAGGAAACCGGGACACCTGGAGAAACCCATGCAGACATGGGGAGAACATGCAGACTCCACACAGATAGTGAGCCAAGCCAGGAATCGAACCCGGGATCCTGGCACTGTGAAGCAACAGTGCTAACCATTGTGGTAACTTGCCACCCAACAGAAGGGGCAGGGGTGCGAAGGGGTCCAAGTAATGGGATGGATGAGTGATGTAATCTATGTGGTTCCATGAAACATGGAAATTGGGATCTTAGGAAACCCCGCCCTGCCTGTCATTTTGAGTAAAAACAGGCCAGACCACATACTGCACGCACTACGACTACCAGTTCACCACCCGATCCAGGTGAGATGCATCCTAGGTTTCTGAGGGAAGTGGCCACAGCCTTCCAATCATCCTAAGGTTTCGAGGTGGTGCCAGTGAACTTGAAAATGCAGAGAAGGATAATATCGTACTTCAGGAGGACTTAGACACATTTGTGAAATGGGCAGACACATGGTAGATGAAAAATAACAGGGGAATGTGAAGTGATAGATTTTGGCAGGATGAATGGGGAGTGGCGATATAAACAAAATGGTACATTTGAAAGCGCACACAGGATCAAACCAGAGGGGTCTGAGAGAGTATATACACATATCTTCCAAAGTTAGCAGGACAAGTTGCTGAAGCTGTTAAGAAACTGCAAGGAATCCTTGACCTTTGAATGAGAGCAATGCAGGTTCAACAGAAAGTTACTAAGACTCCAAGGATTAGGTGATAAAGAGAGAGTACATAAATAAGGTTTGTTTTCCCTGGAATATAGAAGGTAGAATGATGATTTGATTGAGATTTTTGGGGGGTTTTGAAAGGAATAATAACAATAATAATCTTTATTATTGCCACAAGTAGGCTTACATTAACACTGCAATGAGGTTACTGTGAAAATCCCCTAGTCGCCACATTCCGGAGCCTGTTCGGGTACACTAACGGAGAATTCAGAACGTCCACGTCACCTAACAAGCACATTTTTCGGGACTTGTGGGAAGAAACCGGGGCGCCCGGAGGAAAGCCACGCAGACATGGGGAGAACATGCAGACTCCGCACAGACAGTGTCCCAAGCCGGGAATCGAACCCGGGACCCTGGCGCTGTAAAGCAATAGTGCTAACCATTGTGCTGCCGTGCCGCCACGAGTGGGACAAATAGGATTGCTCTTTAGAAGAGCCAGCAGAGACTAGATGGACCAAATGTTCCCTTCTGCGCTGTTCTATTCTATGATTTTTATAATTGACAGGGCAGATGGATACTTTGTTTGCTGGTGATAAACACAAATAACATACATAATAATTTTAAATCTAAGATTTATAGGTCTCTGCCAGACAAGGATATTAGGATATGAATCCAAGGCGCGTGGATGGAGTTGGCTTAAAGCCATGATCAGATGGTGGGATCTATGACAGTGTTGCATATCACATGTTCAGTAGGACTCAGAAATAAGTTTTGAATCTTGTATCGTTGAACATTAATTTTTTATTATTAACACATAACTATGTACAGATATACAGGGCATGAATCAAGCAATGAGCTAACATGCTTATTTCCACACAGGTCTGTGTTCTGCCCATAATGGACTCGTGTCTCAGGTAATTTGTCGCTTTGTATCACGTGCTGCGTGATACAGACTCCCAGTCCCACCCTTGCAATGCCAGATACCCTTATATTACAGACAGGAATGGGAGTCATTGTACAGCTATTAACTTCAGTGTAGTGGCGGTTATCCACGGCCATGACAAGAGGACAGCATTCAAGTATTTTATGTGGCTCATCTCCGCCACACAGGGAACCAGTAATCTACTGTAGAGAACACAAGCGCAAGGCTGGTTGTATGAAGGGTGCATGCACTGGATCCCCAACCGGTGCAAGTTCGAAACAATGGCCTATATCAACAGGGTCCACACACTCCATGCAAGGACATCACACCACATCCACAAATGGAATTACAAGGACAGCCCAGCAAGTGACCATGGTCACCCAGATCAGACTAGTCGTCATATTGCCAATTGAATGAGGCCTACAACTATTTTCCACAGGACCCAATTCAAACCACCCAACACCACACAGAGCTGTGGCTTAGCTGTCCGCTTCCAACTTAGACTTGTAAAGCTATCAGAAGTCATATACAAGAGAATATAAGCCAAAAGCCTCAGTCAGAGTACTCTGTACGGTGTGGGCAAGGATGTGAATGCATTGGAGAGAGGGTAGAAGAGGTTATTAATAGTGGTTCCAGGGGGGGTAATTTCAGTTATGAGCATAGACTGGAGATATTGAGACTGTTCTCCTTGGAGAGAAGAAGGCTAAGAGGAGATTTGATAGAGATGTCCAAAATCATGAGGGGGATGGACAGAGTAGATAGGGAGAAACTGTCCTCCCTCGAAAAGGATCAAAAATAAGAGGGCGCAGATTTAAAGTGATTTGCAAAAGAACCAAATGTGATTTGAGAAAAACTTTGTTATGCAGTGAGTGGTTTGGGTCTGGAATGTATTTCCTGAAAGTGTGGTGGAGGCAGGTCCAATCAAGACATTCAAGAGGACATTAGGTGGTTACTTGAATAGAAACAATGTGCCACAGTATGGGGAAAAAGGTAGGAGAATTACACTAAGAGCAGAGACAAGGCAAAAGAGAAAGGTATTATTACGGGAAAGAAGAAAACAGACCATCACAGAAAGGGATAGAGAGAATTTTTTTTACAGTAAATCAATGGGTGAGACGAGAGGTTATTAAAAGAATAAAAAGATAAAACTAAAAGCCCTGTATCTGAATGCATGCAGCATTCAAAACAAACCAAATGAACTGAGAACACACGTTTAAATATATGAGCATGATTTGACAGCAATTATAGACGGTAGCCATGATGTGGAGATGCAGGTGTTGAACTGGGGTGGGCACAGCAAGAAGTCTTACAACACCAGGTTAAAGTCCAACAGGTTTGTTTCAACTCACTAGTTTTCGGAGTGCAGCTCCTTCATAAGGTGAATCTGATGAACAGCTGCGCTCTGAAAGCTAGTGATTCAAAACAAACCTGTTGGGACTTTAACCTGGTGTTGTGAGACTTTTTCTGAGCAATTATAGAGATATGGCTGCAGGAGGACATGAGTTGAGACCTGAATATGGACCGGTTCAGGATATTTAGGAAGGACAGGAAGCAAGAAAAAGGTGGAGGGTGGCTCTGTTAGTTAATGATGGTGGTAGCACCAGACAGACAGAGGACCTAATTGAGGAAACTAGGATGTTAAACCGGTTTGGGTAAAGATGAGAAATGGTCACGGCAAGAAGTCCAATGTGAGAGTTGTGTACAGGCCCCCAAACAATAACCACATGGAAGGGTGGAGCATAAAGGAAGAAATAATTGGAGCTTTTCAGAAAGGTACGGCAATAATCATGGGAGAAGGTCATTGAATGTTTTCAGGATAGCTTCTTAAAACAGCATGTTCTTGAGCCAACCAGCGAGAAAGCTATACTAGACCTGGTACCGTGACTCCAGGTTGCAGCACCCATAATATGATTTAATTTTATATTCAATCCAAGGGAGAGAGGAGGTGGTGTTTTTAAACCGAAATAAGGACAATTCTGAGGGCATGAAAGCAGAGCTGGCAAAAGTGAATTAGCAAAGTAGATTAAGGAATAGGTCATTAGAGGTGCAGTGACAAACATTTGCGGGGATATTTCAGAGTACACAGAATAGATACATTCTTTCAAGTAACAAGTCATCCAAGGAACGGAGACATCATCCATAATTAACTCGAAAGGTTAAATATAGAACCAAACTTATAGATAAAGCATATAATTATGCAAAACAGGTAAAAGGCCAGAAGACTGGAAGATATAAGGAACAGTAAAGGATGACTTAAAGATTAATAAGGACGGAAAATTAGATTATGAGAGAAAGCTAGCAAGAAACATAAAAACGGATAGTAAGAATTTTTCCAAACTTTTTTTAAAGAGTTACAAAGTGAGTATTGGTCCCATAGAAAGTGAGACTGGAGAATTGATAATGGAAAACAGGGAGATGGTAGATTAATTGAACAGGTATTTTGCTTCAGTCTTCAGTATATTAAAACAAACTTTATTACAAATACAGTATTGAACTAGCTTTAACATTTAAAAAAAAATTGAGTACCCAATTATTTTTTCCAATTAAGGGGCAATTTAGAGTGGCCAATCTACCTATCCTGCACATCTTTGGGCTGTGGGGGTGAAACCCACGCAGACAGGGGGAGAATGTGCAAACTCCACACGGACAGTGACCCAGGGCCGGGATTCGAACCCGGGTCCTCAGCGCCGTAGGCAGCAATGCTAACCACCGTGCACCGTGCTGCCCATAACTAGCTTTAACATCACACCAGGAAATAGCTTATAATTACCCCTTAAACAATGCTACTCAATACAGTGAATACAATACCCTTAACTGCTATTTTTATTCCCACTTAAACAACAAGAAAACTCAGTTCACAATCCACTGTTAAAATACCATTAGTATTCAGGAATAGCTGCTTTACAGAGATGTATGGATAATCTGCTTTGAGAAAGAAAGATCTTTTGACACTGCTTTAAAGACAAGATCTGACTCCTGTCAGACCCATGTAGAAACTCTGGCTGTATCTCTTCAGAAGCTGTTCCAGATGGTTTGTTCACCTTTCCACACTGCTCTTTTGACTGCAGACATATATTTAATTAAACTGCAGAGAACAAACTGCTTGACTTGTGGCCCCAGCTTCATCTAACTCACAACTGATCTGCTCTTTTCTGTAAAATGCCTGATATCTTGGCTCCACCCAGTAATGGCATCACTTTACCCAAGCTGAAATCTAACTAACTCCACAGGGAAACTCCTTTAATCCAAACAAAACTGCATTAGCCTGAGCTTTTTACGATGGTTTAATTGTGTGGGTGGCTCCCCAAACCTTTGTTGTCTTTCAAACTAAGATTTATTTTAAAAAATGACTGTAACAGTCAAAAAACTCTAACCCAGGTTTTAACCCTTACTGCATCTAATAACTATAAAACTATACATCTGAAATTCCTACATTCATCACAGGGTAGGAACGCAATTTTATAGAGAACATAAGGAAGCTAAAAAAAAAAGATATAGATAGGTCAAGTGAGTGGGGAAAGATCTGGCAAATGAAGCATAATGTGGAAAAATGTGAATTTGTCCATTGTGACAGGAAGAATAAAAAGCTTATTATCTAAATAATGAGAGATTGCGGAGCTCTGAGGTGCGGAGGGATCTGGGTGTCCTAGTGCATTGATTACAAAAGGATAGTACGCAGGTACAGCAAGTAACTAGGAAATCTCATACAATGTTATCATTTATTGCGAGGGGAATTGAATACAAAAGTAGGGATCTTATCCTTCAGTTGCACAGACATCACATTTGGAGCACTGTGTGGAGTATTGTTCACTTTATTTAGGAAAGATGTAAATACATTGGAAGCAGTTTAAAGCAGGTTTACCAGTCTAACACCAGGAATGGGCAGGGTGTCTTATGAGGAAAAGTTTGACGCCCTAAGCCTGTATACACTGGAGTTTAGAAGGGTAAGATGTGACTTGATTTAAGCATACAAGGTCATAAGGGGTCTTGACAGGGTGAATGTGGAGAGAATGTTTCCGCTTGCGGGAGAATCTAGAACTCGGAGTTGGTGTTTAAAAATAAGGGGTCACCCATTTAAAATGGAGATAAGGCGATATTATTTCTCTCAGCAGTTTGTGAGTCACTGGAAATCTCTTCCTGAAAAGCTGGTGAAAGCAGAGTCTTTGAATATTTTTACGGCAGTGGTGGATAGATTCTTGGTAAACGAGGGGTGATAGGTAGTCGGGTGTAGATGGGATGCAGATGTGAGGTTACGATCAGATCAGCCATGATCTTATTAAATGACGGAGCAGGTTCAAGGGGCTGAACCGCTTACTCCTGCACCTTGTTCCTATGTTCACAAGTTGTGATGCTCATTTGGAGAGCCAGAGCAGACACAATGGGCTGAATGGCCTTCTTTTGCACGATAACAATTCTGTGATTCCCTGTGACCTCATTGAATAGAAGAGCAGGCTCAAATAGCTGAATGGCTTATTCCTGTTGCGGTATGATCATATGAAAATATGAATTAGGAGCGGGAGTAGGCCAATCAGCCCCTGAAGCCTGCTTTGCCATTCGATAAGATCATGGCCAATCCGATTATGGTGTCAATTCTACTTTCCTGTCTACTCCTACAACCCTTGACTCCCTTGCCAATCAGGTACCTACCTCAGTCTTATAAATATTCAATGACCTTGTCTCCACTACTCTCTCAGTAAGAGACACCAAACACCAACATTCCTCTGAGAATAAATCCTCACCTCTATCTTAAATAGAAGTTCTCTGACTGTTAAAGTGTGTCCTCTAGTTCTGCACTCTCCCATGAGGGGAAACATTCTCTCAGCATCCACCCTGTCTAGTCCCCTCAGGTCTTTATTAATAGAGGCATGGTTTACAATGATGTTGAAGTTATGCTAAAAAGTTATTTAAAACACAAATATAGCTGCAGCTGGAGTATTATGCTCAATTCTGGGCACCACGTTTTAGTAAGAAGATCAAAGTCTTTCAGAGGATGGAGTTGATATTTACTAGAATGGTAGTGAGGATGAGGTATGTGGAAGGACTGGAGAAGCTGGAGTCATTAACCTTGGAACAGAGATGGTTAAGAGGTGGTTTGATAGAAGTGTAAAAAATAATGAATGGTTTTGATAAAATAAATTTGAGAAACTGTTTCTAGTAGCAGAAGGGCCAGTAAATACATGACAGAGTTCAGAAGATTGACAAAAGAATCAGAGATGACACGAGAAGACAAATTGAGGACAGGTGTGACCTCGAATGCGCTGCCTGAGAGGACAATGGCAGCAGATTAAATATCAGATGAGGAGAGATTGACTAGTTGGGATTGTTCTCACTGGAGTTCAGAAGAATGAGGGGGGATCTCATGGAGACTTATAAAATTCTAACAGGACTAGAAAGGGTAGATGCAGGGAAGATGTTACCAATGATGAGTGCGTCCCAGTCTGAGGATTCAGGGTAAACCGTTTCGGACAGAGGTAAGGAGACATTTCTTCACACAAAGAGTGGTGAGCTGTGGAATTCATTACCACAGGAAGTAGTTGATGCTAAAACTTTGAATGTATTCAAGATGCGGCTGGATATAGCACTTGGGGAGATTGGGATCAAAGGCTATGGGGAGAAAGCAGGATTAGGCTACTGAGTTGGATGATCAACCATGATAGTGATGAATGGCGGAACAGACTCGAAGGGCCAAAAGGCCTCCCCTTGCTCCTATCTTCTATGTATCTATGTATCGAAAGGAAGTTGGATAAATACATTCTGGAAGGGGAAAAAGCAAGGGAGTGGGACTGATTTAATAGGTCAACCAAAGAGGGTATATCTGTGCTGCATTTCCAGATTATAGGTTTATGAGGGTATTTAGAAAGATTAGGCATTGCAAGATTTAAATGACCCTCAGATGTTTGCTGGAACGGCTGATCGACAAGATCTTTATATACTTGTTATTATAAAACTAATTGTCATTGCTGAAAGAGAGGGGGAATCAATGTCCACACCAGTATCTCTGATTTCTCTTATCTGTGGAAATGTGCAAATATTTTATAATTAGTTGAAATATATAGGGCTGGATTCTCCGTTTGAGAGACTACATGCTGATACTGGGACTGAATCGCAGGACTTTTACAATGACAATTAGGGGTGTGTGTGTGTGTGTGTGTGCGTGTGAGCGTGTGAGACTGCTGGAGCATTCAGAACGTGCTGCTAGGCCAGCCCATGCATTTCCAACAGACGCCGGTGTCGGATTTGTTGCGGTCAGGAATGGCACTCGAGAAGCTGCATATAAGCCCAGACAGTCTCATTCCAGCCAAGAAGATGCCACTCCTGAGATTCATAGTTGCAGAGCTGGAGACATTGCTGGATGCCATGGAGGACAGGCGGGACACCCTGTTCCCCAGGGTGGGTGGAGGCTGTCACCCGCTGACGTTAACCTAGATGCAGTGGCAGAGGCCGTTAGCCCCACTGCCAGGACAGGAGCTGTAGGACGAAGCTGCACAAACTCCTCAGGGTGGCCAGGGTGAGTCACCACCACCACTGTGCCCCTGGTACCATCCCTGTCCCAAACTCAACTCCTCTGCACAAACCACCAGCCCCCCCCCCCCCCAACAGAGGGTGACAGCACTGCGGTAACTCACTGCGGTTCATTAGGCAGCACCTTCCAAGCCCACAACCATTACCATCTAGAAGGACAATGGTAGCAGTTCGCTGGGGACCCCACCACATGGATGTTCCCCTCCAAGTTACTCACTTCCAACCCATGGACCAGACCTGCTGATGCAACCGACCTAGTGCCACCACTCTGTCGTGCAGTTGGTAGGAGGTTCAGAGAGAGGGCAGCTGGTAGGAGGCTCAGAGTGAGGGTGGGGGTGCTGGGGAACCGTGACAGGAGGGGCATGGGGGCTGGAGGTAGGAATGTGGGATGGCACTGTTCAGCTCCGGTGACCAGGCCTCCCAGTCGGTGAACCTGGAGGCAGTGTCTCTTTGCGCAGAGGTCCCACGCATACGTCGAACAGCCTCAAGTGCCTGGCCGGGCCCCAGGTCATTCCCATCCTGGCGATCGTTCACATCCTCCTCGTTGGATGGGGCATGCCAGTCCTCCATCGTCTCCGTCAGCATGTCAACCCTCAGCAGTATGATGTGGTGGATGGAGGATGCAGCAGGCCACCACAATGAGGGAGACCCTCCCAGGGCCGTATTGGAGAGCGACACCAAAGCATCCCAGGCCGTCACTGTACAATTTTAATAGTCTATAATTTCTCTTCCATTGATTATTTCTCTAGCTCAGGTGCACAGTATTAATTTACTTTTCTGCTTTTGCTGCTATCTTCAACCTTTTTATTCAAAGAACATATTTATTGTAATGAATTTTCAAAAATGATGCCATTCGATAATACTTTTATTGCTAAATTACCCTTAAATAATGAAGAAACAGAACTATAAGACCCCATTGCAGCCAGAATACAAAACCTATCACAAGAGCTTCTGCGCAGTCAACTTAGATCCGTGCCTTCACATCACTGTCTCTGCTGCTATCAGAACCAGCTTCTGCAATCTCTCCACAGTCCTCATCCCTGCTGCCATTCAAATCATCTCAAATGAATACGGGCCTACTAGAAAGGTAGGCTAAAATCCTCTCTTTTACCCCCATTTGTTTAGAGACTCAAGACAAAGTAATGGAAATCGTATTGTAACATTTGATGGCCAATGCTAATTTTCTGAACTCATCTCTAAAGTAACATGGAATTAAATAGAATTTACAGCACAGAAAAAGGCCATTCTTCCCATCATCTATGCTGGTGCTTATGCTCCACACAAGCCTCCTCCTACCACTCTTCTATTTCACCCCATTGAGTACCTTCTGCTCCTTCCTCCCTCAAATACTTATTTCTTCATTTAGATTGTGCCTTCCAACAAAGATAAATAGAGATGAGCAAATACTATAAATCTCTCCGGTATAATTTGGCTGCCTCTAAAGAAAATATTCCAAATGTGAGGGGACTGTGCATGTTACATATGGATAATACAGTATTCTTGAAACACTGACAGGGCTGACTTGCTGATCAGGCACTTGCTAACAGTACTGGTTGGAAAATGGGCCTGAATTAACTGGGCAGATTAGTCACTCGCCAAAAACCTAGATGATTTCCCTTCCTGCAATTCCTATGAGCATCACTGATTGACAAATCTGTCTGTGCAATTTTGACCTAAACATTTGTGATAAAAGTGAGTTGGTGGGTGGGGGGTGGAGTGGGGGCTGGGTGCACTATGGATGTAGTGTGTTATATTCACATTTCACTTGGACTTCAAAACATCATTCACAGCCTGCAGCAGTAAGCAAGATATCTAACTACTTCTGTCCATAATAGTGGTTATCTGACTTTCGTAGGTTAGTTCTGATGGGCTGCTGATTGCACAGCTCTCTCCTGCGTGCCTGATGATCTGTTGAAAATGATTTCTTGCAAAAACAACAGAAAATCCTGGCATAAATCCAAGGGATGTACAGTCCCCTTTAGCAAGAAAGGTTTTCATAACATTGCATTATTCATGGTCTTGAAAGACTTCAACACTCAATCTAATTAATTTCAAACAATGCTCTCATTTCTCGATTAGAAATATGCTGAGATAACAACTTAATTTAAATACTTCTTGTTTTCTTTTGAATCTAATCTTTTTTTGCTGCATCTCTTTCATGTGCTGACTTACTGGAGAATGGTTCCACAAGCACCGGGCATCCTCCAGCTTCCATTGTGACAGCCAAATAGACAGGTTATTAAACTGCTGGTATTCGCTCCAAGCCTGGATCCTGATCTTATTCCACCAGCAGAATTACATGAAAAACAATCAGATGGATAGTGACTAAAGACTAATGATTTCAAAGACCTTGTACAAAGGGAGGAAAATCAATAGCAGAGTTTTCACCCCCACTTGGGAGAGAGTACAGGAGCAGGCAAGTGTAGAAATGAGATAAAAGCAAGGAACTGGCAGAGGAGTAGAACATAGAACATAACAGCGCAGTACAGACCCTTCAGCCCTTGATGTTGCGCCGACCTGTGAAACTACTCTAAAGCCCATTTACACTATTCCCTTATCATCTATATGTTTATCCAATGACCATTTAAAGCCCTTAATGTTGACGAGTCCACTACTGTTGCAGGCAGGGCATTCCACGCCATTACTACTCTCTGAGTAAAGAACCTACCTCTGACATCTGTCGTGTATCTATCTCCCCTCAATTTAAAGCTATGCCCTCTCGTGCTATACATCACCATCTGAGGAAAAAGGCTCTCACTGTCCACCCTATCTAATCCTCTGATCATCTTGTATGCCTCAATCAAGTCACCTCTTAACCTTCTCCTCTCTAACGAAAACTGCCATAAGTCCCTCAGCCTTTCCTCATTGGATTGGATTTGTTTATTGTCACGTGTACCGAGGTACAGTGAAAAGTATTTTTCTGCAAGCAGCTCAACAGATCATTCAGTACATGGAAGAAAAGGGAATTAAACAGAATTCAAGAAAATACATGAGAATACATAATAGGGCAACACAAGATATACAATGTAACTACATAAGCATTGGCATCGGTTGAAACATACAGGGTGTAGTGTTAATGAGGTCAGTCAATAAGAGGGTCATTTAGGAGTCTGGTGACAGTGGGGAAGAAGCTGTTTTTGAGTCTGTTCGTGCGTGTTCTCAGACTTCTGAATCTCCTGCCCGATGGAAGAAGTTGGAAAAGTGAGTAAGCCGGGTGGGAGGGATCCTTGATTATGCTGCCCGCTTTCCCCCGGCAGCGGGAGGTGTAGATGGAATCAATGGATGGGAGGCAGGTTCGTGTGATGGACTGGGCGGTATTCACGACTCTCTGAAGTTCCTTGCGGTCCTGGGCCGAGCAGTTGCCATACCAGGCTGTGATGCAGCCAGATAGGATGCTCTCTATAGTGCATCTGTAAAAGTTGGTAAGAGTTAACGTGGACATGCCGAATTTCCTTAGTTTCCTGAGGAAGTATAGGCGCTGTTGTGCTTTCTTGGTGATAGCGTCGACGTGAGTGGACCAGGATAGATTTTTGGTGATGTGCACCCCTAGGAATTTGAAACTGCTCACCATTTCCACCTCGGCTCCGTTGATGCTGACAGGGGTGTGTACAGTACTTTGCTTCCTGAAGTCGATGACCAGCTCTTTAGTTTTGCTGGCATTGAGGGAGAGATTGTTGTCGTTACACCACTCCACTAGGTTCTCTATCTCCCTCCTGTATTCGGACTCGTCGTTATTCGAGATCCGGCCCACATAAGATCTTCCCTCCATACCAGGCAACATCCTGGTAAATCTGCCAGTAGAAAACGAGTGTGCACTAAAGGAGTTGTGTCAGCTGGGAAGAAAATACTGAGAGGTGCCACAAGGATCAGTGTGGCGGCCTCAGCAATTTACAATCTATATAACTCTATGCCTCTTTGTCTAAGTCATTAATGTGTCCAAGTTTTCTGATGATATAAAGCAAGATGGAAGTTGTGAAGATGACACAGAGCAACTACAAAAGATATATGGACAGGTTAAATGAGTAGGCAACAATATGGTAGATGGAGCATTATGTGAGAGGTTTGGTTGTAAGAATGGAAAAGCAGATTTTGTTTTTAGTGTGCAACTTGTAATTCATAGAATCCCTACAGGGCAGAAAACGGCTGTTATATTATTATATGTAATATATATGTTACTCTTTTTATTCAGCCAAGTTGTTGAAATAGAGCCGTAGTCTTCCAGTAAATTTATTGAGTAATATAAATTAATCTTGTGAGTTCTTTTTACTTAATACTCAACTAGTAAACAAATAAACAATTGTAGAATTAACTAATTAAATTATGTTACAATACTTTGATAACCAATAACTTCTTCTCTCTAGCTTTCCTACTTCTATGCTCTCTGCAATCCTGACACACACTCCTGTAAGAAAGAGTGGGAAAACATATATACAGGTCCTGATATTGAGACATCTAGTGTTCAATTGCCTGTTCTAGCGTTACATAGTCTGATCATGTATTACCATACACAGAGATCACTACAAAGGCCATTCGGCCCATCAAGTCCGCACCAACCTTTTGAAAGATGACCTCACCCAAGATCACTCCCCTGCCCTGTTCCATTAACCCCTTAATCTGACCCTTGCATCTTTTGGGACACCAATGGGCAATTTAGCATGGCCAATCCACCTAATCTGCACATTTTTGGACTGTGGGAGGAAATCAGAGCACCCGGAGGAAACCCACGCCAACATGGAGTGAGAGTGAAAACTCCGCACAGTCACCCAAGGTCGGAATTGAACCTGGCACTGTTAGACAGCAGTGTTAACCACTGTGCTGCCCTAATGTTGATGGGGGCAGCACTGTAGCACAAGTGGCTAGCACTGTGGCTTCACAGTGCCAGGGTCCCAGGTTCGATTACCCGCTGGGTCACTGTCTGTGCGGAGTCTGCACATCCTCCCCGTGTGCGCGTGGGTTTCCTCCGGGTGCTCCGGTTTCCTCCCACAGTCCAAAGATGTGCATGTTAGGTGGGGTTATTGGGTTACGGAGATAGGGTGGAAGTGAGGGCTCAAGTGGGTCGGTGCAGACTCGATGGGCCGAATGGCCTCCTTCTGCACTGCATGTTCTATGCTCAGACAGTTATATGGTCGGACGAGAAACTCAAAGTTAGCACACAGGTACAGGGAGTAATTAGGAAGGCATGTTGGCCTTTATTGCTCGGAGATTAGAGTACAGGAGTAAGGAAGTCTTGCTCCTAATGTACAGGGCTTCAGTGAGACCAAATCTGGAATACTGTGTGCAGCTCTGGTCTCCATTGTGAAGGTAGGATATACTTGCATTGAAGGTGGTAAAGTGAAGCTTCACTAGATTGGTCCCAGAGATGAGTGGGGTGTCCAATGATGATAGGCAAAGTAAATTGGATCTGTATTCTCTGGAGTGTAGAAGAATGAGGTGATCTCATTGGAATATTCAAGAACCTTAAGGGTCTCGACAGGGTAAATACAGATGTTGTTTCCGCTGATTGGGAATTTTAGCAGGAGAGGGCACAATCTCAGAATAAGGAGATGATCATTTAAGACCAAGATGAAGAGAAATTTCTTTGTTCAAAGATTTGTAAATCTTTGGAATTCTCTACCTGAAGGTTGCGGATGCGACATCGTTGACTATATTTACGGCTTTGGGATAGACAGTTTTAGTTTCTCAGGGAATCAAAGGATGTGGGGAGTGGGTGGGAAGGTGGGGTTGAAGCCCAAGATCAGCCATGATAGTATTGACTGGTGGTGCAGGTTCGATGGGATATATGGTCTACTCCTGCTCCTAAATCCTATATTCCTGCAGCATAAATAGTCACCACTACGGAGGGGGGACAAAGACTTGAGGGGAAAATTGGTTCAGGTTGACATTAGGAACAGGAATTGCAATGCATGATATGCCCACATCCAGTGTCATTGAGGCAGACAGCAGGTCAGGATCATGCTGCCTATTGATCAACATGATAGGAGCGTGCAGCCCAGTGCGATCATGCTGCTGAATGGCTGGTACATGCATGGCTAGTTCAACACACAATTGGCCTATATCTCAAGGAGGTCAGGCCCATCCCTTCCATCGTGTCGGCCCTCTTACTGGTGATGTATGAATACATGCTAGAAAACTGCCCAGGAATGCTGATCGTGCACGGGGATGCTTGCTGCCAAGGACGCTGCCAATGATCCCGCTTCCCAGGTCCGACAAGGTTGTCGCCACAAAGCATTTTATGGATACATTGCCGGTCATGGCAGCCAGGATACTTGCATGGACTCAGACTGACCCCCTTTATCCAAGGTTCATCACATTGTTTTTTAGGTGGCCCAGCCCCGCCGTTTTCAGCGAACTGAAGGCTTTTATCACAAAGATCGCTGGGTTCAGGGTGGAGGACAGGATACTCCTTTGCGGGACGTTCCACACAAAGGATAAGGCCCCATCTTGGCGGATTTCCATAATGGGCACCCCAACGTGTCTAAAATGAAGATGCGCACCTGCAATTATGTGGTGGCCAGATCTGGACATAGAAATTGAGTGGCTCGCCCACCAATGTGGAGTGCGTCAGGAGCAGCAGAAGCTCCCACCTGCAGTATTGCTTCATCCCTGGGAGTGGCCGGGACAACAGTGTTTATTCCGCCCTGCCAATTTTGCTAGCCCTTTTCAGAGGTCCATGTCCCTCCTCCTCATCGACAGCCACTCAAAGTGGCTGGACGTCCACGGGATGTCATCGACAACCTTGAGGGCGATGATTGAGAAGCTCAGGCTCTTGTTTAGTATTCACGCCATTTTGGTGGTACTGGTTTCTGACAACGGAATGGTGTTAATTAGTGTGGTGTTCAGAAATTTCATGAGATCCAATCATATGCATGTCATCATATCACCCCGGGTCCAATGATTAGGCCAGGCGGTGGTCCAGATGTTCAAGCATGGAATGAACAAGCAGACCACAGGGTCCCTCGACAAGCATTTGGCATGCTTCCTTTTCTGCTGCCACAGCAAATCACATGCCAGCACCGGTGTGGCGGTGGTTAATTTATTATGGGTCACCGGCTTCGGACTTGCCTCAGCCTAGCATTACCCAATATTGGTGGGAAGATTCGCCATGGATGAGAGCAGCTGGGATGTGCCCCACCTAGGCAGTTCGCGCCTGCCGATACAGTCCATGTGCGCAATTTTGGGGGCAGTGCCAAGTCACAGTTGTGTGCATCGGAGCCGAATTGGCAAAACGGCGGGCAGGTTTCAACAAGGCCAAGGCGGTGCTGTACCGGCGGCAGATCAGGTTTGGGGTGCTCTACCCGGCGAAATTATGGGTGACGCTCGGAGGCCAGGAGTATTATTTCGGCCGGGCACTATTGTTTAGCAGACTGCCAAGTGTCATACAAGGTTTGTGTGTGGGACCTGAAGTCAAATAGGCACCTTGATCATCTCCGCAGGAGGAGCTCCGTATTGTTCGTTGCCCTTTTGGAGGACGTGGACCAGCCCCTGGACACCCTGATGGCCCCATCTCCACAGGCGCCGTATCACATGGGCTTCTACGCCAAGATGCCAGGTGCTGAGGATTCGGATTCCAAGATGGAGGTGCCACCGCCAAATGTTGCCAGTGACGATTTCTTGACGACCAGCCGCCGAAGGTGGTACCGCCGCGATGATCGATGAGGAAACATCAGTCACCGCTAAACGCCACCTGGCCCTGACCCTACGACACCCGAGGCACAGCCACAGGAAAAGCGGTGCAGGGCTGGTCCTCTATGCCTTCTTTGGCAAACACATTTTCAGACTTTGCGGGGTGGGGAAAGAGGTGTTGTAACCTACATGAGACCCAAAGTGCTGAGTCCTTTAGGCTCCCCATGAATCTCGTGGAGTACGAGCTTCCCCGCTGACGGGCAGAGACCTCTTATCAGCGGGAGAGCAAACCAGAATATAAAAACCCCAGCCCAAGTGTGGGCTGGGCACAGGTAGTCCCTTCTGGGACCATTGAAGATAGAGTCTTCGTTCTACTGTAAATAAATCTTTTGTTCTTACACTTCCTTTGTGGCCGCTTCAGTGAACTCAACACATACATTCACAGAATTCCTTATCCGCTAATAATGCCATATCCAATCTCCGTAGCAGATGCTCAGACAGACCAGACTCTAGTGCCAAATCAACAAAGTGTGGTACGAATTCCGGTTGTGACCAAGGAGTGAGTGGTCACATACAGGGCTGTTCCTGCTTAAAGTCACAGATAAGGGCAGCACGGTGGCTCAGTGGTTAGCACTGCGGTCTCACGGCGCCGAGGTCCCAGGTTCGATCCCGGCTCCGGGTCACTGTCCGTGTAGAGTTTGCACATTCTCCCTGTGTTTGCGTGGGTTTTCCCCACAACCCAAAGATGTGCAGAGTAGGTGGATTGAACACGTTAAATTGGCGCTTAATTGGAAAAAATTAATTGGGTACTCTAAATTTATTTTTAAAAAGTCACAGATAAGGGGTTCTTTTCACACAGATCCGGGTGGAATTTTGATGAAAAGGCGTAGGTGAATGTTAAGAGGAGTTGTTTACCCCTGGAATGGTATGTGTCCTCATCGCCAGACCCAGCAGAAAACAGTGAGAGGTTTGGCTGGAAAGTTGAAACAGTCTTGTGCTTCACAGATAGTCTCTTCCAGCATGCAGGCGGGGGAGAGGCAAGCTGGAAAGCCCCAGATACAGGAACTGATGACAGTTATCAAGGAAGAATTCCATAAACAGAGGAAAGAAATGCGTGAGGATCATGCAAAGGCCATTGCAGAAGCTGTGACACTCCTGAAGAGTACTTTGGAGCGGATGGAGAGGTGTTTGGAGGTGCAGAGGTCACAGATTTGGGAGATTGAAGAAGTGATCTCGGACCACAGCGATCGTGTGGTGGCTCTGGAGGCGGAGGTGGGGCTCCCAGAAGATCTTTATAAGACGCTGAGGGCAAAGGTTGAGGAGCAGGAAAATACCTCGAGAAGACAGAACCTGCAAATCGTGGGCCTGCCTGAAGGAATGGAAGGTATGAGTGCCACGAGGTACGTCTCGAGGATGCTGGCGGGGCTGGTGGCAGAAGGGGTGCTAGATAAGGCACCTGAAGTGGACCGAGTGCATAGGTCTCTGAGGCAGAAGCCTAGAGCTGGGGAGCCGCCGCGGGCGGTGATCGTGAGGCTCCATAAATTTGTGGAGAAAGGGAAAATTCTACGGGTGGGCCAGGGAGAAGCATAGCTACGACTTGGAGGGAAATAATGTCCGGGTTTATCAGGGCATCGGAGCCGAATTGGCAAAACGGCGGGAAGGTTTCAACAAGGCTAAGGCGGTGCTGTACCGGCGACAGATCAGGTTTGGGGTGCTCTACCCGGCAAAATTATGGGTGACGTTCGGAGGCCAGGAGTATTATTTCGAGACTCCAGAAGCGGCCAAAGACTTTATTAGGAACATAAACTGGGAGATAACGGAGTGGACAGTGCTTGGGAACCGGGGTGATTGCACTATATAATGTTCGGGAGCAAGGGGATTGGAGGCGCAAGCCTCCAGTAAGGTTGGTAATGTGGAACGTCCGGGAACTGAATGGGCCGGTTAAAAGATCGTGGGTGTTTGCGCACCTCAGGAGCTTGAAAGCGGGGGGGTGTCTTTTTGCAGGAGTCACACCTTCGTGTGAAGGACCAGATTAGATTAAGGAAGGAGTGGGTTGGCCAGGTTTTTTGTAATGAGCAAAAAAAATGGGATTTGTGACTGTGAAGGAGGTGAGGGATCCAGGTGGGAGATATGTGATTGTGAGTGGGGTATTGGAAGGGGCACCGGTAGTGTTGGTAAATGTGTATGCTCCAAATTGGGATGATGTGGGTTTTATGAGGCGGTTGCTGGCAGCAATCCCGGATTTGGCCACATACCAGTTGATCATGGGAGGATATTTTAACTGTGTCCTGGAGCCGAGGGTGGATAGGTCGAGCCCCAGATCGATGGGTAGGGTACGAATGGCAAGGGAGCTGGGGGGGGGGGGTTTATGGAGAGGATGGGTTTGGTGGATCCATGGCGCTTTCAGAACCATGGGGAAAAGGAGTATTCCTTCTTTTCACACGTATATAACGTGTATTTGAGGATTGATTACTTTGTAGTGAGTTGGGAGATTTTGGTTGGGGTGGAGGGGGCAGAGTATGCAGGGATAGTTATCTTGGACCATGCACCCCACTGGCTGGATATTCAGTTCAGTACGGGAAGAGAGCAGAGGCTGGGGTGGAGATTTGACTCGGGGTTGTAGGCGGTGGAGGTTTTTGTGATAAGGTGCGGTTGGCGATTAGGGATTATTTGGAGTTGAATCAGAATGGAGAGGTGTCGGTGGGCATTTTTTGGGAAGCACTGAAGGCAGCGGTCCGGTGAGAGATTATCTCATTTACGGTTCATGCGAATTAGGAAAGGAGGGCGGAACATGACCGTCTAGTGGGCGAGGTAGTGGAGGTTGACAGGGAATATTCAAGGGTGCCCACCGTGGAGGGCTTGGCATGGAGGAAAAAGTTGCTGGGGAAATTTGACAGGATGACAATGGCGAGGGCGGTAGGGCAACTGCGTAGGGCAAGAGGGGAGCAATACGAGTATGGGGAGAAGGCGAGCCACATGCTGGTGCACCAGCTGCGGAGGCAGTCTGCGTCCAGGGAAATATTGAAGATCCGGACTGGGGCTGGGGATGTTGTGTCAGAGCCAGGGAAGATAAATGAGACATTTAGAGAGTATTACCAGGGACTTCATGAGGCAGACCCAGGAGGAGAGGAGGGGGACATGGGGTGGTTTCTGGACGAGCTGAAATTTCCACAGGTGGAGGAAGCAAAGAGGCAGGCACTGGAGGAGCCCCTGGGGCTGAGGGAGGTGCTGGATAGTATCAGGGGTATGAAGTCGGGGAAGGCCCCTGGGCCAGATGGGTACCCGGCAGAATTTTATAAGGAATTTGCAGTAGACCTAGCACCACATCTGTTGGGGGCGTTTAATGAAGCACTGGCGAAGGGGGAGTTGCCGGAGACAATGAAGCAGGCAGTAATCACACTAATCCCAAAAAAAGGGAAGGACCAGTGGAATGTGGGTTGTATAGACCCATATCACTATTGAACAAGGATGTGAAATTATTGGCTAAGTTGTTGGCATGGAGGATGGAGGATTGTGTCCCCGGGGTGGTTGCAGAAGATCAAACAGGCTTTGTGAAGGGCAGGCAGCTCGCGAGTAATATAAGAGGGCTGTTGAACATGGTGATGAATCCTTCGAGAGCTCTGGTACCGGAGGTGGTAGAGTCCATGGACGCGGAGAAAGCATTTCATTGGGTGGAGTGACAGTACTTGTTCGAAGTTTTGGGAAGGTTTGGGCCGAGATTTGTAGCATGGGTGCGGTTGCTGTATGTGGTGCCAAGAGCGAGGGCGAGGATGAATGATATGAGCTCACGAAGCTTTGACTTACACAGGGGTACGAGGCAGGGATGCCCACTGTCACCGCTGGACATAGAACCATTGGCGATGGCTCTCAGGGGGTCGGCAGAGTGGCAGGGGATAATGAGGGGACAGAGGGAACATTGAGTGTCGCTCTATCCCGATGACCTCCTGCTGTATGTTTCGGATCCGTTGGAGAGTATGGGAAGGAATATGGGCCTATTGGGGAGGTTTGCAGGATTCTCAGGATACAAACTGAATGTAGGGAAACGCAAGATATTCCCGGTGAATGAGCTGGGACAGTGGGGCTAATTTAAGGGGGATGCCATGTACAGTAGTTAGGGATAGGTTTAGGTACTTGGGGATTCAGGTAGCGAGGGAATGGACGGGACTCCATAAGTGGCACATAACAAAGCTGGTGGAGGAGGCCAGGGAGGATCTTAAGAGGTTTGATACACTGCACCTAACGTTGGCGGGGAGGGTTCAAGTGCTGAAAATGAATATTCTGCCGAGGTTCTTGTTTATCTTTCAGGCTTTCCCGATTTTTGTACCAAAGGCCTTTTTTTCGGAAAGTGGACACAATCAACTCTGACTTTGTATGGGCAGGGAAGGTGCCGAGGGTGAGGGGAGGACCCTGCTACAAAGGCAGAGGCAGCAGGGGGAGGTTGGCGTTGCCAAACTTGCTTCATTATTATTGGGCGGCGAATGTGGACAAGGTGCGGCGGTGGTGAGAAGGAGAAGGGGTAGAATGATTTTAGGGTGGAAGGGATGTCGGAGCTAATGTCACTGTGCGAGAATCAGGGATTTGAGCCGGGGGGATGAATAGTGTGTACAGGAGGTGGAGGGAAGTGGGGCTGGTCAAGGTGAGGGACTTGTATTTGGAGGAAGGGTTCGCCAGTCTGGAGGAGCTAAGGGAGAGGGTAGAGCTGCCGAGGGGTAGTGAGTTCAGGTATCTACAGGTTAGGGACTTTGCACAAAAGATCTGGAAGTGGTTCCCTAGATTGCCGGGATACACGCTGCTGGAGCGACTGCTGCTTCTGGATGTGGGAGGGGAGGGAAGAATTGGGAATATATATAGGTGGCTGGGGGTGCAGGGAGGCGAGCGGGTGCTGAAGATCAAGGAGAAATGGGAAGCGGAGTTGGGAATGGAGATCAATTGGGGAGTGAAGTGAGGCACTAGCGAAGGGTAAACGGGACCTCCTCTTGTGCAAGGATGAGCCTGATACAGTTCAAGATGGTGCACAGGGTGCATATGACTCGGGCGAGAATGAGTGGGTTCTTTCAGGGGGTAGCAGATGAGTGTGAGAGGTGTGGGCGGGGGCCGGCGAATCACGCACACATGTTTTGGGGTTGTGAAAAATTGGGAAGATTCTGGGCAGGAGTGTTTGCGGTCTTAGCCAGGATAGTGGAGGAGGGAGTGGACCCGAACCCTATGGTGGCGATATTTGGGGTTTCAGAGAAGCCGGAGTTCATGGAGAGGAGGAAGGCCGATGTCATGGCCTTCGCCTCTCTGATTGCACAACGGCAAATTTTGCTGGAGTGGCAGTCGGCATCGCCACCAGAGGTAGCAGCATGGTTGGGTGACCTGTGTGACTTCTTGCGGTTAGAGAAGATAAAATATGAGTTAAGGGGGCTCAGCAGGGGATTCGAGAAAAAGTGGGGGATGTTAGTGACCGTGTTTGAAAATCTGTACAAAGTGTATAGTTGATTGTTGGGAAGAATGTTTCCTGGGGTGTTTATTCGCTGTAACCTACTTTGATACAAGTGTGGTCCGAAATCACCATTGGCGAGTAACCCGCCGCTCTCACAAAAAGGAGAGACCTATCCACCACTGAAAAATTGATGTGCAGGTATACCTGATGCACATGTGAGAAAAAAGAATTTTTTTTATCAACTGGGTGCAAAAAAAAAACAAGAATCTGCCCTCACCCCCTCCCCCCATCTGTTCCATGAAAGACAATAAAGCTCTGTCCACCCCTGATGCAATCAGAGATTTGGGCTTGGGCCGATCTATTGTCGGGTTCAAAACACAATTGAAGTCCCCACCCAAAATTAGCTGATGCGAAGCCAAATCAGGGAGATAGGCCAGCAAATCATTGATAAATTTCATTGTCCCAGTATGGATCATAGATATTAACCAGAACCACCAGAGCGCCCACCAGAGAGCCACAGACAATAACATGTCTGTCACTGGGGTCTGCCAAGATCAAGTGGCAGAAAACGAAAGCCTTTTATTAATTAATATTGCCTCACCCAGGCATTATCATTAAAGCCCGAATGACAAACCTGACCTATCACCCCTTCCACGGCCTTGTCTGGTCCCTAACCCACAAATGAGTCTCCTGCAACAACTCCACTTCGGAATTTAAACTCTTACGGTGAGCAAATATTCTCGACCATTGGGCCATTCAACCCCCTACCATTCCAAGTGACCAGACAAATTAGCCCCCCCTCCCGCCCCCACAAACCAGAGTCAGCCATTTCCACCAAGAGGGATTACCCAACAGAAACAAGGTACAGCAACCTGGTCCACCCAAGATGGCACATGCAAGACTAAATAGTCACCATCAGCAAACTACCCCCCACCCCACTCATCTTCACCCTCGGATACTGCCACATCAAAACACGCATTGTGATAAAAGCAGAGAGAACATAAACAACCAAATTTTACTTCTACTAAACCTGAACTTAAACAAAACAGGAACTATGAGCTCATTATTGAAGGACAAAACTACTATAATGACCTGCAGTCAACCCTTCACCACCACTCCCGTTAGCTAACTCTTAAGTTAGCAGAGCAGCAACTCCTAACTAGAGTGAAGATTTTTTTTTATTCGTTCATAGGATGTGGGTGTCGTTGTCCAGGTCAGCATTTGTTGGCCATCACTGAGGACATTTAAAAGTCAACCACATTGCTGTGGGTCTGGAGTCACATGTAGGCCAGACAAGGGAAGGATGACAGATTTCCTTCCCTAAAGGACAATAGTGAACCAGATGGGTTTTTACGACAATCAACAATGGTTTCATAGTCACCTTTAAACTTTTAATTCCAGATTTTTATTGAATTCAAATTTCACCATCTCCCGTGATGGATTTGAACTCTGGTCCCCAGAGCAGGACTCTGGGGGCGGAATTCTCCGCAGGGTGCTGAATTCGTGAAGGACGTCATGAATGCGGCCGAGGTTCACTACGGCCTCGGAGCCCGCTCCCCGCACCTAATTCGCCCCCACCCGGGGGGCTAGGAGCGGGCCTCCGTCTTTCTCGGCAGCGACCTTGTCGCTCCGAGAATGACGCGCGTCTGGCGCATTTGTGGTCATCCAACCCGTGCATGCGCGGATGACTTCATCGCACAGACGGCATGAACCCGCGCATGCGCGGTGGCCGTCTTTCCCCTCAGCCGCCCGGCACGACATGGCGGCTTGCTCTTGCCGGGCGGCGGAGGGGAAATAGTGCGTCCGTTTTGGACGCTGGCCCGATGATCGGTGGGCACCGATTGCGGGCCTGTTCCCTTCCGAGCACAGTCGCGGTGCTCCCGTCCCAATCAGGCCCCTAGATGCCCCAAACGGGCACCCGGCGCCCGTTTCACGAATGCAGCGACCAGGTGTGGTTGCTGCCGTGTTGAAATGGGCGTGAAGGGCCAGCTGCTCGACCCATCGGGCTCGGAGAATCGCCGTTCGCCGTGAAAAACAGCGAGCAGCTATCATTCCGAGCCGGGGGGGGGGGGGGGGGGGGGGGGGGGGGGGGGGGGGGCAATCGCGGGGGGCGCCAGAGGGGCGTAAAAAATGTCAGGGGGAAAATGCGAACCCCAACAATTCAGCAATTTAACAAGCCCATCTCCAACACCCCAAAAAAAACCCTGTTTCTCTACAAAAGAGCTTGCCTCTCCTGGTGCATCAAATAAATAGTACTTTCCCTCAAAAGTCACTCTTATCCGCGCTGGGGTACACCACACCAAACCAGACTCCACTTTTGTACAGGGCAGCCTTGGCATTGTTGAACGCAGTCCTCTTTTTCGCCAGCTCCGATCCCACGTCTTGGTAAAAACCGATAGCGTGACCTTCACATTTCTAGCCATAATGCTCCCTTGCCCATCTCAGTACCCGCTCTTTTCCTTTGAAGTAATGAAACTTCACTATTGCCTCACGAGATGGCTCTCCATGACGAGGCTTCTGTTGGAGTGTACCGTGGTCTCGGTCCAACTCAGGAGGGGACATGAATTCACTCCCTCACCCACGATCTTCTCAAACATTTCCGCAAAATATTCTGTGGGCGTTGGGCCTTTCATCTCCTCTGGGAGTCCCACAATTTGAACATTTTGCCTCCTAGACTAATTCTCTAAATCATTCACCTTGGCCTTCAGCAATTTATTCACATCAGGCAGCAGAGACATCTCCACTTCCAGTGAGGCAATCCGATCACTACGGCTCAAAAAGGCCACATGTCCTTTCTCGTGACTCCATGGGCCTTTACAGTTTTGTTGGTCTTGTATAGAACCACATGGATGGGTGCCAAGGCCTCCTCCATCGATTTGGGGAAATCCTCTACACAACCTGACAATGCTTATCAAATTCTTTCGCCAAGGTGCTCGAAAGCATCTCAGCTGTTAGTGGAGTAGTCGGGGTCCCAGAGTCTGCCTCCGCCATTTTCTCTGCTTGAAGAGGCCTCCGACTCCATCGACGCACCTCTGCTATTTGCCTTCTCCCCCCCCCCCCCCAGATTTTTCTGGCATTCCCCTGATATAGAATCTTTATCCTGTTGATTATGTGGATTTTTAATGGAAAATACCCCCTGAAAAAAACAAAAAGGGCAAAAAGTGCAGTGCTCTCGCAGGAACCAGCTTGTGCATGTCTTCCTGCTGCAGAATGCCACTGGAAGTCCCCAAGTTACTCATTCTTATCGGTACAATTAGCTTGGGCTGGAGAAATAACTCAACCACAGTACCGGGATCCATGTAGAATGTGTAATTCCGTAGGTAGAAATGAGGGTGGAATTCTGCATGATTGTGGTGCACCTATGCTAAACACACTTCTGAGGCACAATGACTGATGAATTGCTGGCATGGGGGGGGGGGAGGTTGAGGTAGCTAACTAGTTATACTTGCACTAATACATACATATTTAATGGTGTAATAATACACTGCCGCAATACAGAAGAATTAACATGGATTCCATTGACATTAGCACAGACTTGTGATGTTGCCACCGAGTGACATTCACTTACCTTCCCAAAACTGCCCTTGCCAATTGCTCTCAAGATCTGGAAATGGTCAAAGTTTACTGCAGAAATAAGAAGAGCAGAGTCAGATGCTGCAGGTCACAATAAAAAAAGATATATACTCCTATTAACCAGTTGATTAAAGTCATCTGCAGGCACCATTTTTGTGAAAGATCTTGCCAGAGAGTAATGTGGGATTATGTCACCACAATGTATTTTGGTGGCATTGCTCATTGCCACACACGCCTATAAACAATGAAGTGTGTTTGACACTTTCTCTTGAAGATGGTGAAACTTCCAACCATTGTTGACAACTCACGTGAAGCCAAAACCCTTCTGAACAAACAGCCCAATTTGCTCCTTTCCACCCATCTGAGGGGGTGTTTTTATTGGGTGAATAGGGAAGAATAACAACAGCTTTGCATTGATATAGCAGCTTTAATGTAGTCAAAGGTCACACAGCACTTCACAGGAGCATCATCAAATAGCCACATAGAGATATTTGGACAGATGAACAATAGTTTGGTCAAAGAGATTATTTTTGTCAAAGAGATGGTTTTAAGGAGCGTCTTAAGTGAGGAGGGAGATGACGAGGCAGAGATTTCGGAATTCTAGAGCTTTTGAGCCAGGGAACTGAAAACGCGGCCAATGTTGGAGCAGTTAAAGTTGGCATGTTAAAAGTGGAAACTGGGGAGGCCAGAAATGCAAAGAGTTCAGAGGGTTGCAGGGATGGAGGAGCTTACCCGGAATGGCAAGGGTGAGGCCATGGTGGGGTTTGAAAACCAGAATGAAAATTATTTACTTTTTGAAAATCAAGGGGCGGGATTCTCCGCTATCCAGCGGGGCCGTACCAGCGCCGAGGAGTGGCGTGAACCACTCCGGCGTCGGGCCGCCTGGAAGGTGCGGAATCCTCCGCACCTTCAGAGGCTAGGCCGGCGCTGGCGGGGTTTGCGCCGCGCCAACCGGTGCGGAAAGGGCCTTTGCCGGCCAGCGCGAGTTGGTGCATGCGCGGGAGCGCCAGCGTGTGCTGGCGTGATCCTAGTCCAGTGCATGAACAGGAAGTTCCTTCTCCACGTCGGCCATGGCGGACCGTTACAGCGGCCGGCGCGGATGGAAAGAGTGCCCCATGGCGCAGGCCCATCCGCAGATCGATGGGCCCCGATCGCAGGCCAGCCCACCGTTGCGCCCCCCCCCCCCCCCCCCCCCCCCCCCCCCCCCGGGCCAGATCTCCCTGCCCCTCGAGGATTCCGCAGGCCGCCCGCAGAGTCAGGTCCTGCTGGCAAGGACCTTGTTTGATTTACGCCGGCGGGACTGGCCGAAAACGGGTGGCCTCATCAGGTGAGTCAATTCTTATATTGTGTTCTGAGAGCTATTTGCAACTTACAGAGGTGCAATTAAATAAGTGTCACCCCCATGTTAGCATTGCATATATATATATAAAAAATAAACATTTTACAGTCAGCTCGAACCTCAGACATCTGACACTAGAAAATGAAGTTTGAGTTGGATACTGAATACAATTCCTTTGCTCATTTCAATAGTTCATAAATCTCTGTCCTCGCTGGAAGGGTTATTCAGAGTGGGGTAGTGATTCATTAATGAATTCACTGCATGGTAGAGGTAAGGAAGAGTAAAGAAAATTCCCATAGGAAAGAAAATCAGAAGATAACTATCCTCAAAACACTCTTGTGTAGCCTCAGCTGATCTTAGAAACATTGGTATTCAGACTTCAACCATAAGATCACAAGACCATAAGACTTGGGAACAGAAGTAGGTCATTCAGCCCATCAAGTCTGCACCGCCATTCAATAAGATCCTGACTGGTCTGATATGATCATCTTAATCTCCACTTTTCACCCATATCACCATGACCCTTGATTCTCTTACTGATTAAAAATCTGTCTATCTTAGCCTTGAACTTATTTAATGGTCCAGCCTCTACAACTCTCTGTGCTAAAGAATTCCACAAATTCACTACCTTCTGAGAGAAGAAATTCCTCCTTATCTCTGTCTTAAATGTGTGACTTCTTACTCTGAGATTATGCCCTCTGGTCCTAGACTCGCCCATAAGGTGAAACAACCTCTTAGCATCTACCCTGTCAAGCCTCCCGAGAATCCTATATGTCACAATAAGGTCACCTCTTATTCTTCTCAACTACCTAACCTACTCAACCTCTCCTCATAAGAAAATACTTCCATACCCAGGATCAAAGCAGTGAACCTTCTCTGGACTGCCTTCAATGCCATTATATCTTTCCTTCCTTTGATAAGGGGACCAGTATTCCAGGTGTGGTCTAATAAGTACCTTGTATCGTTTTAGCAAAGACATCCCTATTTTTGTACTCCATTCCCTTTGTAATAAAGGCCAACATTCCATTTGCCTTTCCTGTTAGCTGCTGAATTTGCATGCTAGCTTTTTTGTGATTGATGTACAAGCACCCTCTGCACTTTCTGCAGTCTTTCTGCATTTACATAATATTCAGCTCTTTTATTCTTCCTACTGTAGGGCTAATTTCACATTTTCCTACATAATATTCTATCTGCCAGGTTTTTGCCCACTCACTTAACCTATCGATATCCCTCCGTAGACTCTTGGTGCCATCCTCACCACCTGTCTACCGGCCTATTTTTGTATCATCCATAAACATCCCAATAATACATTCACTTCCCTCATCCAAGTCATTAATATATATTGCAAATATTGTGTGCCCAGCACTGATCCCTGTGGCACTCCACTAGTTACTGGTTGCCATCCTGAAAATGCCCTTCTTATCCCAACTCTGTCTTCTATCAGTTAGCCAATCCTCTATTTATGCTAATATAGCACCCCCAACATTGTGGGCTCTTATCTTATTAAACAGTCTTTTGTGCGGTACTCTATCAAATGCTTTTTGGAAATCCAAGTATATTATATCTGCTTGTTCCCCTTTATCTATCCTGCTTGCAACCACTTTAAAGAATTCTGATAAATTTGTATGGCATGTTTTCCCCTTCATGAAGCCATACTGACTCTGCTTCATTATATTATGTATTTCCAAATGCTCTGATATTGCATCCTTTCTAATGGAGCATTTTCCCAATGACAAAAGTTAAGCCAACTGCCAAGAGTTACCGGTCTTTGTCTCCCTCCCTTTTTGAATGTGTGCTACATTGGCAGTTTTCCAATCTTCTGGGACTTTTCCAGAATTTAGGGATTTTTGGACGATTACTACTAGTGCATTTGCTATCTCTGTAGCTGCTTCCTTTACTATCCTGGGATGCAACCCACCAGATCCAGTGGACTTAATCAGCTTTTAGCCACATTAGTTTCCCTAGTACTTTTTCTCTAGTGATAGTTATTGTATTTATTTCCTCCCCCACTTTTGCCCCTTGATTAGTTAGTATTTTTGGAATGTTATTGGTGTCTTCCACCGTGAAGACTGACACAAGGTATTTGGTTAATTCTTCTGCCATTTCCTGGCCCTCCCGTTATTATTTCCCCAGTCTCATTCTCTCAGGGGTCCCTGCTCACTTTGGCCTCTCTCTTCGTTTTACATATTTAAAAGAAGCTCTTGCTGCTAGTTAATGCTCAGCTTATATTCTCTCGCTTTGTTTTTTTGGTCATCTTTTGTTGGTTTCAAAACTTGCCCAATCCTCTGGTTTACCACTATTTTCGACAAACTGTTAATTTATTCCTTCAGTTTAATAACATCCTTAACTTCCTTCGTTAACAAGGTTGATTTACTCCCTTCCTATAAACATCTGCCATTGCTGATCAACTGTTTTTTCTGCTAAACTCCTTTCCCAGTTCACTCCAGCCAACTCTGCCCTTATTCCTTTATAATTTACCCTTATTTAAGTTTAGCACAGTTGTTTCTGACCCAAGTTTCTCACTCTCAAACTCAATGCTAAATTCTAAAAGCTAAATGGTCACGGTTTCCTAGGGGATCTTTTAGTCTGAGATGGTTTATTAAACCTGCCTCATTACATATTGTCAGGTCCAAAATAGCTCGATCCCTGGTTGGATCCACAGCATTTTGTTGCAGGAAACTACCCTGATAACACTATGAATTCTTACTCATGGCCACCTCTGCCAATTTGATTTTCCAATTGACATGAAGATTAAAGTCACCCATGATTAAAGTGCTGCTTTATTTTACATGCCTTCATTATCTCCTGATATATTCGCCCACCTACATTATAGCTACTGTCAGGGGGCCTATAGACTCCTCCCACCAGTGTCTTCTTGCCCTTATTTCTTACCTCCACTCATATGGATTCTATGTCTTCTTGCTATCGTACTTATTCCATCTCGAACAAAGCTACCCCACCACCCTTTCCATCTTGCCTGTCCTTAAGAAAAGAAACACACCACTGAATATTTAATTCCCAGTTTGATCTCCTTGTAACCACGTCTCTGTAATGACTATAAGATCATATAAATTAGCCTCAATTTGTGGCGTTAATTAATTTTTGTGCCGATTACTATGTGCATTTAAGTAAACAACCATTAATTTTGTCTTGTTGCCATTTTTTTTCCATTTTTGACCAAATTTGTTGCTGTTTTTAATGTTTGTATACTCTGTCCCTTCCTGTCACACTCTAGATATCATACCTAAATAGTTGTCTTGTAATGCTGTTATATCCTTTTGCTTTGTAACCCTACATATCCCCTCTCCAGAATCATCCTCCCCTCTATTTAGTTGAAAGCCCTCTCTACTTCCCTGTTACGCAGTTTACAACTGCATTCTATGCTCGGTTTGAGCAGGTAACCAACAATCCGCTGTCGAGTGCCCCAGCAGCCGATAATTCACCCATACCCACCATCACAGCTTCCGAAGTCAGATCGGCCTTCCTGAAAGTGAAGGCGACGGGCTCGGACGGGATCCCTGGTCGTGCACTCAGAGCCTGCGCAGACCAGCTGGCAGAGATATTTACAGACATCTTTAACCTATCCCTACTCCACTCCGAGGTCCCCACCTGCTTCAAGAACACCACCATCATACCGGTACCAAAGAAGAACCAGGCAACGTGCCTCAATGACTACCGCCCGGTGGCCCTGACATCAGTTGTAATGAAGTGCTTCGAGAGGCTGATCATGAAGCGCATCATCTCCATACTCCCGGAACGCCTTGACCCACTTCAATTCGCATACCGTCGCAACCGGTCCACATCAGACGCCATTTTCCTGGCCCTACACTCATCCCGAGAGCATCTTGAAAACAAGGACTCCTACATCAGACTCCTATTTATTGACTACAGTTCCGCCTTCAACACCATAATCCCAGCCAAGCTCATATCAAAGCTCCAAAACCTAGGACTTGGCTCTCCACTCTACAACTGGATCCTTGATTTTCTGACCAACAGACCACAAACAGACCGCAATTACTAATGCTCTGCTCCTCTCCCCCCTTCCCTTCTGAGCAACAGGGACAGACTTCGTGCCAGAGGCCCGTACCCCATGGCTTACCCCTGGTAAGTCCCCCCCCCCCCCCACCCCCACAAGTATCCAAAAACGGTATACTTGTTACTCAGGGGAACGACCGCAGGGGGTCCCTGCACTGACTGCTTCTTCCCAGTCCCTCTTACAGTTACCCATCTATCTCCAGTCTTTGGTGTAACTAATTCCCTGAAGCTCCTATCTATGACCCCCTCTGCCTCCCGAATGATCCAAAGTTCATCCAACTCCAGCTCTAGTTCCCTAACTCGGTCTCGGAGGAGCTGGAGATGGCTGCACTTCCTGCAGGTAAAATCAGCAGGGACACTAACGGCATCCCTCACCTCAAACATCCTGCAGGAGGAACATTGCACTGCCTTCCCTGCCATCCCTCTAAGTTCCAACCAAGTTCTGGTAAACAAATATAAAATAAATAAAAAATAATAATATAATATAGCACTTACCTGCTCACACCAATGGGTCTTATTATTAGGGTAGAGGAGGAGGGCGGGTGGGAGACACTATACGTGTAGTGTCTCGGGTTTCCTCTCCACCAGAATTTATTGGCTAGGGGGGAAAAAAAACCTTCCCAGAAGTCGTACTTCCGGTTCCCGCCATATATTAAAAGAAAAACAGGATCGGTACCAGCTGGCTCTCCCTCTCGCGCTCGTTTGAAAGTCCCGGCTGGCTCTCCCTCTCGCGCTCGTTTGAAAGTCCCGGCTGGCTCTCCCTCTCGCGCCCTTTTTGAAGTCCCGGCTGGCTCTCCCTCTCGCGCTCTTTGGAAAGTCCCGGCTGGCTCTCCCTCTCGCGCTCTTTGGAAAGTCCCGGCTGGCTCTCCCTCTCACGCCCTTTTTTAAAGTCTCCGCTGGCTCACCTCTCGCCCTCTTTTGAAAGTCCCGGCTGGCTCTCCCTCTCGCACTCGTTTTTAAAGTCCCGGCTGGCTTTCCCTCTCGCGCTCTTTTGAAAGTCCCGGCTGGCTTTCCCTCTCGCGCTCTTTTGAAAGTCCCGGCTGGCTCTCCCTCTCGCGCTCTTTTGAAAGTCCCGGCTGGCTCTCCCTCTCGCGCTCTTTTGAAAGTCCCGGCTGGCTCTCCCTCTCGCGCTCTTTTGAAAGTCCCGGCTGGCTCTCCCTGTCGCGCTCGTTTTTAAAGTCCCGGCTGGCTCTCCCTCTCGCGCTCTTTTGAAAGTCCCGGCTGGCTCTCCCTCTCGCGCTCTTTTGAAAGTCCCGGCTGGCTCTCCCTCTCGCGCTCTTTTGAAAGTCCCGGCTGGCTCTCCCTCTCGCGCTCTTTGGAAAGTCCCGGCTGGCTCTCCCTCTCGCGCTCGTTTGAAAGTCCCGCGTGAAAATAAACAAATCCAACCCAACCCAATCCACTCCAATCCAATACAAGAACACTGCTCCCAGCACGGTTCAGGTGGAGGCCATCCCAACGGCACAGCCTCCACTTTCCTCAGAACTGATGCCAGTGCCCCACAAACCCCGCTCCCCGAACAGGCACCAGAATGTGGCGACTAGGGGCTTTTCACAGTAACTTCATTGAAGCCTACTCGTGACAATAAGCAATTTTAATTTCAACCAAAACCCACTTCTCCCACACCAGTCTTTGAGCCACGTATCCATCTCTCTAATTTTATGCACGTTTGCCAATTTGTACATGGCTCAGGTAATAAAATTGGAGGTTCTATTGTTCAATTTAGTGCCTAGCTCCTCAAACTCTATGTTCTTCTTTCCTTGTTCCACATGTCGTTGGTAACAGCATGGACCACAATAACGTGATCCTTCCCCTTCCTTCCTTCCCTGCCCGACTGATATCTCAGTGAATTTATCTAATTTAGGATATGCAAGGATTGAACACTGGACATTCCTGGCTGTGCAACTAAGTCAGTTGATCCAGCAAGTCTCAATTGGCCTTTGGTTAGTGTTCCAGTGTCCCTCGCTAGAAATGGACATGACGTGAAGACAGTTTTGGCCTCGATTAACATGTTTCCCCATCTGAGCCATCAAAATCCAGCCAACATTCACCATCAATCTGTCAAAAGCAAAATACGAGAAGCATTACCTGAGAATAGCCCACCTCAACTTGAGATGATACAGGAGCCTACAGAGGAACATAGGAGTATACCGACCAGTTCCTATAGTCTGTTCCACCATTCAGTCAGATCATGGCTGACCTGTATCTCAACTCTATATTCCTCAATACCCTAACTATACCAAACCTGTCAATCGTACTCTTGAAAGTTGACTCACAGCATCTATAGTTGAATGCAGCTCACGTGTGCATGCTCAAAGCCAAATTTCTTCACATGCCAAAACCGGTCCTCTGCAAGGAAAAGGAATATGTCCAAACATTGCACTTTTCTTGAATAAACAAAAGCATGGTGGATATTCGCCATGGCAATGTCTCAACCAATCAGAGCCAGGTTTCCAACCAATCATTACCCCTTTTCCTCATGCAGTATCCCTTATTCTGGACTACCCATACACAAACCCCCTCCCCCGCAACCACACCATTGGAAATGGCTGCTCTATGTCTACTCTAACTAATCCTTTTATGATTTTGAGCACCTGGGGTGGAATTTCCCACTGAATATGGTGTAAAACACCCAGGTGTATGATTAATGACACTGGGACCAGAATATTTGGTGTGCTTTCTTGCCAGCTGCCTCAGCAGGAAACACACCATGTTCCCGACCCCGCCATGGCACTTTGTCTCAAAATGAATGAATCCAGCCCTCAATTAGATCACCCCTCAACCATCTCATATAACCTATGATTTTTTTTTAAATTTAGAGTACCCAATTACTTTTTTTCCCAATTAAGGGCAATTTAGCATGGCCAATCCACCTAACCTGCACATCTTGGGGTTTTAGAGGTGAAACCTATGCAGACATGGGGATAATGTGCAAACTCCACACGGACAGTGACCCAGGGCCAGGATTTGAACCCGGGTCCTCAGTGCCGCAGTCCCAGTGCTAACCACTGCGCCACATGTCGCCCTGGGGTATATAACCTATGACAATGCTGAACTCATGACTTAAACCTTTTGGCCTTGATTTTGTTTTGTTAAATCTATATTGTGCTTTCCAGTAGGTCAATATATCCTTCCAGAGACGTGATACCCAGAACTGAGCTCCAGGTGTGGTCGAACCAAAGTCATGAACTGAAGCACAACTTTCTCCCCCTCATATTCTAACCATTTTGAGATAAGGTACAGCATTCCATTAGCTGTTGGAGACAACGGAGAGATGCTGTGGGGAAATAAACTAAGCATTTATGATTTCTAAAAGTAACAGAGAAGGCGATGAGGCTCTAACAACCCCATGCCTTTCCTCCCCTTTCCATCTAATTAAATAATGCCAAAATAAAAAATCAGAAAATAGCTATTTAAATTAATAAATTACACGGTTTCTATGCTCCACCCCCCACCCCCCTACACACAACTATCCCGATGGAACATGAGCAGCAGGAGTAGGCTATTCACCTCTTGAGCCTGCTCCGCCATTCAATAAGATAATAGCTGGTCGATCATGGTCTCAATCCACTTTGATTTCTGTCCCCCGACTCCATTGCCGATCAAAAACCTGTCTAGCCCTTGAATAAATTCAATTGCCTAGCCTCCAGTGCTTTCTGGGGAGGAGAATTCCACAGACCAATGACCCTCTTAACAAAACAAAACTCTTCTCATCTCGGTCTTAAGCACTAGACCTCTTATTCTTAAATTGTGTCCCCTGGTTCTCGTCTCTCCCAAAGGGGGAACATCGTCCTGGTATCTACCCCATCAAATCACTTCAGGATCTTCAATGTTTCTGTAAGGTCAGCTCTCAATTCTTCTAAACTCCAAAGAGTTTATGCCCAAACTGTTCAACCTTTCTTCATAAGATAAGGTATGAGTCAAGTGAAGCTTCTCTGTACGTGTTCTAACACAATATAGATCTTCTTGACATTAACTAACAAGACTAACTCAAGAAAGTATCACTCAATGAGCTTAAATGCAACACATCCTTCCAATATCTTTCGATAATCTTGCTGAATTATTGTTTAAAATTGGAACAGTTCCATGCTGTGATTCACGTTTATTTGAGGTCAAGCCCAGAAAAACATGTTTTGTGCTGGACTAATACACATTGACACCTGTTGCTTTTGGATTCTGATCCAGATTGAAATACATTTTCTATACTTTACTGCACTTAAATTTCTGATTGCATATTTCATATGCAACATTTATAAAATAAACGCACTAAAAATATATACAGATCCAAACAAATTTGACAACCAATCTGAAATATCGTCCATTTTATACTCGGGTCGTCATGCAACAAATTGAGCTGAATTTTTTACCCAGGTTGTTCACAGTGGTATGGATTCTCAGGGGACTGGACAGGATAGAAGCTGAGAGGTTTCTTCCTCTTGTGGGAGAGTCTAGGACCAGAGGGCAAAATTTCAGAGTAAGGGGTCACCCTTTTAAGACAGAGATGAGGAGGAATTTTTTCACTCGGGGCCAGTGAATCTGTGGATTCTTTATCGCAGAGAGCTGTAGAGGCTGGGCCATTAAATATGTTCACGGCTGAGGTAGACAGATTTTGAATTAGTAAGGAAATCAAGAGTTATGAGGCTAGGGCAGGCAAGTGGGGTTGAGAACTATATCAGATCAGCCATGATCTCATTGAATTGAGGAGCAGACTTGATAGGTGAAATGGTCTGCTTCTGCCCCTCTGTTTTATGGTGTCCGAGAGATTAATTTTCAACCAGTGAAAACCCTTGGATGGTCGTCAACCCTTTTATCAAAACATCCAGTTAAAAAGTATACCCAGCATGACAAAAATTAAAATGTACATTAAAACAAACAACAGGCTCAGTTTCCATCCAGGATTTGTGGCTTGATTATCTTAATATGCACAGAATGATGTCGGTAGCACAGGAAAACCTGGGGACGATCGGAACTTGCAGTTTATTCTCCCCCTTCACCATTGCCAAAACTAATGTGAATTTAATAACAGAGGTCCTCTAGCTAATAAGTGTGTGGGTACAAGCTCTGTGGGTAACTTACACTGTCCACTGAGAAACATTGCTATTGAGCGATTCCTTTTGGAAGGTGTACATGTCTTGATGAATGCAGAATGGGCTATAGCTGTACTACCCCCTCCCCACTATAGAACACCAATCCATTTCCTCACATACCATGATGACATCCCCTTCTTGGGTGGGTCAGCACCTTCAGAAATGAGATGAATACAAGTCAGGACAATATGCCCACAGCTGTGTGACAAGTAACATAGTTTAGTCATGGTGTTAGTACGACTAGATATTAGGTGACTGTGGTGTTGTTATGCTCTGGAGGCTTCCAGCCATAACAAAGAGTTTATTAACAAAAGGCAAAGACTGGTGATTGCGCAGGTACAAAACACACGAGGATGGATCCTGGTTCTTCAGCTCCGGGTTCTACCCATTCCCAGGGCTCTTGGTCGGGGTTTGCATGCTCCCGCGCGATTGTCCCCGAGCCGTTCGCATAGGCTGCTAGGCCCGCCCCCTTAAAGGGGCAGCTTTACCACATCACTTATTCCCCCCACCCCTCAACTCCCTTATTACAATTTACACAATAACTATGTACAAGTTCTAGATACATGGCAAAAGACAGGCGAGAAAGAGTTCATCAAAGAGTCAGTCGAATCCTCCTGGACCTCTGTAGTCTTCCCATAGGCTCGACTTCCTTCGAGATAGTCAAGTAATCAGTGGCTGGCAACCATAGTTCAGGAGGCACTGTCTCCTCAGTAGGGGAACTGGCCTTGCTATCTCCCAAAGGAATGGCTGGCAGGGTTAATTTGAGAGTCCTCAGTTCCCTCAGCTCAGGAACATTCACAGGAGCATCGATCACAGAAGGGGAACGTGACTGCTCTGAAATGGGGTGTCTATCCCCACCATTGACTTTTCTGGGAGGTGTGACATGCCTGCACCCCCTTTGCCAAGTTAAGAAACATGCACACCTCTAGCCACGATCTACGATCACGAGGAACATGGACCCCATGAAGGGTCCCGCAAAATCCGCATGTAGGCGAACCAAGGGCTTGCTGGCCATTCCCACGGTCAGACAGAGGCTGTGGAAGTTTCTTATGTTCCAAGCATACCGGGCATGACCTCTTGATACCCCCATTTGCCAGGCCATCAGACATAATTGTGGGCCAATGGGCAGGCCAGTGGCGCAGTGCCGAGGTCCCAGGTTCGATCCCGGCCCTGGGTCACTGTCCATGTGGAGTTTGCACATTCTCCCCATGTTTGCGTGGGTTTCGCCCCCACAACCCAAAGATGTGCAGGTTAAGTGGATTGGCCACGCTAAATTGCCCCTTAATTGGAAAAAATTAATTGGTTACACTAAATTTATAAATATTTAAAAAAACAAAAAAATAATTGGGGGCCAACATTTTTATCTTCGATGCCCCTGGATGATCACTGTGCAGATCCTGGAGCAGGGCATCCTGACCCTGCGGAGTGTAGACGAAATGAACTCCCAATAGTATGACGCCATCTTCTGGACAGAGTTCAGAGACCTTCTAGGCAAACGACCAGAGGGTTACCGGAAGTGCCTCCTTTTTCCCGCCGCTTAACAACATGACGCAGAACTTTGGCAATTCCGGGTAGCATAGTGTCAATGCATGCACCAGAGCAGTCGTTACCGGTAAAGTGTCCATGAAGTTGAGAGTCACAATCACCTCATTCGCCACTGTTGGGGACGGGGCGCTCACAGGCAATGGCAGATGGCAATTTGGGTACCTGGGCAATGCCGGAATGAGGATTTGTACGCAGCGAGCAGGAGCGTATCCCAGCCAATGCGATTGGTGGGAGTCCCTTATCGTCCCGAGATTGTTGTCGTTACACCACTCCACTAGGTTCTCTATCTCCCTCCTGTATTCGGACTTGTCGTTATTCGAGATCCGGCCCACTATGGTCGTATCGTCAGCAAACTTGTAGATGGAGTTGGAACCAAGTTTTGCCATGCAGTCATGTGTGTACAGGGAGTAGAGTAGGGGGCTAAGTACGCAGCCTTGCGGGGCACCGGTATTGAGGACTATTGTGGAGGAGGTGTTGGTGTTCATTCTTACTGATTGTGGTCTGTTGGTCAGAAAATCAAGGGTCCATTTGCAGAGTGGAGAGCCAAGTCCTAGGTTTTGGAGCTTTGATATGAGCTTGGCTGGGATTATGATGTCGAAGGCGGAGCTGTAGTCAATAAATAGGAGTCTAATGTAGGAGTCCTTGTTTTCGAGATGCTCTAGGGATGAGTGTAGGGCCAGGGAAATGGCGTCTGATGTGGACCGGTTGCGATGGTATGCGAATTGAAGTGGGTCAAGGCGTTCCGGGAGTATGGAGGTGATGCGCTTCATGATCAGCCTCTCGAAGCACTTCATTACAACTGACGTCAGGGCCACCGGGCGGTAGTCATTGAGGCATGTTGCCTGGTTCTTCTTTGGTACCGGTATGGTGGTGGTCTTCTTGAAGCAGGTGGGGACCTCGGAGTGGAGTAGGGATAGGTTAAAGATGTCTGTGAATACCTCTGCCAGCTGGTATGCGCAGGCTCTGAGTGCACGACCAGGGATCCCATCCGGGCCCATCGCCTTCCGTGGGTTCACTTTCAGGAAGGCCGATCTGACTTCGGAAACTGTGATGGTGGGTATGGGTGAATTATGGGCTGCTGGGGCACTCGACAGCGGATTGTTGGTTACCTGCTCAAACCGAGCATAGAATGCATTAAGTTCATCGGGGAGGGATGCGCTGCTGCCAGAGATACTGCTCGGCTTCGCTTTGTAGCCCATTATGTTGTTTAGTCCTTGCCACAACCGCCGAGAGTCTGTCTGTGACTCTAGCTTAGTTTGATATTCTCTCTTGGCATCTCGGATGGCTTTGCGGAGGTCGTACCTGGATTTCTTGTATAGGACAGGGTCGTCTGCCTTGAACGCCTCAGATGTGTCCTTCAGTAGGGAGTCAATCTCACGGTTGAGCCATGGTTTCCGGTTGGGGAACGTACGTACTGCTTTCTTTGGCACGCAGTCGTCCACACATTTGCTGATGAAGTGTGTGACGGTGGTGGCATACTCATTTAAGTTAGTCGCTGAGTTCTTAAATATGGACCAATCCACTGTCTCTAAGCAGTCACGTAAGAGCTCTTCTGTCTCCTCGGACCAGCACTGCACAACCTTCTTAGCTGGATTCTCCCGCTTGAGTTTCTGCTTGTAAGCCGGGAGAAGGAGCACAGTCTTATGGTCTGATTTCCCAAAGTGCGGTCGGGGGATGGAACGGTAGGCGCCCTTGATTTTTGAGTAGCAGTGGTCAAGAGTGTTGTCGCCCCTGGTGGGACAGGAGATGTGCTGGTGGAATTTTGGCAGTACACTCTTGAGGTTGGCTTTGTTGAAGTCTCCGGCCACAATGAACAAGGCCTCTGGGTGTTCTGTTTCATAGCTGTTTATGACTGTGTACAGTTCATCCAGCGCCTTCCTCACTTCTGCCTGGGGTGGGATGTAGACCGCTTTGATAATGGCTGAAGTGAACTCACGTGGAAGATAGTATGGGCGGCACTTTACGGTCAAGAATTCCAGGTCTGGGGAGCAGGAGGAGTTGATGAGGAGGCAAACCCCTCCACCCTTCGCTTTGCCTGAAGATGCCGTGCGGTCCACCCGGTGAATAGAGAAGCCTTCAGGTTGTATGGCACAGTCCGGTGAGGCTGGGGTGAGCCATGTCTCTGTGAAACAGAGCACACAGCAGTCTCTTACTTCCCTCTGAGAGGTAAGTCTGGCGTTAAGTTCATCCAGCTTGTTTTCAATCGCTTGGACGTTTGCCAGGAGTATGCTGGGGAGAGGGGTCTTGAAACCGCGTTACTTCAGTCTAACCTGCAGACCGCTGCGTTTCCCTCGCTTTCTCGGTCGGCGGCTGCTGCTGGATGATCCTGGGATCCGATGGGAGACGTCAGCCCTTGTGGAAGGTAGGTGGTTGCGTCTGGCGGGGTCCAGGGCGCTAACGAGGTCCAGGGCGCTGTTTGCATTTCCGGGGTCGCGTCTGGCAGGGTCCCGGGTGCTGGTTGAGGTAGCGGGGTTGCTGGGGGGGTGAGTTTGCGATCCGGATGGGTCCCGGCGTTCTGCGGGCGCGGGCATGGCCAATCCACCTAACCTGCACATCTTTGGACTGTGGGAGGAAACCGGAGCACCCTGAGGAAACCCACACAGACACGGGGAGAACGTGCAGACTCCACACAGACAGTGACCCAAGCCGGGAATCGAACCTGGGACCCTGGAGCTGTGAAGCATTTGTGCTATCCACAATGCTACCGTGCTGCCTCACCGCTCTAGTGCAGAACACACAATTGCTCCTCTTCAGCCTGGTGCCTACACGGGACAACCACCAAAGCACTTCTACAGGTTTGCCATAGGTTCCTTTTCCATTGATCCTGTAATGAGCACATCGTCCAGATAGACGGTCACCTTTATTAGACCTTGCAAGATACTCTCCATCAATGTTGAAAAATCGCCGGAGTCAATGAAACTGTGAATGGGAGGCAGGTGTGCTCAAACAACCCCCAATGAGCATTGATGGTTATGACTTTCCTGGTCTTCGTGTCGAGCTCCAGCTGCAAATAAGCTTGGCTCATAGCCAGCTTCATGAAAGAGCATCCTCCAGCCAATTTGGCGTACAAATCCTCTCCCCAGGGCATCAGATAATGGTCCAGATATGAAGCCCTGTTCATGGCGAGATTGAAATCGCCGCAGAGGCAGATAGTTTTATTTGGCTTCCTTACTGACACCACAGGTATAGCATTCCACACACTGAACTGGGTGTATGACAACCAGATCCTGCAGGTGCCCAAGTTCAGCAACGCATACGGAAGAGACCTCACCCTGAAATATCAGGGCTAAGCAGCAGTATCCATGTAGATATGGGCTTTGCTCCCATTTATCCTGCCCAGACCCTCATGGAACACCTCTGGGTATTCACCCAGCATCTCATAAAGGTCGCCAGTGTCCATCCAAAAGACCTGTTGTCAGTTGAAACTGAGGATTCTTAACCAGTCCCAGCCCAACTAACATGGCCTTAGTCCCTGCACTACCACCAAAGGAAGTTGGACTGACTGCCGCCCGTATGTTACCAGAGACACAGTCATCTCCATAATCTTCAAAGGTTTCCCAGTGTAGGTCGCCAATCGTACCATGGTGTAGCACAATGTCAGTAGCATGAATCCATGCACAAAAAAGCCAAAATATGCGGAGGTCCACAGTGGAGACGGCAGCACCAGTGTCCATTTCCATCGTCACTGGATGACCATTTACCTGCAATGTGACCCATATCAGTGCAAAATTTAAAGCTGTGACACAGTTTAACTGCATTAAACAGTAATCCTTCTCTGGGGCGTCCACGTGTAAGACCCTGATTCATGGCGACCTCGGCTGTTGGCGTGAACGCCGTTCTCTGCACTGAAATTGGCAGTTCTGACCATCCAGAGTTCACCAACCACCCAGTTGGCAATGCAGCCAGTTCTCCCCTTCATCCTTGGGAGAGGTATCCCACCGGTCACTGGAGGACTCGAGATTTGAACTCTGCTGCAGACTTGCCTGTGGGGCTGCCCTTTTGGAGGAAGTCTGGCCAAACTGGCACCCTCTCGGACATAGAGGGAGTTCGAAAGGAAGGCTGGACCAACCCATGGACCCCTGCAGCTCCTGCATGCCTTTCTCCACATGCTCTCAAGATAGGGAAAGTTCAATGGCCTGTTTCAAATCAAGGTGGTTTCCACCAACAGCTTCCTCAGTGTGGCCGTATTGTTAATGCCGCACATGTGCCGGTCCCTCAACATCTCAGAGAGGGACGGCCTGAACTCACAGTGTTCAGCCAGACATTGCAGGACGGTCAAGAAGTCCTTCCTTGACTGACTCGCCAGGATACGGCTCCACCGTATTAAAACAATACCGTTGCATAATTACGGAAGGCTTGGATCATAGTGTTCTGAAGCCAAAGGGACAAGCTCATCAAAGAATTTGGAGTCCAGTGCAGCCGGGTAAGTCAGACTCTTTACGATCCCAAATGTCTGAGCCCCTCAGGTGGTCAGGGGAACCTTCTGACGGTTTTCCCTCAAAATCCCATTTGCCTGGAAAAAACACCTCATGTACTCCGCATACTGGTTCCAGTTCTCCAGACCTGCATCAAAGACTCCCAACTTTCCGAATAATGGCATTGCAAATTGTTTCGATGTTACGTTCCGCACAATGACTTTCCGGCAACTAAGTGGATTTATGAGCGAGTCCGGAGTTTCCTTTAATCCTGGTCACCAGTTTAGTAACTTAGAGGAAGCTGGCGATAAATGAACATAGTAAAACTAAGTGAAAAAATGAAAATCGCTTATTGTCACGAGTAGGCTTCAATTAAATGACTGTGAAAAGCCCCTAGTCGCCACATTCCGGCACCTGTCCGGGGAGGCTGGTACGGGAATCGAACCGTGCTGCTGGCCTGCTTGGTCTACTTTAAAAGCCAGCGATTTAGCCCAGTGAGCTAAACCAGCCCCAGGTTTTGCTGAAGGCAGCATACCATTCCCAGTACAGTCCTTGCTGGGAGAACTAACCATACCAGGCCCTGATTTGGGCCATCTTTTATCTTAGTTCATACAAGCCCCAGGTGGGTGACCTCCGTCCCCATCTGGGAATCTCGTAACCCATGGGCTGGATTCTCCATTGGTAGGATCCTCTGCTTCACCGGCAGCGCACTCAGGCCCGTGGATTTCCCAGGAAACCCCATTGGCCGGCTGCTGGGACGGAGGATCTCGCCCCATGAGTCCCACGGGGAGTTCAATGATGGTTTCCCTTTGGTCCTTGTGGGGGTTATGGCATCAATCTACTCATAAAGATTCAATTAACACCAACATCAGGTTGGTTCCACCAGAAAATGGAAATTTCTGGAAGGCCAAATTGATGCACAAACTGAACGCATGTTTTTGAACTTGGCTTTTATTTTAAAATCGATGTACAGCTATTCATAAAGGGTGTGTTAGTGGAAGGAGTATTCAGGGAAGGAAACTCCATTTGCTCTGTGAATTATTCCTTTCACTCCCCCAGTGGCCTACTGTGTTCCTGGATTAAAATGTCAGTCTGTGCTGAATTAGTAGGTGAGGAACTTGGCCCCTGGACCCACGATTGAAAATCAGTTAGATTTCCCACTTGGGATTACTGAATCCCCCAATCCCTGCCCACTCCCCCAACTAGGAATTAGGCAGCAGGATCAAACTGCTTTAATGTTTGACGAGGCAGCGAAACATGAACTGTCCAAGATAAAAAAAGAAACAAAAGCCAAGATTTTACAGCCCCTTCCGCCCAGCAGGATATTACGGTCCCGCTGAATAAACTGGCAATTTAAATGGCTGTCGCATCCGACAGGAGTGTGGAGGGGAGGAGATGAAAGAGACAAGCCAAGGCGCGGCTGGAGAATTCTGGCCAGAAAGTGTCAGAACCACTCAGCAGGTCTGGCAGCATTTGTAGAGAGAGAAACATTTTGGATTAAATATGACTCCTCTTCAGAAAAGTTATTCTTCCTAACTCATTCTTCCTCTGAAGGACAATAATAATTGGACTATAAACAATGAGCGCGATTCAATTAATTGGGAACAAAGTCCCATAGTGAGCGTGTTTAGCCGCGTGTTTCCCAGCGCTCAGAGCGCCGAGAAACACATGGCTATATAACACGACTCGTGTATAAGGGGCATCAGCTGTGAACGTGCGGCCGAGGCCGTATATTGCTCCGCTTTGTACAAATGGGCCACAATGGATCTCGTTTTGCGAGATGATGTTTGATCTTGCGAGGCATTGTAAGCCAGGTAGATCCCGGGAGCGGAGTCTCCCGGCTTTTGTCAGTCACGCTGCGCGCGGCGAGCTGCTTTTCGGACGCAGTGTGGGGATTGGATCATGCCCGTTAACTCTGCTTCTCTCTCTCCAGATGCTGCCACAACTCTCGAGTTTATCCAGCACTTTCAGTTTTCATTTCAGATTTCCAGCCTCCATAGTATTTTGCTTTTACAAAGTACCTATGTTTTGTCATGAAGGTTGATCAGCCCATGTACAAGACCGCTGGGAATAATCAATGAAAACAAAACTGGGGCTGGTTCCCAAAAGTCAGCAGCTTTAGAATTTGGGTTAGAAACTGTGAGCAAAAGGAACCCGATATTCCTGCTGCAAGATGAATAATTGAGCAAAATTCCACCATCTTACTGTGATATTATATTGAATGCATAATTCAACTGCAATGTTCCAAGCTCTACAGTGTCAGTTTAATTGGGCCTGGAGTCAATTTCCACAAAGATGTCACTATCAACAGGCATGGCTATAACATTACCTTTTCTTTCACCACCCCACTTCCTCTTCTCAAAGCATTCATGTCATGTTATGGTGAAGCAGGGCTTCATGGACACCAATAGTATATTCTGAGCAGCACCATTTTGAGTTCTGTCTCCCTGAATCAAATGAGTTCTAAAAGCTTATCAACAAATAGGCAGTTAAAATTTAACACAAAGCCAAGACTATAAATCACTGACCTGGATTTTGCAGCAGGAACTGTTCAGTTCCTCTGAAACTGACAGCAACTGCTGGAGTTTGTGCATGCACAGTTAAACACGGAAATCCAGAAGTGGCGATTCGCGATTCTGCGCTTAAATATTGCTATTAATCCGAGCCCCCTAACACCCTGCTCACTGAGAAAACTATGCTATGTTGATGAGATGTAACTGGGTTTTTAACATTGCCTTATGTCATATCTATTGTGAAACATCCTGCCTGGCCTTGGAAAATCAATTTCATATTTGTTTAATGCCAAGTGTTCCTACTATGATTTTTAAAAATCCATAGTTTAAACTGTAAAGCTTGTTTATGAAATTTCAGCTTACACTCCATAATGTCCCAACCTTTCTTCTGCCCTCTTAGGTTTTATAACGAGTGAAGGACAATGGTTTTACTTCCTGATTTGCTTTCTGTGACAAAGTTGCGAGGGAGAGGGTTTCCGATTCCTGGGACATTGGGGCCGGTTCTGGGGGAGGTGGGACCAGGACAAATTGGGCGGGACCAGGTCTGATGTCCAGTGGGGAGTTTTTGGTCAAGTGGTTGGGATGGGGTTAAATTAAAATGACAGGGGGATGGGAACTTATGCAACCACCTAACGTGCACTTCTTTGGATTATGGGAGGAAACCGGAGCACCTGGAGGAAACCCACGCAGACATGGAGAGAAAATGCAAACTCCACACAGACAGTCACCCGAGGCTGGGATTGAACCCAGGTGCCTGCAGCTGTGAGGCAGCAGTGTTAACCACTGTGCTACCATGCCGTGAGAAAGGAATAATTGGCAATCTAGTTGTGCGGGGCCTCTTGGGAATGAGTAACCATAATATGGTAGACTTCTTCGTCAAGATGGAGAGTGATGCAGTTGGTTCTGAGACTATGGTCCTGAATCTACATAAAGGAAACTACAATGGTGTGAGGAGCAAGTTGGCTGTGATGGATTAGGGAACGTTAAAGGATGAAGGTGGATAGGCAATGTCAAACATTCAAAGAACGCGTGGGTAAATTTCAACAATTGTTTATTCCTGTCTGGTACAAAAGTGAAACGAGAAAGGTGGCCAAACCATGGCTATAAAGGGAAATTAGAGATAGTATTAGATCAAAGGAAGAGGCATGCAAATTGACCAGAAAAAACAGCAGATCTGAGGAATGGAAGCAGTTTAGAATTCAGCAAAGGAGGACCATTGGATTGATTAGGGGGAAATAGACTCCGAGAACGTGGGGAATATAAAAACTGACTGTAAAAGCTTCTGTAGGTACGTGAAGAGAAAATGATTGGTGAAGACAAATGTAGGTCCCTTACAGTCAAGAACAGGGAAATCGATCATGGGGAACAAAGTCATGGATGACCAACTGAATATGTACTTTGGTTCTGTCTTCACAAAGGAGGACACAAATAACATGCCATAAATGTTGGGAAACACAGGGTTTAGTGAGAGGGAGGAAGCGAACGAAGTCCGTATTAGTTGGGAAATGGTGTTAGGAAAATTGATGGAATTGAATGCCGATAATTCTCCAGGGCCAGATAATCGACATCCCAGGGTATTATAGAAGTAGCCCTAGAAATAGTGAATTCATTGGTGGTCATCTTCCAAGATTCTTTAGACTCTGGAACAGTTCCTACTTGGAGGGTCTCTAATGTAACCCCGTTATTTAAAAAGCGAGGTAGAGAGAAAAAAGGGAATTATAGACCAGTCAGCAGAGCATTTGGAAAACAGCACAGGATCGGACAGAATCAGAAACGGATTTAGAAAAGGCAAGTTATGCTTGACAAATCTTCTGAAATTCTTTTGAGGATGTAACTAGTAGAGCTGTTGAGGGGGAGCAAGTGGATGTGGTTCATTTGGATTTTCAGAAGGCTTTCAACAAAGTCCCATGATAAGCGATTAGCAAGTAAAATTAAAGCACATGGGATTGGAGGTAGTGAATTGAGATGAAAGGTTGGCAGACAAGAAACTAAGAAGGAACAATGGCAGACATTGACTACTGGGGTTCTGCAGGGATCAGTACTAGGACCCCAGCTAAAGACAATACATATTCATGGTTTAGATCAGGGAACTAAATATAATATCTTGAAATTTGCAGAAGACACAAAGCTGGGTGGAAGGGTGAGTTGTGAGGAGGATGCAGAGATGCTTCAGCGTGTTTTGGACAAGTTGAGTGATGAGTGTGCAAATGCATGGTAGATGCAGTATAATGTGGATAAATGTGAGGTTATCCACTTTGGTAGCAAAAGCAGGAAGGCAGATTGTTACCTAAATGGCTTTAAATTGAGAGAGGAGATTGTGCAACGAGACCTGGGTGTCCTTGTACACCAACTGATGAAAGTAAGCATGGAGGTGCAGCAAGATGAAGGAAAATCCCAAGGCTTTCTGTACGTATATAAAGAGCAAGAAGGTAGCCAGTGAAAAGGTTGGCCCGCTCAAGGACATGGGAGAGAATCTATGCGTGAAGCCAGTGAAAATGGGCGAGGTACTAAATTAGTACTTTGCATCAGTATTGACCAAAGAGAAGGACTTGCTGGAAGATGAGTCTGGGGAAGGATTTGGAGATAGTCTGGGTCACATTGAGTTCAAAAAGGAGGTGGTGTTGGGCGTCTTGAAAAACAACACATTAAGTCCCCAGGGCCTTATGGGCCAGAATACTGAGGGAGGTAAGGGAGGTAATTGTTGGGGCCTTGACAGAAATGTTTGTATCCTCACTGGATACAGGTGAGGTCCCAGAGGACTGGAGAATAGCCAATGTTGTTCCTTTGTTTAAGAAGGTTAGCAAGGATAGTACAGGAAATTACAGGCCAGAAGCCTTACGTCAATGGCAGGGAAATTATTGGAGAGGATTCTTCGAGATAGAATTTCCTCCCATTTGGAAGCAAGTGGACACATTAGCAAGGGGCAACAGGGTTTTGTGAAGGGAAGGTTATGTCTTACTAACTTGATAGAGTTTTTCTAGGAAGTGACAAAGATGATTGATGAAGGTAGGGTAGTGGATGTTGTCTACATCGACTTCAGTAAGGCCTTTGGCAAGGCAGGCTGGTACAGAAGGTGAAGTCACATGGGATCACTGGTGAGCTGGCAAAATGGATACAGAATTGACTCGGTCACAGAAGACAGGGTAGCAGTGGAAAGGTGCTATTCTGAATGGAGCGCTGTGACTAGTGGTGTTCCGCAGGGGTCAGTGCTGGGATCTTTGCTGTTTTTACTATATATAAATGAGTTGGAGGAAAATGCAACTGGTCTGATTAGTAAGTTTGCGGACGACAGAAAGTTTGGTAGAATTACGGAGAGTGACGAGGACTGTCAACGGATACAGGGCGCAGTTCTCCGCTCCCCACGCGGCGTGGTAGAATTGCGGGAGGGCCCCCCGACATTATTTACGTCCCCCTGGCGACCCACGCGATTCTCCCCCCCCGCTCGGAAAAATCGCCGCTCGCCGTGGCGATTCTCCGAGCCCGATGGGCCGAGCGGCCGGCCCTTCTCGTCCGTTTCACCACGGCGGCAACCGCACCTGCATTCGTGAAACGGGCGGCAGATGCCCGTTTGGGGCATCTAGGGGCCCGATTGCCACGGGAGCACCACGACTGTGCTCGGGAGGGGACAGGCCCGCGATCGGTGCCCACCGATCGTCGGGCCAGCGTCCAAAACGGACGCACACTTTCCCCTCCGCCACCTGGCAAGATCAAGCCACCACGTCTTGCCGGGCGGCTGAAGAGAAAGACGGCCACCGCGCGGGTTCGTGCCGTCTGCGCAATGAAGTCATCCGCGCATGCGCGGGTTGGAACTGGCAACCCGTGCAAGTGCGGATGACTTCACATTCTTGGCACGACAAGGTCGCTGCCGAGAAAGACAGAGGCCCGCTCCTTGCCCCCCGGGTGGGGATGAATTAGGTGCGGGGAGCGGGCTCCGAGGCCGTCGTGAACCTCGGCCGAGTTCACGACGGCCTCCACGAATTCAGCCCCCTGAGGAGAATTCCGCCCACAGTCTCCAGCCTCCTTTCATGATGCCAAATGGGCGCCTCGCCAACCCGCGCATGCGCAGTTGGGCCGTGTCAACCTGCACATGCGCGGAAGACTTCTTCTGCTGGAGTCTGTGTTCAGGGACCAGCCGTGCCAGAAAGTAGGACCGGGTGGGGGGAGGGGGAGAAGGGAGCATGCCGATTGGTGGGCCCCGATCGCGGGCAAGACCCCATCGGAGGCCCCCTCCACCCCGGTGAAGGAGCCTCCCTCTTCCCCCCACCCCCACAAGCCGCGCGCCAACCGTTCCCGCAGAGTTCCTGCCGGCAGTGACCAGGGGTAAACGGCGCCGGCGGGACTCTGTCATATCGGTGCTGCCGTTCGGCCCATGCGGGCCGGAGAATCGGTGGCCCCGCCGATTCTAGCGGCCCACGCCGCGTCAAATGCGCCGGCGCAAATGGCGTCGATTCTCCGCATCTCGGAGAATCGCGCGCAGACGTTGGGGCATTGTGGCGCGTTCGCAGCGATTCTCCGGGCTGACGCGGGGCTCAGAGAATTGCCCCCATACAGTAACTGGCAGAACCCATAAGAGTATTGATAGGCAGAGCGATCTGGGTGTACAGGTGCACGGGTCACTGAAAGTGACAAAGCAAGTGGAGAAGGTAGTCAAGAAGGCCTACAGCATACTTGATTCTTTGTCCGGGGCATTGAGTATAAAAATTGGCAAGTTGTGTTGCAGCTATCTATTGGTGAGGCGACAGAAGAGGTTTATCATGATGTTGCTTGGTATGGAGGACATTAGCTCTGAGGAAAGATTGTATAAACTCGGTTTGTTCTCACTGGAACGACGGAGGTTGAGGGGTAACCTGATAGAGGATTCCAAGATTATGAGGGGCATAGACAGAGTGGATAGTCAGAGGCTTTTTCCCAGGGTGGAAGAGTCAATTACTAGGAGACATAGGTTTATGGTGCGAGGGGCAATAATTAGAGGAGATGTGCGAGGGAAGTTTTTTTACACAGAGGGTACTGGAACTCGCTGCCGGAGGAGGTAGTGGAAGCAGATGCGATAGTGCCGTTTAAGGGGCCTCTTGACAAATACATGAATAGGATGGGAATAGCGGGATATGGACCCTGGTAGTGTAGAAGGTTTTAGGTTAGACGGGCAGCATGGTCAGCGCAGGTTTGGAGGGTGGAAGGGCCTGTTCCTGTGCTGTACTTTTCTTTGTTCTTGTTCTTTTGTTCAGAAGATAAAGAAGGCAAATAGAATGTTAGCCATCATAGTGAGAGGATTCAAGTAAAGGAGCGGGGATTTTTTGCTGCAATTATAGAGAGCCTTGGTGAACCACACGTGGAATATTGTGTGTAGTTTTGGTCTCCTTATCTGAGGCAGGTTGTCTTGCTACTGAGGGTGTGCAGTGAGGGTTTAGCAGACTGATTCGTGGAGTGGTGGGACTGACATATGAGGAGATATTGTGTTGGTTAGGATTATATTCACTGGAGTTTAGAAGGTTGAAGGGGGATCTGATAGAAACCTCTAAAATTCTAACAGGACTAGAGAGGGGTGATGCAGGAAAGATGCTCCCGATGGTGCGGGTGTCCAGAACCAGGAGTCACAGTCCAAGGATATGGGGTAAACCATTTAGGACTGAGATGAGGAGAAATATTTTCACCCAGAGAGTTGAGTGTGGCGACTAGGGGATTTTCACAGTAACTTTGTTGCAGTGTTAATGTAAGCCTGCTTGTGACACCAATAAAGATTATTATTATTATTGAGTAGAGCCATGCAGGTATGAACGTTCTTGTAGCCCACAGATACGATATTGAAGCAATGATGTCAAAACTGCAGATAATTTTACAAACATAACGTCGAATGAGTTTGGAAAGTGTTATTGCATCGGGGGTTTCAAATGCATACTTGGCTTAGCTTTGACTGCTAGCAATCTCCTCGTTGCCAGAGATTACGTCATCTACAATTGTGGAAACATTGCCAGAAGTGGCAACACCTTCACAAACAGGGTGAACAACTCAACCCGCATACTCCTCCGTGATGGAGCTGTCCGAATCACACTTCGCAGTGCCTGCATTGAGAGAGAGGACTGAGAAAACACTTTTTATAAAGGCAGCAAGTGCCTTATATAAACAGATAATGTTCTGCAAAATTATAACATGACCAAAATAATTAGACGGCTTTGTATAATAACACGAGAGACATCTAAATATAGCATATTGTGAAATTCTGCTGAACTTACTACAAAATAGGTACTGTCATTTTCTTAAAATAACAAGCATTTAATAATTCATATACTGCATTTGTATTTTTGGATTCTAAGTGGTATAAGCAGCACCAATGATTAAGTTTAATATTTTCCATGAACTATATGTATCTCAAGGGATACACATAATTGGCTCACTAGGCCTGTCAACTGAAAAGCAGCCTCTCTCCTCCCAATATCTCTCCTCCTATCTTCTACAGGCAATAGCTATCGGATACCAAACATCTCCCACCCAGCAGCACAGTGCAGAATGATGGCAGCACTGCATTGAACCCATTCCACAATCCCCCCAAAAATAATTATGTATTCAGTGACACCATTAATATAAAGAAAGACTTGCATCCATGTGGAAAGACACAGCTACCCATAAAATGTTGGCGATATTTGGAGAGGTGAGGGAAAGGGGAATGTAACCCATCTGAAAATGTTAACAGAAAATGCTGAAATTGCTCAGTAGGACTGGCAGCATCTGTAGAAATGAGACATAAGAAATAGTAGCAGGGATAGGCCATTTTGTCCATCAAGCCACTTTGTCATTCGATACAATCATGGCTGATCTGGCGCGACCACCACTTCATTTTTCCTGCCTGTCCCCCATAACCCAAGACTTCCCTGTAGATCAGAAATCCGAATATAATCAAGGCTGAGTTAGAGAATGACCCAGCTTTTACTGCTCTCTGGGGAAGAGAATTCCAAAGACTAACGACCATTAGAGAAGAAATTCCTCTGCTAACCACGGTAGCACAGTGGTCAGCACAGGTGCTTCACAGCCCCAGGGTCCCAGGTTCAATTCCTGGCTTGAGTCACTGTCTGTGTGGAGTCTGCACCTTTTCCCGGTGTCTGCGTGAGTTTCCTCCGGGTGCTCCAGTTTCCTCCCACAGTCCAAAGATATGCAGGTTAGGTGGATTGTCCATGCTAAATTGCCCTTAGTGTTAAAAAAAAAGGTTGGGTGGGGTTACGGAGTTACAGGGAGGGTGGAGGTGTGGGCTTGGGTAGGGTGCTCTTTCCAAGGGCTGGTGCAGACTCGATGGGCTGAATGGCCCCCTTCTGCACTGTAAATTATGATTCTATGATCTCGGTCTTAAATGGCGTACCTTTTATTTTGAAACTCTGTCCCCTAGTTGTAGATTCCTCATGAGAGGAAACACCCTCTCTGCATCAACTCTTTCAAGTCCCCTCAGAATCTTAATTTTATTCAATGAGATCAACTAAACTTCGATGAGCATAGGCCCGACCTGCTGGGCCTTTCCTTGCAGGCACAACCTCTTTGTTCCAGGTATAAGCTAGTCAACCTTCTCTGAACTGCCTCTAATGCATGTATTTTTCTTCTTAAATTCTTTGCCCGAAAGCATATGCAACCCTCAGTGCCACAACCTCCACCATGGGTAAGGCAGGTTTTCCAAATCCACCCCAACTGGAACAGTGATTGAACCCCTACACTGTTGGCATCAATCTGATCCACACCAGCTGTCCAGCCAGCTGAGCCAACTAGCCCCCAAATGAGTCTGAGTTGCTATGGCAACATGCATGACGTAGCCTGAAGTTTGAATCGTAATAGTGGATGCTCCAATTTCAATGCAAGTACATACATACTTCCTTAAATAAGGAGACTAACATTTACACAGCACTATACAGGTGTCGTCTCACCAACATTTGTCGCAAAACGTCCCTATTTTTATACTCTTGTCCGTAAGTAACATTAAACATTTCTGGTCAGAGATGTTTCACTTGATGCATGATGAAAGATCTGGGGTATGATTGTCCCGTCCCGGCAGCCCCGTTTTCCGGCACGGAATGCCCCCGCCGACACCTGTTTCGCTGTCCACAGATGTTGCCGGACCTCCTAAGTATTTCCGACGTTTTATGTTTGTAATTCAGATTTCCAGCTTCAGCAATGTTTTGCTTCCATCTTAAAATAAGTTGGGTGATGGGTGAGGGTGATGGGTGAGGGTGATGGGTGAGGGTGATGGGTCAGGGGAAGGGCAGGCATGTCACTCATCCTTACCAGTTACTCCATTTACCTTTGCAGTGGAGCCTGATAATGTCTCTCAGACATATCACAAATCCCTTCACACACAAAGAATAATGTTTAAGCGCAGTGACTGATCTTACACAGGCAAATGTAAGAAAGCAAAGAACAAAAAGCCTTTGAACCAATTTAAACTCACTCTACAGATCATATTGAAACCAGCACGTGACAGGCTCAACTTCAACAACAACTTGTAATTACATATCAAAAAGAATGATTTCGTAAATTCAGAGTGCACGTGAGCAAACATATGGCACATGGCAGTTGCTTTCGCTGCATCTGTGGTAGCCTCACACTCCCACCATTAAGAAACATCAACAGTTCGCATTAAAGCAGATTCACAGTACATCATCCTGTAACGATTATATCTGATAGTAATGGCAGCAGTGCAAAGCTCAGTGCATAGAGATTAGCCCTTTCACAAACATGCATTCAAGACATATCTTAAAATTTGACATATCCTGTTGCAATGACTAGATCGCCAGACGTGAAATCAATTGGAGCAGCCCTTCAAACTGAATAGATTGGTCTTTACCATGATAAGATCAAGGGGAAGAGGAGGTTAAATTTTGCATTAAATATTGAAAGTGCCGTAATACAGTGAATTACCTTTCTACAATGCGATGACTTGTTAAGAGGACATGAGGCTGACTAAGATGGCTGATACTCTAACCGTAGGGAAAATGTGGACATGATCCCAATACTCCTATCCTGATGGAATAAGCAGCAGGGAACATTCAATTGAACGATACCCGCTGTAAATGTCCTGGGAATGTCCTGGATGTTGTGGCAGCAGGTGGGGGGGAGAAACTTTCCATTTAGTTGACACTTGTGAAACGGTTGATGGGCTCCAGAGCAAATGACAGAACTGTCCCTTTGCCTTCCTCATCGCTCTACCTCCCATGAGAGTCTGGATATGCCGCTGGAAACAATGCATTACACCAGACCAGTGGTGGGCAGTCTGAGGCCCAGCGGCCACATGCAGCCCATTTGAGTTCTGAGTGCAGCCCACAAGGCATTTTGTTGACCATTGCCCACACACAGTAATGCTACATTTTGCTGATTTATGCCCATGTAATCTTTTCCTTCCGGAACGACTGAAGTGATCCACACGTAAAGCAAGGGCAAGTAAATTGAGGTGTTTGCTGATTGCACACAACGTTGACTGTGAGAGCTGTGTGCTCCCTCCGCGTCAAAAGTGTAAAGATGTATTTTGTTTTTAACATTTGAAGTTAATGATAGGTCTGTAAACATTTTCTATAATTCGTTATGCATATTTGGTGCGCATTAAATATTAAATGTATTTATTATCCCTGGTGCTATGGTTAGTGAAAAAGGCCTGATTTCAATCTTGCGGCCCACTGAGATGAAGGAGGGCCACTCATGCGGCACATTCAGTAGCCTAGGTTGCCCATCACTGGGGGTTAGGTACGTTTTGGCGCAGCCATTTGGGCGCGGCCGTTGTGGCGCGGCCGTTGTGGTGCGGCCGTTGTGGCGCCGGCTGTTTTGGCGCCGGACGTTTTGGCGCCAAAATAACATTTCTTTATTTGTGAATTAGCCTCGGGTGAGTTGGCTGCTGGTGCGGGTGCGTTGAGTTGGGTGCTGGTGCGTTCTATCACCATCTTTTTATATATTTTTTAACTAAACCAATTTGCATACCCATATGATGGCTGAGGCAGTATCATCGAAACATGGTAAAGAAAAATTTGTTCATAACGGATTCCCTTACGTCTTTGACAAAACAAGCAAAGGTGACAGCGAAGTGAAATTTTGGCGTTGTGAGCAAAAAAACCGGTGCAAAGCACGTCTCCATACTAAAGCTGCAAACGTGGTGAGGCAGCTGAACAGCCATTCGCATGATGCTTCTGCTGCACAAGTAGAGGTTGCACTCGTGAAAACTAAAATAAAAAAGAGAGCACAGGAAACCCTTGAGGCACCGACTGTAGTTGTTAATGAATGTTTGACAGACATATCCCAAGCTAGTCTACCAGCCATTCCTAATATATCTGCTTTGAGGAGAATGATAAGCAGAAAGCGTAATTATGTATTGAATGCCTCCACCAATCCAAGTGATTTACAACAATTGATTGTGCCAGAATGCTACAGGATATATGTCCCTCAACCAGGAGTGGAAGAAAATTTTTTACTTTGTGATAGCGGACCAGGTCACGACCGGATATTAATCTTCGGAAGACAGAGCTGGCTACAGCACTTATTGACATCTGATATGTGGTTTGCAGATGGCACATTCAGTATTGCTCCCAGCCTCTTTTCTCAGATATATGTAATTATGGTAAAAAAACACGGAGGAGTTACTCCTACGGTTTATGCTCTTTTGCCCAACAAGCAACGCACCACATATGCGAGAATGTTCGCATTATTGAAAGAAATCGAACCCAACTTGAAACCCAGTTCAATCGTCTGTGATTATGAACAAGCTGCGCACAGTGCTATGAAAGACATATTCCCTGATGTTCAAATAAAAGGATGTTTTTTTCATTTAGCTCAAAATATGCAAAAACATCTAGCTAGTATGGGGTTCCGTAGTTTGTATAACACTGATCCAGATTTCGCGTTAAAAGCTAAAATGATTATTGCCATTGCCTTTGTACCTTTGAACAAAATCGATGAATATCTGGATGCTTTAGCGACCCAACTGCCGCAAGAACTTCAAGATTTACTCAACTGGTTTGAAGATACATATGTTGGTCGTCTGAACAGACGAGGAAATGGTAGATGAACACCTTTATTTCGCCCTGAGATTTGGAACCTTTATCAGAGAACATTAAACGGGGAAGACCGCACAAACAATAATGCGGAGGCAGCCCACCGTCGATTGAAATATGAACTTGGCATGCATCATCCCACCATATGGAAACTAATTGATGGCCTGCGTAAAGTACAGAAAGGTAGAGATGCATATTATGAAAGGTTACTAGCCGGCCATGAACCGCCACAAAAACTAAAAAAGTATAGAGATGCAGATAAAAGAATACATGAAACTGTTCTTAAATTTGAAAACATGGATGCTATCGAGTACTTGAGGAGCCTTGCTCATAATTACCAAATGAACTAAACTAAAGGTTTTTTAACTTTAGTTTTTAACTAAATGAACTAATTTAAGGTTTTTAACTAAATGAACTAATTTAAGGTTTTTAATTTACAATAAAGATAAAAGAATACATGAAAGTGTTCTTAAACTTGAAAATTTGAGTACTCGAGGAGCCTTGCTCATAATCACCAAATGAACTAAACTAAATGAACTAATTTAAGGTTTTTAAATTTACTTGCAACAATTTGCAACAAGTTACTAGCCACAAAAACTAAAAGAATTTCTGTCGTCTGCGCCCAAACGGCCGCGCCAAATTGGCTGCGCCCAATTGTCCCATGGCGCCCAAACGGCTGCGTCCAAACGGCCGCGCCAAAACGGCCGCGCCCAATTGTCCCATCCCCCATCACTGGGCCAGACAGTTATTATTCGAGCCTTGAAGGAGTCCTCCCACCAGAGTCGACCTCGAGGCGGAGACTACAGGAGTCCTCCCACCAGAGTCAACCTCGAGGCGGATACTTGGATGGATGGCATGGTGGCACAGTGGTTAGCACTGCTGCCTCAAAGTGCCAGGGACCTGGTTGAATTCCAACCTTAGATGACTGTCTGTGTGGAGTTTGCACATTTCTCCTCGTGTCTGTGTGGGTTTCCCCCGGGTGCTCTGTGTTTCCTCCCACAGTCCAAAGATGTGCAGGTTAGATGGATTGGCCATGCTAAATTATCCCTTGTTGTCCAAAGGTTAGGTGGGGTTATGGGGTTACGAGGTTAGGGTGGGAAGGTGGGCTTAGGTAGGATATTCTTTCGAAGGGTTGGTGCAGACTCATTGGACCGAATGGCCTTCTTCTGCACTGTAGTGATTCTATTATTCTATGATTCTGTGACTAGAGGAACTCACCCACCAGATTCGACCTCAAGACAGAGACTGGGGGGGGGGCGATTCTTCAATATTGGGCCCAGGGGTTCACGCGCCAACCCTCGCATGTGCAGTTGGACCAGATGCATCCTGCGCATGCGCAGTTGGGCCACGCCATCCTGCGCATGCACGGAGGACTTCTTTGGCGCGCCAGCCCTGACTGAAGATGGAGTCGGTGTTCAGGGGCCGGCCTCGAGAGAAAGTAGGCCCGGGGGGAGGGGGAGGGAGGCCAGCCCACCGATTGGTGGGCCCCGATCGTGGGCCAGACCCCTTCGGAGGCCCCCCCCTCTCACAGGCTTGTCCGTCCCCCCCCCCCCCGACCTTCCCCGCAGAGTTCCCGCCAGCAGCGACCAGGGGTGAACAGCGCCGGTGGGACTCTGTCGTATCGGCGCGGCCGCCAGACCCATCCGGGCCGGAGAATTGGCGGCCCGCCGATTCCAGCGGCCAGCGCCACGCCAAACATGCCGGCGCAAATGGCGCCGATTCTCCGCACCTCGGGGGGGGGGTCGTGGCATGGTTGCGTCGATTCTCCGGCCCGGCGCGGGGCTCGGAGAATCGCCCCCTCGGAGTTCACCCACCAGACTCAGTCACTGAGAGTGGGAGCACAGAGTGTGATGAGGTACAGGTGCTAACTTGGGAATTTGGTGCAGTGAGGGAAGGAGGTGCTGCTTTTATAGCATTTTTATTCTTCTAAGCAGCGAGAGATGGGGGAATACTTTAAACTGCACCATTCAGATATGAGGTCTACATTAAATTTATAGCTTAACTAGTTAAACTACTTAAGATAACTACAGATATCATTTGGGTGATATTTCTAAGCTTGTAACTTGATTAGTTAAATAAAACATAATAAAGATGGCAGAACTGTAATGTGTTGCCATGTGGGGGGGTGGCATTGTTAATTAGAGATAGTATAACAGCTGCAGAAAGGCAGTTCGAGGGGGATCTGCCTACTGAGGTAATATGGGTTGAAGTTAGAAATAGGAAAGGAGCAGTCACCTTGTTGGGAGTGTTCTATAGGCCCCCCAATAGCAGCAGAGATGTGGAGGAACAGATTGGGAAACAGATTCTGGAAAGGTGCAGAAGTCACAGGGTAGTAGTCATGGGCGACTTCAACTTCCCAAACATTGAGTGGAAACTCTTTAGATCAAATAGTTTGGATGGGGTAGTGTTTGTGCAGTGTGTCCAGGAAGCTTTTCTAACACAGTATGTAGATTGTCCGACCAGAGGGGAGGCCATATTGGATTTAGTACTTGGTAATGAACCAGGGCAGGTGATAGATTTGTTAGTGGGGGAGCATTTTGGAGGTAGTGACCACAATTCTGTGACTTTCACTTTAGTAATGGAGAGGGATAGGTGCGAGCAACAGGGCAAGGTTTATAATTGGGGGAAGGGTAAATACAATGCTGTCAGACAAGAATTGAAGTGCAGAAGTTGGGAACATAGGCTGTCAGGGAAGGACACAAGTGAAATGTGGAACTTGTTCAAGGATCAGGTACTGCGTGTCTTTGATATGTATGTCCCTGTCAGGCAGGGAAGAGATGGTCGAGTGAGGGAACCATGGTTGACAAGAGAGGTTGAATGTCTTGTTAAGAGGAAGAAGGAGACTTATGTAAGGCTGAAGAAACAAGGTTCAGACAGGGCGCTGGAGGGATACAAGATAGCCAGGAGGGAACTGAAGAAAGGGATTAGGAGAGCTAAGAGAGGGCATGAAAAATCTTTGGCGGGTAGGATCAAGGAAAACCCCAAGGCCTTTTACACATACGTGAGAAATATGAGAATGACTAGAGTGAGAGTAGGTCCGATTAAGGACAGTAGCGGGAGATTGTGTATTGAGTCTGAAGAGATAGGAGAGGTCTTGAACAAGTATTTTTCTTCAGTATTTACAAATGAGAGGGGCCATATTGTTGGAGAGGACAGCGTGAAGCAGACTGATAAGCTTGAGGAGATACTTGTCAGGAAGGAAGATGTGTTGCGCGTTTTGAAAAACTTGAGGATAGACAAGTCCCCCGGGCCTGACGGGATATATCCAAGGATTCTATGGGAAGCAAGAAATGAAATTGCAGAGCCGTTGGCAATGATCTTTTCGTCCTCGCTGTCAACAGGGGTGGTACCAGAGGATTGGAGAGTGGCGAATGTCGTGCCCCTGTTCAAAAAAGGGAATAGGGATAACCCTGGGAATTACAGGCCAGTTAGTCTTACTTCGGTGGTAGGCAAAGTAATGGAAAGGGTACTGAGGGATAGGATTTCTGAGCATCTGGAAAGGCATTGCTTGATTAGGGATAGTCAGCACGGATTTGTGAGGGGTAGGTCTTGCCTTACAAGTCTTATTGAATTCTTTGAGGAGGTGACCAAGCATGTGGATGAAGGTAAAGCAGTGGATGTAGTGTACATGGATTTTAGTAAGGCATTTGATAAGGTTCCCCAATGGTAGGCTTATGCAGAAAGTAAGGAGGCATGGGATAGTGGGAAATTTGGCCAGTTGGATAACAAACTGGCTCACCGATAGAAGACAGAGAGTTGTGGTGGATGGCAAATATTCAGCCTGGAGCCCAGTTATCAGTGGCGTACCGCAGGGATCAGTTCTGGGTCCTCTGCTGTTTGTGATTTTCATTAACGACTTGGATGAGGGAGTTGAAGGGTGGGTCAGTAAATTTTCAGATGATACGAAGATTGGTGGAGTTGTGGATAGTGAGGAGGGCTGTTGTCGGCTTCAAAGAGACATAGATAGAATGCAGAGCTGGGCTGAGAAGTGGCAGATGGAGTTTAACCCTGACAAGTGTGAGGTTGTCCATTTTGGAAGGACAAATCTGAATGCGGAATACAGGGTTAATGGTAGGGTTCTTGGCAATGTGGAGGAGCAGAGAGATCTTGGGGTCTATGTTCATTGTTCTTTGAAAGTTGCCACTCAAGTGGATAGAGCTGTGAAGAAGGCCTATGGTGTGCTAGCGTTCATTAGCAGAGGGATTGAATTTAAGAGCCGTGAGGTGATGATGCAGCTGTACAAAACCTTGGTCAGGCCACATTTGGAGTACTGTGTGCAGTTCTGGTCACCTCATTTTAGAAAGGATGTGGAAGCTTTGGAAAAGGTGCAGAGGAGATTTACCAGGATGTTGCCTGGAATGGAGAGTAGGTCATACGAGGAAAGATTGAGGGTGCTGGGCCTTTTCTCATTGGAACGGAGAAGGATGAGGGGCGACTTGATAGAGGTTTATAAGATGATCAGGGGAATAGATAGAGTAGATAGTCAGAGACTTTTTCCCCGGGTGGAACACACCATTACAAGGGGACATAAATTTAAGATAAATGGTGGAAGATATAGAGGGGATGTCAGAGGTAGGTTCTTTACCCAGAGAGTAGTGGGGGCATGGAATGCACTGCCTGTGGTAGTAGTTGAGTCGGAAAATTTATGGACCTTCAAACGGCTATTGGATAGGTACTTGGATTAGGGTAGAATAAGGGAGTGTAGGTTAACTTCTTAAGGGCAGCACGGTAGCATTGTGGATAGCACAATTGCTTCACAGCTCCAGGGTCCTAAGTTCGATTTCGACTTGGGTCACTGTCTGTGTGGAGTCTGCACATCCTCCCCGTGACTGCGTGGGTTTCCTCCGGGTACTCCGGTTTCCTCCCACAGTCCAAAGATGTGCAGGTTGGGTGGATTGGCCATGACAAATTGTCCAAAATTCTATGATTAACCTAGGACAAAAGTTCGGCGCAACATCGTGGGCCGAAGGGCCTGTTCTGTGCTGTATTTCTCTATCTATCTATCTATCTATCTATGATGTGGAGATGCCAGCGTTGGACTGGGGTGAGCACAGTAAGAAGTCTTACAACACCAGGTTAAAGTCCAACAGGTTTGATTCAAACACGAGCTTTCGGAGTTGGTCCGTGGTCAGGGAAAGAAGGGTGCGACTACAAGTGAAGCAGATAAGGGAATCAGGAAGGTAGCAATGGAGGAGCACAGTCCCTGCAATTGTCCAACAGGTTCACCTGAGGAAGGAGCTGCGCTCCAAAAGCTCGTGTTTGAAACAAACCTGTTGGACTTTAACCTGGTGTTGTAAGACTTCTTACTGTAATGTGTTGTAGCAAGTAGGAACTAATGGATACCAGTGTGATCCATGGTAACCACATCTAAGTGCCTGCAGCTCGAGGTACCTTGGTTAAAAATTGATTAGCTAGAGCCTGGGCTTCAGACACTGTGATGCAACAGGGAGGGGGCAACCTGGAGGGAGTCACACCCTGTAGGCTCGGTATTTCGGAGTTGGTCCGTGGTCAGGGAAAGAAGGGTGCGACTACAAGTGAAGCAGATAAGGGAATCAGGAAGGTAGCAATGGAGGAGCACAGTCCCTGCAATTGTCCAACAGGTTTACTACAAGCTTTCAGCTTGTGTGGATGAGAACAGAGGCTGCAGGGAGGATGAGAAAACTGACCAAAGCACTGTGGTGCATGGAAACAAGTAGGGGAGGGGGACAGGATTTTTTTGGGGGGGCATTAAAACGTTATGTAGTTATAGGGATAGGGGGATGGGGGATAGACAGTGCTCTCTGCAATCAAGAGTGCGAATGCTGAAGGCTGTGTTGCCTGCCCAGTGCCTGGGTTCGGGCATCTCCTCAGAGCTGGAGGAGTGGGAGGGGATGGATCCAGTTGTCGTGGTCCACGTGGTTACAAACGACATAGGTAGGACTAATAAAGAGGTTCTGTTGAAGAAGTATGAGCATTAAAAAGCAGAACCACAAAATGGTTAAATTCTCTGGTTTGCTACCGGAGTCATGTGTAAATTGGCATCAGATAAATAAGATTAGAGAGAATGCATCCGTGTTAGAAGTGAGTTTCTATTCATGGGATACTGGCACTAGTACTGAGGAACGAGGGAGATGTACTGTGGGGACAGTCTTCACGTGAACCCCGCTGGCCCAGTGTCCTGGTGAGTAATATTTTTTTTTCCCTTTTTTTTTATAAATTTAGAGTACTCAATTCATTTTTTCCAATTAAGGGGCAATTTAGCGCGGCCAATCCACCTAGCCTGCACATCTTTTGGGTTGTGGGGGCGAAACCCACGCAGACACGGGGAGAATGTGCAAACTCCACACGGACAGTGACCCAGAGCCGGGATCGAACCTGCGACCTCAGCGCAGTGAGGCGGCAGGGCTAACCACTGTGCCACCGTGCTTCCCTCTGGTGAGTAATATAACTAGGGCTGTAGAGAGGGCCTTAAATTAAATAGTGGGTGAAGGGTTCATATGAGGAAACATTTGGAAAATGAAAGGCAAAGGACAAGGCAATAGTATGGGATATGGGTAATGACAACCAGAATCTGAAACAGTCATAGATCCCTACACTGCAGAAGGGGGTCATTCAGCCCATCGAGTCTACACCAACCCTCTGAAAGAGCACCCTACCTAGTCCCACTTCCTCACCCTAGCCCTGTAACCCCATAACCCCAACTGACCTTTGGACGCTAAGGGACAATTTAGAATGGCCAATCCACCTAACCTGCACCTCTTTGGACTGTGGGAGGAACCACGGCGCACCCGGAGAAAAGCCACGCAGACACGAGGAGAATGTGCAAAATCCACACAGTAAGGTTGGAATTCAACCTGGTCCCTAGCGCTATGAGGCTGCAGTGCTAACCACTGTGTCACTATGCCATCCGGACAGGAAAGGACAGAGATTTTGAAAAGTAAGTCTTCATCAGAAAATATGGTCAGAGTAGGTTAAGTGGTTTTAAACTAACAGAGGGGGAGTAAAGGGTGACTTAGAAATTCAAAGATAGAAGATGAGGCAATAGAAAAGTATATTGATGTGGGTAAAAACAAACTAAGTGGGACAGGAAGGGACAGAGTGGTTAACAGTAACAGTGCAGAGAGCAAGGTCCATTGAGGGAATAGTGAAAAAAATAAAATTGAAGTTGGTATGTCAGAATGCATGGAGCATCCCCAATAATTGGCACAAAAAAGGTAAATGATTTGGATCTAATCATCATTACAGAGAGATCGTGATTGGGAATGGGTATATTTCAACAACAAAATTTTGCAAAGTCACGCAGAATGGAAAGAGAGGTGAGGTGGCCTTGATAATAAAGGATGTCTTAGGGACATGGTGAGAAAAGATCTTGGCTCATAAAATCAGTATGTAGAATCCGGTTGGGTGGAGATTAAAAATAGTATGGGTCAGAAAAGCTTGTGGGAGTATTTTACAGGCCCCCTAACCATAGTGATATAATTGGTTAGAGTATTAAATTAGAAATTATTTAAGCAAAATACTGGGAATGCTGGAAATCTAAAATAAAAGCAGAAAATGCTGTTAAAACTCAGCGGTCTGGCAGCGTCTGTGGAAAGAGAAATAGAGTTAACAATTGAGTCGATATGACCTTTCTACAGAACTGAAGAAGGATAAAAGTGCAACGAAGTATATAGTTGGGGAGGGGGTAGAATGGAATGTCAGGGATAGGTTGGAGCTAAGGAGAGATTGACAAAGGTGGCATGGGCACAAGATAAAGGGGGTGTTAATGGTGACATTAGGAACTGAAGAAGTGCGAATAGTGGCATAAAAATAAGGTAGCAGAACGTGTTGATACTGCATTTGCTGCTCCCTATGAGATCTCCTCTACATTAGGGAGGCTAAACGTAGACTGGGTGACTGCTTTGCAGAACAGCTTTTTGGGGCAGCACGGCAGCATAGTGGTTAGCACAATTGCTTCACAGCTCCAGGGTCCCAGGTTCAATTCCCGGCTGGATCACTGTCTGTGCGGAGTCTGCACATTCTCCCTGTGTGTGCGTGGGTTTCCTCCGGGTGCTCCGGTTTCCTCCCACAGTCCAAAGATGTGCAGGTTAGGTGGGTTGGCCATGCTAAATTGCCCTTAGTGTCCAAAAAGGTTAAGTGGGGTTTGCTGGGTTGCGGGGATAGGGTAGATACGTGGGCTTGAGTGGGTTGCTCTTTGTAAGGGCCGGTGCCAACTCGATGGGCCGAATGGCCTGCTTCTGCACTGCAAATTCTAAAATTCTAAATCTTTGCTCCGTCTGCAAGCATGACCCCAACCTTCTGGTTCCCTGCCTTTTCAACTCTTACTCTCAAACCCATACGTTCGTCTTTGGCCTGTTACAATGTTGCAGTGAAGCCCAAAGCAGACTAGAAGAACCACACCTCATTTTCTGATTAGGCACCTTACAGCCATCTGGACTCAACAATGAGTTCAACAACTTTAGATTGTGAACTTTACTCTCCATTTTGACCCTCTTTTTTTGGATTCCCTTGGCTTGCCCCAATACAATCCCATAACTCCCCCACATGGCTATCTGATCCTTGTTTTTCAGTTTTGCTTCGACTGAGCAAAGACCCTTGTTCTCCTATTAACACTTTCTGTTATCTTACCTTTATGCCACTATTAGTCCCTAAAGCCACCATTAGCACCCTTTGTCTTATGTCCATGACACCTTTGGCTATGTCTCCTTAGTTCCAACTATCCTTGATCTTCCAATCTGCCCCACCCCCCACTCCAACTATATAATTAGAACATAGAACAGTCCAGCACAGAACAGGCCCTTCGGCCCTCAATGTTGTGCCGAGCAATGATCACCCTACTCAAGTCAACGTATCCACCCTATACCAGTAACCCAACAACCAACCCCCCCCCCCCATTAACCTTATTTTTTAGGACACTAAGGACAATTTAGCATAGCCAATCCACCTAACCCGCACATCTTTGGACTGTGGGAGGAAACCGGAGCACCCGGAGGAAACCCACGCACACACGGGGAGGACGTGCAGACTCCACACAGACAGTGACCCAGCCGGGAATCGAACCTGGTACCCTGGAGCTGTGAAGCATTTATGCTAACCACCATGCCCATTAATTAATTATATTTCTATCCCTCTTCAATTCTGTCGAATGGTCATTCGGACTCAAAACATTAACTCAGTTTCTTTTTCCACAGATGCTGCAAGACATGCTATATTTATCCAGCATTTCCTGTTTTCATTTAAGAAATTATTGGAGTTTGTAATAAAGGCAATGTGATAGTTGTTTGGACCTTATTCTTCATATCGACTGGACCAACCAAACTTGAGAAGGTAGTCTGGAAGAAGAGTTTGCAGTGCGTTTTTGTGACAGTTCCCTAGAGATATTGTGGAACCAACTAGGGATAGGGCTATTTTAGATCTGATATTGTGCAATGGGGCAGGACTAATTAGTAACGTCACAGCAAAAAATTCATCGAGAAATAGTCATCATAATACAATTGAACTCCACATTAAGTTTGAAAGTTTATACTCTGATCACAAAGAAGAATCTTAAACTTAAACAAAGCCAATTACATAGGTACAACGGGAGAGGTGGCTAAGATTGATTGGGATAAATAGAGTGAAAGATATGATAGTAAATAAACAGGGAAATATTTAAGGAAACAATTTAAAATATTCAACAAAAGTACATTCCACTGAAAAACAAAAACTCAGTGAGAAAGATTCATCTGTGATCTACTAAAGAGTTTAAAGATAGCATAAGAAAATAAGGTGTGGTTTACCACGTTGCAAGATTTAGAACTGGAAGTGGTTTAGAAACCAGCAAAGGGCCACCAAGATGTTGATTAAATGCGGGGGGGGGGGGGGGGGGGGGGGGAGTAAACTAGGCAGAAAAATGAAGTCAGATTGTAAGAGCTCTTATAAGTATATAAATTGGAAGACTGCATTTGAAGTAAACCCCACTCACTTCAAAGCAGAGACAGGAGAAATGATCATGAGGAATGTGGGCATGGATGACAGAGATATTGAACAAATATGAGTGGAAGATATGAGTTATATACCATAAATAGAAAGTAACCTTGGGGATAACAAGAGTAAGGAAATTGAGGTAATTAATATTAGCAGAGAGAAACGACTGAAAAAAAACCAAGGTCCTAAGATCTGACAAATTCCCAGCCCTGATGGCCTATGCCCTTGGTTCTAAAAGAGATAGCTGCAGAGATATTGGATGTTTTGACTATGATTTTCCAAAACTACCAAGATTCTAGAGTGGTCCCAACAGACTGGAAGTTAGCAAATGTAACATTGCCCTCCAAGAAAAGAGGGAACTACAGTTAGCCTGACATCAGCCATCAGGAAAATGCTGGAATTTACTATGAGTGAAGTCTGAACAATGCACTGAGAAAAAGAGTAAAAGATTAATACAAGTCAACATGGTTTTGCACAGAGAAACTCTATTTGACAAATTTATAACAGATTTCGAGAATGCAAATCGTAAGGTAATGTAACCAGTTACAAAATAACAATAATCTTTATTGTCATATGTAGGCTTACATTAACATTGCAATGAAGTTACCGTGAAAAGCCCCGAGTTGCCACAGTCCGGCACCTGTTCGGGTACACAGAGGGACAATTCAAAAAGTCCAAATTATCTAACAGCATGTCTTTCGGGAATAGCGGGAGGAAACCTGAGGCTTCCATATTTTTCTTCATCCTTTCCAATTGGCTTGAAATTTAGCTTAGGCATTCATCCACTGTCCTTTTCACTTCTCTGGCCAGCTCCCATTGGTACTTTTTCAGCTCTGTCACCATGATGTGGCTGAAGTCCTTGGCTCATGGCCATGCGGTTACCTGGGGGGAGGGCATGCTCGCCACTGCCATTTGTTCCCTGCCAATTCCAGGGAAGTTTCTGATTCTGGTAATCTTTTTTCTTTTTTTTTTGACATACTTCTTAGCTGTATTGGCCCCTCATCGTTTTTTTTTTCCATTTTTGTGGCTAGCGCTGCCGTTTTAGCGCTTTGCAGGTCGGGTTCAGGTCTGAGATCTCCCGGTGCATTCCCTCTGATCATACCCGCCATTGCAAGTCAAAATTCCACCCCATATTTAAGGCAGGATACACTTGATTTGAAGCAGTACGGCGAAGGTTCACTCGATTGGCCCCTTAGATGAGAGGATTGTCCTATGAAGAGAGGCTGAGTAAATTGTCTCTATATTCTCTGGAGTGTAGAAGAGAGGTGATCTTGTTGAAACATACAAAGATTCTGAAGGGGCTGGACAGGAAGACACAAAAGATGCTGGAGATGTCCCCCTTTGCTGGAGAATCTAAGACACTGGGGCCCAGTCTCAAGATAAGGGGCCGATCATTGAAGGTGGAGACGAGGAGAGATTACTTCACTCAAAGCATTGTGAATCTTTGGAATTCTCTACCTTAGGTTGTGGATGCTCATCAATCATTGAATAGATTTAAGGATGGCATCTCTCAGGGAACCAAGGGATATGATGAGTGGACAGGAAAGTGTATTTGAAATCCAGGATCAGCTATGATTCTATTGAATGGTGGAACAGATTGGGCAGGGCCGTGTGGTCTACTGCTCCTTCTTACGTTCTTATGCAGCAAGCAGGGCAAGAAGTCATCAAATGGTTAAGTGGGGCTTCCCGTAAATTATTGGTCATGAGAGCAAAAGTAGTACATTTCTGATGTACCAATCAGGCCCTCAGGAAAACCCAAAATGCTTCATAGGCAATCGAGTACTTTTCTCAAACTGCCGTTGTTATTACAGCGAAAATAAATTCAGCTCCTAATTTGCACTCTGCAATATCCCATTGAGGTAAATAACCAGATGATCAGTGTCGGAAAGCAGATGGTTGCTGGCCAGCATTCCCAAGAAGAACTCATCTGTGCTACTTCAAATGGTACCATGGGAACGTTTACATTTGCAAGAGCAGGCAGGTGGGGCCACAGTTCAATTTAGCAATTTAAAGACTTAAGTGGCAGTCTAGTTTAGGTACTCAAGTCTCTGGAGTTGGGCGTGAACCCATAACATTCTGACTCAGTGGAAATAGTGCTAGCATTGAGCCACAGGTGCGCAAAGGAAAGCACTGCCTTTGCTATTCTGAGAAGTATGAAGGCAGCAGTTGTTGGGGATGGGGGTAGGGGTAGGGGTGGGGGGGTTGGGGGCGTTGGGGGGGGGGGGGGGGGGGGGGGGGTTGGGGGGGGGCAGCCTGCAGGCTTCAGCCTGCCTCCTTCCAGCCCACCCTCCCGAGCTGTTTCCCATTTTAAAAAAAAATCGGGACCAGTAAGGTATCAGGAAGCCCACCCACCCTTTTCACTAATTCAGGATGTCGTCATTGTTCCAATGTAGGAAACATGGCAGCCAATCTGTGCACAGCAAGCTCCCACAACCAGCCACACGATATTGGGAGCTTGTGACGAGAGTGGCTGGTGATCAATGGGAAAGGAGATTTGAGCTGCAAAAATTAAATCGGCAGCAGAAGAGAAGAGCAGGATGGCTAGTCAGGAAAACGGCAAAACGAAATCCAAGATACAGTCAGTCCCAGTTTTAAGAATAGGGATTCTCCAAATAAGAGCCCAATTGGTAACAAATGGCTATTTCAATCAGTGAACATTGCTCATCGAGCATTCAGAGGCCAAGGAAACTAATTCAATCAGTTTAATGAAACCTCAAGTCCTTTTTGATCTCCAAGAAACCGATCTTCAATCATTACGAGGAGACAGTGGCGTAATGATTCTGCCACTGGACTCGTAATCCAGAGACCCAGGGTAATCTTCCGGGACCAGAGTTCAAATTCCAATACGGCAGATGGTGGAATTTAAACTTAATAAAACATCTGGAACTAAAAGTTCAATCATGACCATTAAACTATTGTCAACTCTCATTAAAAACCCATTTAGTTCACTGATGCCCTTTAGGGGAGGAAATCTGAAATCCTTACCTGGTCTGGCCTCCAGATCCACAGCAATGTGGCTAAGTATTAAACACCCTTGGGGATGGGCAATAAATGATGGCCCAGCCAGTGACGTCCAGAAGATATAGCTGCCCAATTCAGTGCTGCCCCTGCTTCCCGAACATACCAGCAAATAATTGGCCCCATGGGGTTGGCTAGTGAGGAAATCTATCTTTTAATATAAAAGACAGAAAACCATTACATTGGCCCTCTCTGACATAATGAAGAGGCCATCATGCACAAACATTAAGTCGGAAGGGAGAGGAGATCAGGATGAACATCTAAATCACCATCTGTTCATTTTTAGGAGCAAATACCATGCATTATGATTTTTAAAAGTTCTGAAGCACGTAGCAAATTTGCGCGATCCTCTGAGGAATAGATGTACTTTTGATAATGCGCACTATTCAAAAGCACCATTGTGTCCTTGGCATAAATCATCTGTCACAGAACAGCTACCTTTTCCCATCATTTTCTAACCACAATTGGTTTATTTGAGACAGTGCTCCTGGGACAGGGCTTCACAGAGAAAATAAAGCCACGCAACTTAATTATTCTGATTATCATATACAACAAACAACTGGTAATTATACGCTCTACTGTTTGCCACTGCACACACTTGAAGGATGGGGAAGGTCAAATTGCACAAGTGCTCGTCTAGAAATCCAAGAGGCAAGAAGCCTTGGATAAGAAAATTAAATCATTTGTACAGCAGTATACCAAATTAACATGCAGCCCAGCTGGTCAATGCTGATGCTTTGCTCCCCATGAGCTTCCTCCATCTTACTTCATCTATTCCTTTCTCCCTCACGGACCTATTTAGCTTCCCCTTATAATACATGTTCTTCTGGACTTGTCAGTATTGTTTGGACTAAGCTCTTAGTGAGCTGTATTGAATTGCATCTCCCTTGAGAGGCTGTAATAACAAAGATTTGACATGGTACATTGGAGGGATTAGGCGCAATATGTTAAATGGCCTTTTCTTCATTTCGTGTTCAAAGGTCAAATATCTACGGTTATCCATCAGAGACACTTGCCTTGTGCTTCAGCACTGTCCCATTCACCTCATCATGCTCTCCGGAATCTATAAACCTTAGGTCTCACAATCCCCTGAATTAACTCACTATAAAGACCTTCTTCCAAAACAGCAGTAATATGGATATTTTCCAGAACTCTCCACACAAAAGGTGATGAGACCTGCTAGGAAAAGACGGTGTCAAAACAGGCACTAAACAACTGAATCAAGGCATGGCCAACCCTTGATTTTGTACTGAATATAGTGACCTTGTCCAGGGTAGCAATCAGGCACTACCATTAACCTCATTGCCTCAGGTGAGGACAGGAGAGAGAAGTAAATCAGCTGGCATTTCCCCTCTTGTGCCCACGTGCTCTGCAACATCCCCCCCTCCCCACTCTCAATGGAAAGTATGATGATATCCCACATGGTGGATTTTTCCCCAAGGCTCACATATTATGAATGGCCATTTGGTTAAGATATTGGAGGACCATCAGTGCTCCAAGGAGCATACCTTACAGTGGGAACCTTCAAAAAAGGGAAAGGGGAAGGGAATGAAAAATCAGCAAAAGAAAATGGTCTGTTTTTTTATTAAAACGGAATTTTCCAACTTGGATTCAATACAGGAAACAGTAAAAACAAGAAAATGGTTGAAACACAATTGTACAGTTTGAATGATTTAGCTTTCATGTTGCTCTGCAGTGCAATAATGCTTTAGAGTTCCAGTACATTGCATCATAGTTCTTTGGACAGAACTGCTATTTTTTATTGTCTTTGGGGCACTTAAGTGTACACCTGAGAGGGCGGCATAGTGGCACAGCAGTTAGCACTGCTGCCTCACTGTGCCGAGGACCCAGGTTTGATCCTGGCCCCGGGTCACTGTCCGTGTGGAGTTTGCACATTCTCTCCATGTCCGCGTAGGTCTCACCCCCACAAACACAAAGATGTGAAGGTTAGGTGAATTGGACACACTAAATTGCCCCGTAATTGGAAAAAAATAATTGGCTACACTAAATTTAAAAAATATATTTTTAAGCGTATACCCCAGAGATGTGGGAGTCTGAAACAAAGTTTCAATCTTTGTTCCGTTAATCTGCAACAATCTCAATTTTTTTGGAACTGATCTATAATAATAATAATAATCTTTATTATTGTCACAAGTAGGCTTACATTAACACTGCAATGAAGTTACTATGGAAAGCCCCTCGTCGCCTGTTGGGGTACACAGAGGGAGAATTCAGAATGTCCAATTCACCTAACAAACACGTCTTTCGGGACTTGTAGGAGGAAACCAGAGTATCTGGAGGAAACCCACGCAGACACGGGGAGAACATGGAGACTCTGCAGGAACAGTGACCCAAGTGAGAATCGAACCTGAGATCCTGCCGCCGTGAAGCAACAGTGCTAACCACTGTGCTATGGATTAGGAATTCATGGCTTGGGCTTTAGTCCCCAGTGAGGCAACAGCATCATAATAAGCCTTTCCAGGCAGCATGTTGGCGCAGTGGGTTAGCACTGTGGCCTCACGGCGCCGAGGTCCCAGGTTCAATCCCAGCTCTGGGTCACTGTCCGGGTGGAGCTTGCACATTCTCCCCATGTTTGCGTGGGTTTCACCCACACAACCCAAAAATGTGCAGGGTAGGTGGATTGGCCACGCTAAATTGCCCCTTAATTGGAAAAATGAATTGGGTACTCTAAATTTTTTTTTTTTTTAAATAAATAATAAGCCTTTCCATGAAATTCAAAGGGGGCAACTTATGGGCAGCACGGTAGCATAGTGGTTAGCACAGTTGCTTCATTGCTCCAGGGTCCCAGGTTCGATTCCCGACTGGGTAACTGTCTGTGCAGAGCCTGCACATTCTTCTCGTGTCTGCATGGGTTTCCTCCGGGTGCTCCTGTTTCCTCCCACAGTCCAAAGATGTGCGGATTAGGGGGATTGACCAGGCTAAATTGCCCTTAGTGTCCAAAAAATGTTAAGTGGGGGTTACTGGGATAGGGTAGATACGTGGGCTTCAGTAGGATACTCTTCGTAAGGGCTGGTGCAGACTCGATGGGCCGAATGGCCTCCTTCTGCACTGTAAATTCTATGAGCAAGAGACATTAGTGCAAACCTAAATGAGGTTTTGTCAGTTTAGCTGGGTTTGGAAACCATACGTGTCACAGCTTACACATGCTTTGCTGTAGACCCAGCTGGTAGGAGCAAGGTGAAGAACTGAAATGACAAGTGACAGGAATCTTAGGATCATGGTTGCGGACTAATACAGATGTTCTGCAAACCACTCTGCACCTTTCTGTCCTTGACCTGCTACAGTGTTCCAATGAAGCTCAGCACAAGCTTGAGGAACTGCACCAAAACTTTAGACTGAGCACTCTACGGTCTTCAGAAATCAATATTGACCTTGACAACTTTTGATCTAAACCTCTGCCTCCATTTTGCTTCATTTTGTTTTGCTGGTTCGGTTTTCCATTTCTTTCTTTATTCCTTCACATCACATTCAGGTGGCTGCTATGTTGCCATTCACACCTCATCTGGACATATTTTTTGTTTCTTTACTATACCCATTACCACTCCCTTTGGCTGATGCACCACAAAACCTTTTGCTATTTAACCTCTCCTGCCCGCCACCCTCTCACCAAGCTTCTCTTTTGTTCTTCCACACTGTCCTCCCCTCCCCTCACCTTCCAGTTGTACAAACCACATTACATTTCTATCTTTCCTCAAGTGCTGAGGGAGGTTCACCATGACTTGAAAGGTTAACTCTGTTGACCTGCTATTCCGTGTTTTAATTTCAGATTTCCAGCATCTGCAGTAATTTGCCATTTTAGCAGTCTATTTTACACAATTGTTCACCTACCACCTATATTGCGATATTGCGACTGGAAGACCCAGACCATGACACAAGCTTATGAGTACAGTCCTTTATAAAAATTACAACTTGTGAAACATTCCTTTTTCCACATTCTATTACTTACTAATTTTGTTTTATATTACCCCAGTGTTTCATAACCAGCATACCCCAACATGTGCGCAATGAAAGAAAGAAAGAAAAGACTTTCGCAATCACCGGGCATCTTAATGAGCTTCACAGCCAATGTACTTTTTCAAGTGTAGTTAATGTGGTAATGTTGGAAATACAGCAGCCAATTTGTGTACAGCAAGCCCTCACAAACACTGATGTGACAATGACCAGATAATAAGAATATAAGAACTAGGAGCAGGAGTTGGCCATCTTGCCCCTCGAGCCTCCTCCGCCATTCAATGCGATCTTGGCTAAGATCTCATGGCATAATCTATTTTTCGTGATCACAACGGAGGGATAAATATTGGCCAAGACACCGGGGGGAGCTCCATTGTTGTTCAAAATAGTGCCATGGGATCTTTGACATCGACTGTGTAGGGAGGTGGGGCTTTGACTTTACATCTCATCTGAAAGATGACAGCTCCAACAGTGCAAAACTCCCTTGGTACTCCACTGCAGGGACAAACTCTTTCTTTGCAGAAGCCCTGTTGTGGGATTTGAACCCCAGAATTGTGAGATTCAGAGACGATTGTGCTACCAGTTGAATCTCGGCTAACACACCAGTACATCAAATTCAATATCCTTACCCTCATCTATAAACTCATTCATGGCTTCGCTCATCCTCTCCCCACTTCCTAACTCAGCTCCAATTCCTGCATGCATTTCCCATTTCTCTTTGGGTTTTTTTCAGCCACCTCACTCCACAATCTTTCACTGATGCGACCATCAATTCACTCAAAGACACGAGGTTTTAATCAGCTTAGAACAGTGCCTGCCTGCGACTGGTACAATACTGTGATCCGCCTACAGGTCAACTGCTCTTTATACTTCCTTTCAAGAGGAACCATGGGTGAAGCCCGTACATGCCCCAACATATCCCCCTGTGGGTGAAGCCACACAATGGTCCATAGTTGGAGCCCACAAGGTCACCTGCACAACATAGCTGTGACACAATGGCAGAACATGATACTAATACACTGGTGAATTATTAGTACTATACATTCACCATATTCACCTTGCTATTTCTCTCTTTTGTGTGTGTGAGTGTGTGTTTGTAGAGGGCGGGGGGGTTTATCTATCTACACGTGGAGGTGCGTTTGCCTATGAGTGTGGAACATTCATTGCGCCTTTCCTCTCTCACTGCTGAAGTTGTTTTATTTGCTCGGAGCTGGGCTCAAGCTCGATGACACTTTCTAAATCTTTGTTGCAGCTTCAGCCTCAAATCGTGCCTGCAATGCACGCATATGTGCAACATTCTTCTTCACCTGAGGGGTCATTGATTAAATGCACGAGCCTGGTGTGCCTTTCAACCCTAAACAAATTAATTTACTTTTGACCGTCAGTGAGTCAAACATTTATTTGAACTGCGATAAATTATTCATCAAATGAAGACAGTAATAACGAATATACCTCACAGCTGTTAATAAAACAAAGAAAGCAGAGCTTATTGACATGTCCCTATACTCACTGCCATGTACAGACCAATTACATTATATATATTGAATCAATATGGGATGGGTAAATCTTAATTGTATCATAAGCTAACCCAATAAAATTACAAAGACAATGTGAAACTACCCCAAGGGAAAGTCTACCATCAGCTTCAGATTGGTAACAGATGCAAAACAAACTTTTAAAAAATTACTCGGGGCGGCAGGATGGAGCAGTGGTTAGCACAATTGCTTCACAGTTCCAGGGTCCCAGGTTCGATTCCGGCTTGGGTCACTGTCTGTGCGGAGTCTGCACATCCTCCCCGTGTGTGCGTGGGTTTCCTCCGGGTGCTCCGGTTTCCTCCCACAGTCCAAAGATGTGCAGGTTAGGTGGATTGGCCATGATAACTTGCCCTTAGTGTCCAAAATTAACCTTAGTGTTGGGTGGGGTTACTGGGTTATGGGGATAGGGTGGAGTTTTTGACCTTGGGTAGGGCGCTCTTCCCAAGAGCCGGTGCAGACTCGATGGGCTGAATGGCCTCCTTCTGCACTGTAAAAAAAAATTCTATAACGCTGAGGATCCGGGTTCGATCCCGGCCCCGGGTCACTGTCCATGTGGAGTTTGCACATTCTCCCCGTGTCTATGTGGGTCTCACCCCCACAACACAAATATGTCCAGGGTTGGTTGACTGGCCACGCTAAATTTACCCTTAATTGGAAAAATGTTTTTAAAAAGACCAGGCTGTACTCTCACCGCGGAATAAATGGCACTTTCAACAAGTGAACTTCTCTAATGCTCCGGCAGAGATCCAAGCTGAGTGTGAATCTAAAGGCAGTCTTTGACTTTACGAAGATCAATTCATGACAAATGCCCTTATGATGCTTATTAATTAACACTCCAGTTCTGACTTTATGACTCCACACTAGCCCATCTTTTGTATTTTTATGATATATGTATACTTCTGCTAATACCCTGAAATGCAGCCTTATCTGAAACAGTCAAATAATCTAACATCCATTAGAGCAGTATTGGAGTCGCTGGTCCCGAATGAGCCCAGGAAGGTTGTGTAAGTTCCTGCCGAAATTGTGCCACCAGGCTCCTGCACTCTTTACTCACCAGGCCACAAGTCTGGCCTGGAAGGTCAGATCAGCACGTTGTCACCGGCTGGTTACAGTGCCCAGCTGGCCACAGCGAATGGTCATTGAGGCCTGCTGCCAGCACACTGCCTGGTCGAGCTAAACCCAGAAAGTAGCCAATGGTCTTCGGTGAATAATTTCAATATGCCGTATCCGGGGCCCTCGCTGCACTAGTGGGTGTCAGACGGATCAGAGGTCACAATTTACTGCCGTGCTCCACTGAAAGAATCAATCCCTCCACTTCTAACATTGTTCCGAAGGGGAATTCAGTTCCTGGGTGGCTTTTTTTGACATTTTGGCTTACAATGCAGTTTCCAGGAACCGATTCTGTGGTCAGTCTGAAGACTGCCTGTACAGGGAAAAGACGAGCCATGACAATGCAGCATTAAGACTCTGCTGGAACAAATAAATCCTTATTATATGGTAGCATTATAAGTTATGGCACAGTTCAATTTAAGAACTGAAAATGATCAAAGCTATGAACTTGAAGGCAGTCATCCGCCATGTCATGCAGACACCTCAGCCAGAAATTTCCCATCTCAAATTGGGATGAACGGGTACGCAGCTGGAAATCCGACCTTCATTTCCACTCACTCTGTCATTTTCCCAAAGGAAAGGGAGGGAGCAGGTTTCCGAATCCATCTCTCTTCAATTTAAGCCCTGAACTATCCAATTATTGACCACTTGGCCATTTCCACCCAGCATCAATTTTCAGGCTTACAGGAGGAGTTGGGGGCAGGGTGTCCCATTTTGACATCAGACACCAGAAACCACCGCCTCATTTGCACCCCAAGAAGGTTCAGTCCCTGCAGATACACTCTCCCCATGGTCTTTCTACCAACAACCCCACGCCCCTCTACCCACTCCCCTGGGCCTCACTTCCCCACCCCAGGACCCCCACACTTACCTGGTTTTGGGCTCATTGACTGCATGCAGGCCAGTCGTGTTCACTGCAGCAACAAGAGGGAACCAGACCAATCAGATTGGCCGGCAGTACTCGGAGGTAGCATTTCCTCCCGGGTGAAGGGAAGATGTCCTACCTTTAGCTAGTAGCGTGGACTAGATTCTAGTGGACTAGCGGACAGTGTCACTGGACTAGTAATCCAGAGATGCAGGGTAATTCTCTGCGGACCCCGGTTTGAATCCCACCACGGCAGATGGTGAAATTTAAATCCAATGAAAATCTGGAATCAAAAGTCTAATGACTATGGATCATTGTCGACTGTCATAAAACCCATCTGGTTCACTAATGTCCTTTAGTGAAGGAAATCTTCCATCCTTACACAGCCTGGCCTATATGGGGATATTTTCAACTGCCCTTTGAAATGGCCTAGGAAGCCATTCAGTTCAAGGTTAATTGTGGATAGGCAATAAATGCTGGCCCACATTCCATGAATTAATATTTTTTTTAAATTAACGCTTGTTGGAATGTTAAACGGTTTGGGGGTAGGCAGGTTGGACTGTTAAATAGCTGTGGGGTACGCAGGATGGAGTGTTAAATGGCTATGGGGCAGGCAGGGTGGAGTATTAAATGGCTGTGGGGCAGGCAGGGTGGAGTATTAATTGGCTGTGGGGCAGGCAGGGTGGAGTATTAAATGGCTGTGGGGCAGGCAGAGTGGAGTATTAATTGGCTGTGGGGCAGACAGGTTGGAGTATTAAATGGCTGTGGGGTAGGCAGGTTGGAGTGTTAAATGTCTGTGGGGTAGGCAGGGTGGAGTATTAAATGGCTATGGGGCAGGCAGGGTGAATTATTAAATGGCTGTGGGGAAGGCAGGTTGGAGTATTAAATGGCTATGGGGCAGGCAGGGTGGCGTATTAAGTGGCTGTGGGGTAGGCAAGGTGGAGTATTAAATGGCTGTGGGGCAGACAGGGTGGAGTATTAAATGGCTATGGGGTAGGCAGGTTGGAGTGTTAAATGTCTGTGGGGCAGGCAGGGTGGAGTATTAAATGGCTGTGAGGTAGGCAGGGTGGAGTGTTCAATGGCTGTGGGGCAGGCAGGGTGGAGTATTAATTGGCTGTGGGGCAGGTAGTTGGAGTATTAAATGGCTGTGGGGTAGGCAGGATGGAGTGTTCAATGGCTGTGGGGCAGGCAGGGTGGAGTATTAATTGGCTGTGGGGCAGGTAGTTGGAGTATTAAATGGCTGTGGGGTAGGCAGGGTGGAGTGTTCAATGGCTGTGGGGCAGGCAGGGTGGAGTATTAATTGGCTGTGGGGCAGGTAGTTGGAGTATTAAATGGCTATGGGGCAGGCAGGGTGGAGTATTAAATGGCTATGGGGCAGGTAGTTGGAGTGTTAAATGATTGCAGTACTTCCAAAAATCAGACCAGATTTTCCAAATGACACCATTTACAAAGCTTCCACTCCACTTTTAATAACGAATCCAGTCCCGGATCTGATAACAACCCCTTTAGGATTTATTTGTTTTGACTTCTGTTACAGAATCTCCGGGATCCAGCCACCGATTTCCTTAGATATCTCAACTGACCTTCCAGAGGCTGTAGTAAAATCTCACAAACCTGAAAATCACTTCAGATATTTTCTGGCCTCGCAGCCTTCTTCTCATCTCGCTCTGTATTTACTCAACAGTTCTCGCTGTTCCAGTACCTTTGAGCTCAGCCATCTTGGAAACTTTCTTAATTTCGCTAGTCTCCTTAACTAGCTGCTCTTCAGATCTCTGCACTTGGTTTTGTAACCATTACTCCAAGGTATGGTTTTTCTTCCAGCAAAACTGAGGAAGATGTTCCCTCTCTTGCCTTCTAAACTCACTGCTTTTAGAAAAGCCGTGAGAGCTGCCTTTTCTCGAACTACCTATCTCCAACTGCCTATAAATCTAGCTAAAACTAAAACTTAAAAGATGCTCCACCTCACAAGGCCCCAGCTGCTAAGCAATACCCACATACTTATGCCTTTTATTTATTCTTCAAGCCGTAGCCCTCTCCAAGCACAATATAAACACAGGTGGAACGTAACCAATCCCCACACATACAAACACCTTTGTCCCCAAGCACAGACACATGAAGTTAAACCCACTTAAAACTATACCTTATTTCTAGGTTTACCAATACAAATATAAATCGCTTAAAAATACCTTTATTTTCCTAACAGGCAAGTGTATCATTTCATAGGTAAGGACACAAAACTGCACGCAATACTCCAGATGTGGTCTCACCAAGGCCCTGTACAGCTGCAGTAAGACATCCTTGCTCCTGTACTCAAGCCTGCTTGCAATGAAGGCCAACATACCATTTTTGCCTTTGTAATGCTTGCTGCACTTGCATTCTTGCTTTTAGTGATCCCTTTGTACATCAACATGTCCCAGTATCATGATTAAAATAATACTCCACCATTCTGTTTTTTCCTACCGAGTGGATAACTTCACATTTGCCACGTTATACTGCATCTGCCATATATTTGCCCACTCACTCAACTTGTTTAAATCGTGTTGAGGTCTATTAATAGCCACCTCATTATTCAGATGCCAACCAAGATTTGTGACATCAACAACCTTGGAAATATTACATTTGTTTCCTTCATTTTACATAATTTCCCTTTCATAAATGCATGTTGACGTTGGCTAATCCCATTGATATTTTCTGTATCCTGTTATAAAATCCTTTGGCCAGAATTTCCAGCTGATCCCACCGGTGGGATCTTCCAGTCCTGCTAATGGTGACAGCCCGCCAAGGGGAAAGACCGAGGAATCCCATCCAAATCCATTTGCTGTCCACCTCTGCCATCGCCGAACATACTACGAGGGATGCCGAAAATCCTGCCCTTTATCACACAGTATTTTCCCTGCTACTGATGAGGTCAACCGGTCTGTAATTCCCTGTTTTCTCCCTCCTTCCTTTTTTAAATAGTGGGGTTACATTCGCCACCCTCCAATCTGCTGGGACTGTTCTAGAATCTGCAGAATTTTGGAAAATGACAATCAATGCACTATTTCCATAGCCACCTCTTTTAGTACTCTGGGATGTAGATTATTAGGCCCTTGGGAATTATTGGATTCCAGTCCCATTAATTTCCCCAGCATTATTTTTTGTTGCACTGATTCCCTTTAATTCCACAATCTCATTAGACCTTTGGTTCCCTAGCATTTATGGGATGTTATTTGTGTCTTCCTCCATGAAGACAGAAATAAAGTAGTTGTGTAATTGCTTTGCCTTTTCCTCGTTTACATTATAAATTCTCCCGTCTTGGATTGGAAGTGACCTATATTTGTCTTTACTAATCTTCTTTTTACAGAAGCTTTTACAGTCGGCTTTATTGTTCTTTGCAAATTTGCTCCAGACCACTGGAAATCCCAAAGTGCTTTAGGGCCAAAAAACCCAAAGCGCTTTAGGGCCAATGAAGTATTTGAAATTGTAACAATAGTTCTGCAAGGAATAATCGCCGACAGATTAAATGACAGAATAATCACCTTAAACCAGTCATTTTCAAACTCAGGGTCATGACCCGTGGAGTGACCGATCGCAACAGTCCCGATCGCCCTCCCGGCAATGGGAAATTCCCGCCTGAGGTCAATGGACCTTTACATGGTCCGCGTCCCACCCATGGTGATCTTGTGGCGGGTGGAGCGGAGGAATCTGGCCCTGTGTGTGTTATATGTAGGGAAGTACTGACAAATTAAAGTTTAAAACCTTCAAAACTTCAAAGGCTTTGAAGACTAAGCATGGCAAGTTTGAGGACAAACCTTTTGACTTTTTTTCAAAGGATGCAGCAAGAACTTAAATTGTCAGCTGAAATCCTCAGCAGAAATGTAACACTGAGAAAGCAAGTGAGATAATGAGGACCAATATGATCACCTGTCGCATTTAAGGAAAGCAATAATGGTGGGTCGCAAAGGTCAGCCAGCGTGGGTCACAAAGGTCAGCTGGCATGGGTAACGAAGGTAGGCTGGCGTGGGTCGCGAAGGTTGGCCAGTTAGCAAAGTGGGTCTCGGGGAAAAAAGTTTGACAAACACCGCCTTAAACTCAGCAAATAAAGAGGGTATTGCTCAGTTTCAGGGATTTGCGTTCACTAAATACATAATAAATAAATCTTGTGCGTAGGAAATGTTATAGTATTGTATCTCACTGCTGCTGAGGTATCTCAGTGAGGAGATCTTGAGACTTGTATATTTAAACATGAACTGTTTATTGGTAGTCTTTAACTATTTACAGATGCAAGGTATGATCATGCATGAAGATGGCCCATGCAGGTAGGCTGCTATACTGACAAGAGTTCTGTTCTAGGCTGTTCCCTCAGAGTCATTTACCATGTGCTCTACACATCATTTTGTGGTGGTACCATTCTCCAATCCCACATTAACCCTTGCTCTCCTGAGCACTACTACATTAGAATGGCATGCAGGATATTGCACAACAGGAAACATAGCAGCAAATTAGCATTCAGTCAATTCCCACAAACTGCAATGGAATAATGACTAGACAATATTTTCATGTCATGTTGATTGAGGGTTGAATAGTGGCCAGGACACTGGAGAAAAATTTGCTGTCCTTCTTCAAACTAGTGTCATTGAATCTTTTACATCTACCCGCGCAGACAGATAGGACCTTGGTTTAACACCTTGGATGGCATTTGTGACAGTACATCTCTCCCACAACACTGCACTTCTGCACTCATTTCAAACACAGAAACATAGATACTAAGAGCAGGAGTAGGCCATTCAGCTCTTTGAGCCTGCTCCACCATTTAATGTGCTGATTCTCGATCTCAATGCCATATTCCTCCTCACACCCCTTGATGTCATTAAAATCTAAACAATATCTAGAAACATTCTTTGCCATCAACCTTTGCCATATCGCCATTAACAAAATTCTCAATACAATCTTGTAATTATAGTCACAACTGGCAGGAAGGTGTAAGGACACTGTGACAAGTATATTGGGGCAGTTTCAACAAAAATATGAGCACAGAAATTTATAATCAATGATTTTTAAATGGAGGCTCAATTCTGTTTGCATGCTTGTCGCTGGTCTCAAAATAATCACTTCACCTGGAAACTGCACTTGGCCTTGACTCCATGTGTACAACATCACAAAGAGTTTAATTAGAAATATATTCAAAGTCCGTTCTCATGCTTGCTACATGTTCATATTTATAATGAAAACTGATGAATGTTACATTGCAGTTGCATCTGCGAACCACTGGAGTGGCTGATGTCCCCAGATCACCTGGTTCCTCAAGCTACACTCAGGTCATACTCCAACTAACTCTACTTCTTCCCAAATTGCTGCACGTTTCACAATTTAATAATAAATAATGATGTAATATCAATGGATGATCGAGAAATTAACATCCTGATCTCGATATCTCTGAATATCTGCTTCACCTGTGGACTAGGTTCAAGGTTCAGTCCTGGCGAGCAATGCCAAGGGAGATCAAGCAGCAGCCGTTTAAATCCAAGAGTAAATTTATCAATTCCATTCTGGGACTTACACTGGCATAAAGTAGGGGGAAGACGCACACAAGGTGGCTCCCGCTGGAGAACTATACTTTTATCCCCTTTTCTTAGTCCCATAAATTGTTTACTCTTGGAACCCCAGATGGTTATTGTAGTAAAGATCTTATATGACTGAAATGGTCAAGGTATCAGGAAAAAAAAGGCTGAGAGCAGAAGTACGAGGCCTCTCAGAGCTCATCGGCAAGTAAAATGGCGGGGTCAGTTTCAGGTTGTCTGTCCACGACACTAACAGCTGGAGGTGCTTTCTAGTACCTTGGCGAAGTAATTTGAAAATCGCCAATGAATTGTGTCGGAAGACCTCAAGATGTCAATCAAAAAGGCCTTGCCCTCCCACAGATTGGGCAGCACGGTAGCACAGTCGTTAGCACAATTGCTTCACAGCTCCAGGGTCCAAAGGTTCGATTCCCAGCTTGGGTCACTGTTATCCCAGTGTCTGCGTGGGTTTCCTCCGGGTGCTCCGGTTACCTCCCACAGTCCAAAGATGTGTGGGTTAGGTGGATTAAACATACTAAATTGGCCTTAGTGTCCAAAAAGGTTAAGTGAGGTTACTGGGACAGGGTGGAGGCATGAGCTTGAGTAGGGTGCTCTTTCCAAGGACCGGTGCAGACTCGATGGGCTGAATGGCCTCCTTCTGCACTGTAAATTCTATGATATCAGCGGCTCTGGGGAAAACTAATCAGACCGTTGAAGCCCAGGGCACCACGATCAAATTGCCTCACTGGAATCGGAATTGTCTTCGGTGACCAAAACAAATAGATCACTGAGAGCCAAGATGAAAATAGGTCAAGGAGGCAAAATATTCAGATTGTGCGGTTGCCAGAGAGGATGTAGGGCCAGTGGCCACGGAGTACTTTTCGGGCATGTTCAGCAAGATGGTGGGTTAGGGTGGATCCACTTCGCCTCCCGAGTTTGACCAAGTCCATCATACACTTCAGCCAAGGCCTTGACCTGAAGATCCACTACTATGGTGATAGCGAGGTTCTATAGCTTCAAGGAGAAGGTTTTGTGATGGGCAAAGGAGCACCGTGACTTTGGTGGGATGGCCACTCCATCAGGTTCTATCAGGATTGGGTGCAGAGCTAGCAAAGAAGAGGGCCTCTTTCAATACAGTTAAGTCTGCCCTGTCTAAGAGTGGAGTCCAGTTAGTTTTGGTCTACCCAGCTCAGCTCAGAGTTCCTTTCAAGGGAAAAGACGATCTATCTGCTCAGTCCCACATGAACTGGGTGATGCGGCCGGTAGATTCCAGGGGAGGCTACACCCCCTGGGATTCCTGACAGACGTTATGCCTTGCGAAATCTAACCAGATCTCAGGAGACGTCACGATCTGGGTCCCACTGACAATGGGTGGGACCCAGTCTTGCACGGCTAAGTGAGTTAAGAACCCACTTAGCCATGCTCGCGCCAGATCTAATGACCAACTGGCATCTATCGGCCTCACCAAGGAGACCCCAGGCGAAGCCGTTCAGTACTGGTCCCCACAAATGGGAAGCAGGTGGAACGCCATTTAAAAATGGCGTCCCCGATCTCTTCCTGCAGGAATTTGTTTTCTTGTTCTTCTTCGGGTTGAGTTCTCACAGTTGTTGGTTAGATTTAGGGTTTTTACACTATATGGAGTTTTGTTTGTTATGATAATATATCATATTAATATATAGCTTCCTTTTGGTGCGCAAGGTATATTATGTTTTGGTATTTTGTTGTTTACTTTTATTTTTATCCCCATATCTCTTTAGCCCCAAGAGCTACAACTAATTCCTTCTTGAAATTACACAACTTTTTGGCCTCAACTAATTTCTGTGGTAGTGAATTCCACAGATTCACCACTCTCTGGGTGAAGAAATTTCTCCTCAACTCTGTCCTTATCCTCAAACTATGACCCCTAGTTCTGGACTCCCCACCATAGGGAACATTCCTTCTGAATCTACCCTGTCTCATCATGTTAGAATTTTGTATGTTTCTATGAGATCCCCTCTCACTCTTCTAAACTCCAATCTCACATCTTCTGATCTCCAATTAATATAATCCTAACCAATTTAGTCTCTCCTCATATGATAGTCCCGCCATCTAGTTTGCTAATGGTGTATGCAGGTTTTTCTTTGTCCAGTCTTTTGACTTGGTTTGGTGGCCATCTTGGGTGGATTTATTTGCTGTTCCTTTTAAGTATCCCTTGGTTAATCTCTCTCGGTGGAAATGTTTGACACCGGCTTGAGGGGTGGGAGACCTCTAATTCATTTGGTCACCTGGAATGTTAAGGATTTGAATGGCCCAGTGAAAAGATTGAGGGCATTTGCTCATCTTAAGAGTTGAAACGCTGACATAGTGCTTTTGCAAGGGACCCATTTACAGGTCACAGACCAAACTAGGCTGTACTGAGGTGGGTAGGACAGGTCTTTCTTCGGGTTCCGATGGTAGGGCCAGGGCTTTCGCGATTTTAATGAATAAAAGAGTTCCATTTTCCACTTCTAAGATTATAGCCGACCCCTATGGCTGATACGTTATTGTCTGTGGCTCCCTGGTGGTCATGGTGAGCATTTATGCCCCCAACTGGCTTGATACAAATTTTATTAATTCCCTTGCTGACCTCACTCACCAATTTAGACTCGCATCAGCTTATTTTAGGTGGGAACGTGAATTGTTCTTGTACCCTAGATTGGATAGTACCAAGCCCAAACTTTGATTTTTGTTCACATGTCCATCAAGTATATTCACAGATTGATTTTTTTTGTTCCAGATAGGTCTCTCCTCCCTTCAGTGGTGGCGGCTGTGTACTCAGCAATTGTCATTATGGACCACGCCCAATTTGTCGCTAGAGTCAGGTCCCACCCCACATCCACCATGGAGGTTAGATTATTAATTAGATTATTAATTAGTGGACAAAAGATGTGTAATTTGAGCGGTAACCTCATTTCTGTCCCTCCTCAGGATAATGCGGCTTTTGAATCTTTTTACTGCAATTTCTATAGATCAGAGTCTCCTGTGGATGGGTGGGTCATATCTGACCTTCTGGATGGCCTACCCAACCCAACTGTTGAGGTGGAGAGGAGTGGTGAGTTAGAATCTCCGTTATACTCTGACGAAATTTTAAAATGTATTGGATTGATGCAACCCGGCAAAGCCCCTGGTCCGGATGGTTTTTTGATTGAATTTTATAAAAAAATTCTCAGAGCAGTTTGTGCCTTTAATTCTGGACATGTTCAATGAGTTCCTGTCTCGGGGATTGCTAACTTCTACTCTCAAACATGCCTGTATATCTTTCCTTCTGAAGAAGGATGAGGACTCGACAGAGTGTGGTTCGTACCCTCCTATTTCACTTTTGAATGCAGACATCAAGCTATTTGCCAAGGTTCCAGCCTTTCAGCTGGAGCCCTACCTTCCATATATTATCTCGGAGGATTAGGCAGGCTTTGTGAAAGGTCAGCAATTGTCGGCCAGTATGCGTTGCCTGTTAGATGTTGTCCTTTTCCCCGCCTCAGTGCCCGAACCTGAGATGACTGTGGCCGCGATTCTCCGCAACCACGATGGGTGGGAGAATAGCGGGAGGTCCACTCCCGCACCTCCCGCTATTCTCCCACCCCCCCACCCCCAAAATGGCGTGTCCGGTTTTCCGACATGGGCCGAGCGGCCTGCCGTTCCCGACCTGTTCATGCCGGCGGCAACCACACCTGGTCGCTGGCGTCGTGAACATGGCGCGCCAGGTAAGTGTGGGGCCTAGGGGGGGTGAATCGGGGATCGAGCACCACGACCGTGCTCTGGAGGGGACTGGCCTGCGATCGGTGCCCACCAATCATAGGGCCGGCGTCTCAAGGGGACGCACTCTTTCCCCTCCGCCGCCCAGCAAGATCAAGTCACCACGTCTTGCGGGGCGGCTGAGGGGAAAGACGGCAACCGCGCATGTGCGGGTTTCAGCTGTCCAACCCGCGCATGTGCGGCTGACGTCATTAGGCGCCGCCGCGGTGTCATTCTTGGTGCGACGGGCCTTGAAGGCAGGAACAAGGCCCGGCCGCCGAGTTTCCCGGTACGGCCCGCCTATCCCCCGGGTAGGGGAGAATAGGGGGCCGGGAGAGGCTTCCGATGCCGTTGTGAACCTCTCCAGGTTTCACAACGCCGTCGGGCCTTGCGGAGAATTCTGGATACGGAAAAGGCATTTGATAGAGTGGAGTAGGAGTATTTATTTGAGATTCTTGGGAAGCTTGGCTTGGGCCACAGATTTTTTTGGGGTTTGTCCATTGTATAAGGACCCCACTGTCAGTATTCCTATGAACCCCCTGAACTCTGATTATTACCCTTTAAATCGGAGAACAAGGCAGGACTGTCCACTGTTTGCTCTGGCAATAGACCACTTGCTATAGCACTGAGGTCCTCTGATAGGTGGGATTATTAGGTTACAGGGATAGGGTGGAGGTGGGGGGCTTAAGTAGGATGCTCTTTCCAAGGGCCGGTGCAGACTCGATGGGCCGAATGGCCTCCTTCTGCACTGTAAATTCTATGATTCTATGATAAGTGTAGGGGGATTAATCGGAGAGGGGTGGAGCATTGGGTGTCCCTTTACAATGACAGCCTACTTCTCTATATTATGGACCCAGTTTCCTCCGTGGACGACATAATGAAGTTGCTTAGCAATTTTGGCTCCTCCTCTGGATACAAGTTGAACTTAGGCAAGAGAGTGAATGCTTCCTGGAAAATTCCCCTGGGGGGGGGGGGGAGAGCCCAACTGGGGACATTGTTCATTCACCTTGCCAGGACAAGCTTTCGTTATCTGGGGGTCTTGGAGGCCCACAGCTGTGCATCACTTCAAAGTTAAATTACTCCAGTCTGGTTGGTGCTATTAAGGAAGATTTGCAGAGGTGGAACAAACTCTCTCTATCCTTGATGGGTAGGATATTAAAATAAACATGCTCCCGAGATTTTTATTTATCTGTCAGTGCCGCTCCATTTTTCTCCGCAAATCCTTTTATTAAGGTAAACAAATTAATATCTTCCTTTATTTGGGTGGGGAAAACTCGAGAATCCACGAGGTTCTGCTCCAAAGGGACAGACAATCGGGAGGGCCTGGCCCTTCCCAATTTTTTGTTTTATTATTGGGCAGCCACCCAGGACCATTTGGGGACAAAGTGAAGCGCGCTCCTGCACAACCTCTGGTCTTCGTGCAATAGCTACTGCTCCAAAGGCCGCCTTTGTCCCATGTAAGATTTCCCTCAATCTCGATGTTTATATTTTGGGAAGGGAAGGATCTGGAGCAATTTGGAAAGCTGTTCGCGGAGGTGAGGTGTGCTAGTTTTAAGGAGTTAGCTAAGAAATTGCAGCTGCTTTGTTCCGGTCTTTTTAGATATTTCCAAATTTGTGATATTTTGCGTAAAGCTTTTCCCTCCTTTCCTATTTCAGACATATATAGTAATATCCTTTCAATGGATTCTGCTCCACTGAATGGTGTGAGTGCGAAATGGGAGGGTGAATTGTGTCCCATTCGTAACGGTGAGATGTGGAGTGAGGGCCTTCGTAGGATCAACTTCATGTCTTCATGTACTTGGCCGAGTCTGATTCAGTTTCAAGTTTTGCATAGGACATACTTGACCAGGGATAGAATGAGCAGGTTCTTCCCTAGGGTTGAGGATAAATGTGAGTGGTGTAATCGTGGGCCGGCTAGCCATACGCATACATATGTGCTGGTCCTGTCCCAAGTTGATAGGCTTCTGGGTGTCTTTCTTTAACACCATGTCGGAGATACTCCATGCAGATTTGGATCCATATCCGCTGGTGGCCATAGGCGGAGTGTCGGATTCACCGGTGATACAGCCTGGGGTGAAGGCAGATGTCCTCGCCTTTGCCTCTTGGATAATCCAGAGGCAAATTTTTCTTGGGTGGAGGTCTTCCACTCTGCCTAGTGCCTCGGCTTGGCTGGGTGACCTAATGCAATTTCTGCATTTGGAAAATATCAAGTTCACCATCAGGGAATCAGTGGAGAGGTTCTACCTAAGATGGTAACCATTTATTTCTTTTTTTTTAAAGTGATAGTCACCGTCAGCTGATGGGGGGTTTAGGTTAGTTTTTTGCATTTAAGTTAATTAGGTGTTCAGGTAATTAAATTAGATAAAGACACTAAATTTTTCTTTCTATTTGATAGTTTCAGGCTGTTCTGATTATTGTGAAAACATTTTTTAATAAACATTTTTAAATAAATCAATTCCATCCTCTGCCAGCAGTAAAGTCTCACTGAATAGGAACGTGGTTCAGAGATAGAGCTACAACACTGCAATGTCAATTGTCCCAACTGCATTCCCTTTGCACAGAGCTCCAGTGAGGAGTACATGACTGGCACATTAGCCCCTATGTAATTTATAATTTTGCACTAATTGTCAGATGATTTATGCCACAATGCAATCTCCCACACACAGCAAAGTGATGAACGTTGCCTGGGCACAGTTTTTCTGAGAACAAGGAGGAAATTTGGATTGTCCCAAAGCTGCATTTAAAAGATGACACCTACAACTTTATACAAATAGACAAGAAAACTAATGAGTTGCTCTTAGCGCATATATTTATAGAACGTCAGGCTACAAACTCTCCACTACACCAATCCCTTTTTTAAAAAAAAAATCCAACCTGGTTCATAATTGCAGCTCAATCAAATCTCATTACTCATGTTCTGTCTCACACATGATTTGCTCTTTTGAAGAAATATATTTACATTCTAGTTTCGTGCCAGGATTACAGTAGATTCCAAAATTCTGGGAAGCGCACCAAGCAAATTAATGAAAAATCGAAATATTCTCTGTGGCAGCCTTCCTCCACATCCTACCATTCTGAAAGCAAAAAGAAAATCTGGCATTTTCAGCATTCAAACGATTCAAACAAATGTTTGAATGTTTTTACGTCTTGTATCTAGTCTTTTAAGAATAGTGGATATGTCTTCGGCTTCCGGTATCTCAGGAGATAAGTTAATTGGATCCAATTTGTTGCATTGTGCTGTCCCAGGTTTCTGAAGATGGGGGTGGGCGCAGAGTGTTCGGTAGATCAAAGCTAAATGCAGCTGCAGGTCTCAGAGGACACTGTCCTCAGGATTGTTCAGCAGCAGCCAGAAGGCCTTGAGGCACCACGGTATTACAAGGGAAGGTTAAAGATTTACCCTCCTTGGTGCTCAGCTATGGCCATCCATATTATCCATATTCCACCTGTTCCTAATGATTGGGGCGGTGGTCAGGGTGATAACCTCACTGGCAATGGTAATGGTAATCAAAAGTCACGCCAAGCCAATCCAAGAACATGCACACAAGGGAAATGAAATCAGCATCAAAAAATTAATGAAAGGAAAGGAAAGATAAAAACCCCTGCCATCGCTAGTCTGGAATGATGTTGGAGATCGGAGGTACCCAGGTGAGTGTATTATATTTCAGTTTCGCAATGGTGACTGAAAGAGAAATGCTTTCTCGTAGTTTCTAATTTGAACATTTCCAAAATCATATATGTGGCTTCAAGGGTAATAATTGATATGTTGTGAGTTCTTGGGCGGGATTCTCCGGCCGCAACCGCCCGGCAACCAGAGAATCACACATGAGATCAATGGATTTCTCCATTGTCGGCATCTCGCCCGTGCGTTCTTGCGGCAGTCAAGGCGGAAGAATCCAGCTCCTGCCAACCACAGACTTATAGATGTTACCTACATCTAATCATTAAATTACCCTTTCATTTCTTTCCTGAAGATGCTGGAGTGTGCATGGTTGCA